>NC_090923.1:1023525029-1023834933 GCF_040938575.1 Ambystoma mexicanum | reverse complement strand
AAAAAATACACTACTTATGATAGTGAGGCTATTTATAGATGGTAGCGACAAAAGGTTGCAAGTGAAACAAATTGAATGCATCGAGCAAGTATCGCAACAATGTAAAAAGCACATAGGACATTCGATAAAATATATATAACATACATACAACAATGAAAAAATACATGTGCCAAAATAACTCCTTTTGGACAATGTTATCAATGACAGTTACAATCTTCAGGGTCCCTTCCTGGCCATACCATATGGAAAGTGATGTAACTGTAGTGCATTCAATACTTCATGTATAAAAGATATAATATAACATAACAACAAGGTCTACACAACTGTGTTTCAGCCTAAACACAGTTCTTGCGGAGCTGTAACTTAGACGGCCTTCATCAGGACGGGGAGAGTTAGAGCAAGAAAGTCCTATGTGATCTGTCAATAATGGACAGGGAACAAGAGTCAGAAGTGTATTGGGTTCAAAATTAAAACTGTTATTTAACTACTGTTACAGGAGGAATTTTGAAGCCTCACTCGACATGCACACGAACAAGCTTGGATCTGTGATGAGTACAACTTCCTGAAAGAAACACATCCACGTACTCCCGCCTTCTATATCCTCCCCAAAATACATAAGGATGCCGTCAAACCACCTGGCAGACTCATTGTATCAGCCTGCTACTTGGTTTTGGACCCCCTGTCCTTATACACTGACTTTTTCTTAAAACCCTTTGTGAACCAGATGGCATCCTACCTCAAGGATAGCACAGATATTATCCTCATGTTGAGTAACATCACCATGCAACATGACTACATCTTGGTCACTATGGATGTTGAGGCCTTGTACACATCCATACCTCAACTGGAAGGCCTAGAAGCCCTCAAGTTGTTTCTTGATCAAAGGAGTGATACGACATCCACCCCTACAAATTTTATACTTGAATGTATCAGACTGGCGATGTCTGAAAACTTCTTTTTGTTTCGCAAACAACTCTATAAACAAATCAAAGGAGTGAGTATGGGGGCCACCTTTGCCCCCGACATTGCAAAACCTGTACATGGCAAAGTATGAGACTGACTATATCATGTCTCAACAAAATCCATACAAAGACAACATCGTAGTATGGAAAAGTTACATAGATGACGTGTTTCTTTTATGGCATGACAATCAACAAGACTCGGGTCACGATGCATTGGGATTTCCACTGCATCGACTTTTTGGATCTACATATCTACAGATCAGCTGACATCTTGAAAACATAATTATACCGTAAACCCACGGACCACAACATTCTCTTACAATTTGAGAGCTACCATCCAGAGGGACTTAAACACAATTTACCCTATGGTCAATTCTTGTGCGTAAGGAGAAATTGCACCGATACAGCCAATTACAACAAACATGCTTTGGATCTCAAGGCACGACTGTTCGAAAGAGGATATCCCAAATAAGCAGTGAGAAACGCCCATAAACGAGCAGCCAACACCAATAGAACCATCTGCCTTGCTAAGAAACCCAAAAAGAACCTGGACAGATTGGTCTGTGTGACAACCTTCAGCCCAATGAGTAATCTAATCAGGACCACAGTCAAGAAAAACTGGCACCTGGTAAAGAACACAGGCATCCTTTATAAAACACTGCTTTTTGCATTTAAAAAAAACAGAATTTAAAGGACTCTCTGGTACTTAGTTTCATTGAACCAGTCGTAGCTCAATCCACATTGTGGGACTTGCCACCAGTAAAGGGCCACTACCAATGTGGACAATGTGTGGTATGCCAATTCACTAAAACCATGAAGAACTTCAAACACAATACTGTCTCATGGACCCTTAATGATCACAACAACTGCAACACTAAACAGGTTGTGTATGTCATCGAGTGTTTGTGGGCTACTCTAGGTTGGCAAGACTATGCGAGCCATAAAAACAGGATATCTGAGCACATATCGTGCATCAAAAATAAGGCTCCGGATAAACCTTTAGTTGACCACTACAACCAAAAAAAACACACCAACAAAGACTTGAAATGGTTTGTGCTACAGAAGTTACCCCATACCACTATAGGGGGAGACACAGATAAGGCTCTGACAAGACTCAAACAGAAATGTGTCCACCACCTAAACACAGTGAAACAGGGCCTCAACATTTCTGTAGAGTGGAAGCACTTTTTGTAAATCACTCTTTTAATATTTCTCTCATAATGTGATCCACTGCGACACCCTATGTAAACTTTGTAAACCTATTAATTGTGTTAATCAGGACCTGATGTGATTTGTTATGACTGTGTGCTCTGTTCCATTATGTTGTCATTTTGCATAGAAGTATAGACACTGTCTACAACTGTCCACCATGCATTTCAATTGTACACACCACACCAGACTATTGTGCACGTTATCATTTGGTGTTTCATTATGTTATACATTACGTCCACACATACTGCATACAGACACTGTCTGACCTGTATAAAATCACACCAACATTAACGGGGTTATGATTGTACCAATTTTGGTCAGCCATAATCAGTTCTATTACTTCTGCACTTTCATTGTATCATCGGACATTGCCAATGGTAGAGAATGCTACCAGAACTTCACGTTTGGGTTGCCATAGCAACCCTTCCAAACCGCATGGGCTTATGCGACTGTATTTTCTAATCCGCATCAGGGACACCTCTAAGGTTATTTTATTTTTATTTTTAACATCCACCGTATTATGCCCACTGATTGATTTTAGGTTGGTGTGTTTCGCCGACTATCACAAAATGGCGGCTGGTGATTACACGTCTCCTTGACAACCATTCGTTGCCATCTTGACTTAGTCAAAACACAGCGTTTAGGTTGCCATAGCAACCAGTTCCAACTATACGCTGTTTTGCCACCACAATTAGCAGAACATAAAGGTGATGCTTCTAAATTTATTTACACGCCTGGACTCGCCTGTTAAGACCCTCTGACAGACTGCGTCCACTCGTGCCACGTAGACAACTTGGAAATGGCGCCCGCTATAAATACGTCGCCTTGGCAACCATGCGTTGCTTTCCTGGCAGACATGGGACGCATCTGCTCGTACAGTCTGTTTCCTGAAAATTATCTCGCAGGCATGTGGACTCCCCTCTCCGGCACCAGTCCACCTATTTGATTGCCGCGGGCATCCCCTGCAGGCGCCCTGCACCGCTGATCCTGAGTCAGCCCCCGACCCCATTATATGCATCTGGACTCGATCCCGTATGGCATAGCGAGGGGTGCATTACATTGCTTTAATAATACTTGGCACCACTGTCACCACCACATGACTGTGCCGTTTTGTTTCACTCTTAGTCACCACAAATATATGTGACTCTCTGTCCTTGTTCCACAGACCACTGGGCGGACACCTACAACCAAGGTGAATTTCTACATTGTGGTGGATCATGAGAGGATCAGCTTTGCCCTTATTTGAAAATTGTTTTCTACCCGGGTAAGAGTCAATTTCTTTATTTATCTTCGTACAAAAAGTCACCAGTTCGTAGTAGACTTTCTGACTTACTGCCTTTGTTACAGCAATCCAATGACGCTCGTAAACCAGTCTCGATCACACTGACCAACTCCCTTCTGATGACCCATAGCATCAGCCTACCCTGCCAATGTGCCATCTGATACGTTAAGATCCGATAACTCCAGAATCGCATTGCATTAATTGCCTAGTTAAATAACTGTTTTCATTTTGAACACAACACCCTTATGACTCTCGTTCCCTGTCCTTTTTTGACAGATCACATAGGACTTCCTTGCTCTAACTCTCCCCGTCCTGATGAAGGCCGTCTAATTTACAGCTTCGCAAGAACTGCGTTTAGGCCGAAACACAGTTGTGTAGAGCTTGTTGTTATGTCATATTATATCTTTTATACATGAAGTATTGAATGCACTACAGTTACATCACTTTCCATATGGTATCCCCAGGAAGGGACCCTGAAGATGGTAACTGTCATTGATAACATTGTCCAAAAGGAGTTATTTTGGCACATGTATTTTTTCATTGTTGTATGTACGATTTATATATTTTATTGAATGTCCTATGTCCTTTTTACATTGTTCTGATACTTGCTCGATGCATTAAATTTGTTTCACTTGCAACCTTTTGTCGCTACCATCTATAAGTAGTCTCACTATCAGAAGTAGTGTATTTTTTTGTTATGGGTTCAGTGTACCTTGCTCAATTGTATTTGGTAAATGTTCACCCACCTGGGTAGAGCAGGGACGTAACCAGGTGCCTTTTCTTAAAAAATCAGCTACTGGGGATCCTGAGAAAGCAGTGGAAGATCCGGAAGGCTGCATCACTCCCGCAGAGACCCAGGTGAGTGTGACAGGATGCAACTGTTTGGTCGTGGGGTTCCGTTGGGACAGGACTGCACCCATGGCAATGCTGGATGCGTCGGTCTCCGCCAGATATGTTAGATCTGGATCCAGATGTCTAAGTACCAGTGCCGTGGTAAACGGGTGCTTGAGTTGAGTAAAAGCCTATTTGGCCTCAATAGTCCAGGTGAAGGTTTTGTTCTTCCGGAACAACGAGTTAATCGGATGAGCAAGTCAGAAATGGAGCACTTGTAAAAATTGGCGAATCCTAGGAAGCTCTGGACTGCTTTTACCGAAGTAGGTTATGGCCATGAAGTATTGCTTCAACCTCTCGTTTTCTCCATTCGAATGCCTTGCGAGGTCAGGATAAATCCCAGAAACTCCACCTCGGTCACATGGAAAGCACACTTCTCCAATGGCGTACAGCTGATGTTGTCGTAGCTTCTCTAATACCGCCTTGAGATGTTGCACATGTTCTTCCCGTGTTGATGAATAGATCAAGATGTCATCAATATAGACCATGGCGCAAACGTCTAGCAGTTCCCGGAGGACATCCGTCATGAAGTATTGAAAGGCTGCTGGTGCGTTGCATAAACCGAAGGGCATGACATTATATTCAAAAATCCAAACTTGGTATGAAAGGCTGTTTTCCACTCGTTGCCTGCTTTTACTTGAACCAAGTGGTATGCTCCCCTGAGGTCAAGTTTGGTGTGTATCTTGGCTCCCTTTACTTGGTCCAGCAGTACCAGGATCAGGGGCAGAGGGTACTGGTTCTTAATTGTGATCTTTTTAAGCCCTCTATAATCTATACACGTCCTAAGGTCGCCCTCTTTTTTGGGAACGAAAAACGGAGCTGAGGATGCAGGGGACTTGGAAGGTCGAATAAATCCGTTAGCCAAATACTGGTCGAGATAATTTCGTAGGTGTTGATTTTCTTTCTCCGTAAGCGCATAAATGCGACTGCAAGGAGCCTGGGAGCCGGGGATCAGGTCGATTTGGCAGTCATAAGGCCGGTGCGGTGCTAGGGTATTGGCCTGCTCCTTTTGGAACACATCTTGGTATTCCTCATATTCCGAAGATAATTGTCCAATGAGACCTATTACTACGTTGTTGTGGTCATGTGCTTGTTCTGAGGTATGTTGGATTGTACAACGCAAGGATGAATAACCGGTCTGCAAACACTCTGCAGAAAAGTGTGCGTCCACCAGTTGATTACTGGATTATGACTCTCCAACCAGGGCATGCCTACTATGCGCTGAAATTGAGGTGCATTAATCAAATCAAAAACTATACGCTCTCAATGGCCATCGTGACACAGCAGTTCCATTTCACCTGTACACTTGGTTACCAGTCCAGATGATGGTTGCGTACCATCAACTGAGACTAGGTGATCCACCTTCGCTCTCTGCTGTAGAGATACATGTAGTTCCCAACTGTGCCGCAGTCCACGTAGGCCTCAAGGGCGTGCATCCATTGCGGGTTCTCTCGGCAGATGAGGATTACTGGTGTCGTGAGGTGTGAGATTGCTGACGCCCTTTCCTGTCTCGACAAGCCGATCCCTACTCTTGTCGAGCCAAGCAGTTTTCCGCAGGCTTACTGGCTTCCGCCACTACAGAGTCGATGGCTCCTAAAGTCTTCCCAGGTAGCTTGCTCTGGCAGTCTTCCAAAAAATGTCCTGCTTTACCACAATATAAGCAGAGTTGTTGTAGTTTGCGCTTCTCCCTTTCCTCCTTAAAGGACCTCTGACACTGCCCAGTTGCAATGTTGTAGTCTGCACTTCTCCCTTTCCTCCTTAAAGGACCTCTGGCACTGCCCAGTTGCATAGGTTCTGGTGGAGGGTGTGTGTAACGAGATGCGGTCTCACGCGGGTGTACGTAAAGAGTGCCCACAGAACGAGACCGATCAAACCTTCTCTCTTGCAGCCCATGGTCTAACTGCACCACTAAGTCTATATACGCCGAACAACGCTCTGGAGGGTTGACTACTTGGGCCAGCACATCCTTGAGTTCACTACAAAGACCTCGGTAGAACAGGGTGATTCGCTTCTCCTCTGGCCAGTTGGTTTCTGCCACTAAGCGATTGAAGGTGGTAATGTACATCAAAAGATCCTGATTCCCTTGCCGTAAGGACAGTAGCTCTCCATCCAAGGCCTGTCTTTGTGTTCGACGAGTGAAGAGTTTGTCTAGCTCTTGTTGGAACCCTGCAAAGTTGTAAAGAATAGGATTGTCACGATTAACCAGTGGCACCAACCAGTTAGCCGCCTGTCCACTCAGGTATGCAAAACAAAGGCAACCTTGGTTTGGTCTGTCGGGAACGCCCCTGGCCGACACAAAGTGGAGCCTACATTGGTTCATAAAGATAGTGTACATCTGGGGATCCCCTAGGAATCATTCAGTTGGTGCCAACGGGACCGTGACAAGGGTAGTACCTTGTGTCTGGGCAGGCACTGCTGCAGTACCGTCTGATGAGCTTGGTAAAGGAACCTGACCCGCATGGGTCCTAGTTAATTGTTTTGCTAACTCCTCTGTTCTTTCCCGGTTCACCACCAACTCCTTTCACATGACGTTGGTCTCGGAACGAGCAGCGTGGACTTCCGCCTGCAGTTCGCCTAAAAAGGCTACCAACTGGTCTACCTCTGATGCCATGACACTTGGGCAGGATTGATATACGTGGGCTTAGCGTTCTGTAATGCTTACCTCTGGGTCCCTGCAGAAGTGCCAAGTCTGGAAAGTTGGGGACGGCTTTGTACGCTGTACCGGTGGACTTCTGCACTGGATGCTAGTCCATACCACTCCCTTCCCACTGTTGGCTCTGCAAGGCTATTGCCGAGCGTGCAGTGCAGTTGGGAGTGGTTTGGTTAACGATGTAGGAAGGATGATGGCACTTCCAGTTGAGCCTGGGGGGTAACAAGAGGAATACGTTAGTACCTGCCGCCTAATCTTTCCACTCCCACCACCCTTCCCTACCCTTTGGTTGTGGAGACTATGGGACCTGGGCTCACCATCTTTATTACTGCAGATTGTCCTAAAACGGTAAAATCTGGTCCAGTTACTTCACTGGAAGGCTGTGGCCCAGTCCTGCTGTGGTGCACAATATGCTCCAGAAGCTGAGGTAAGTGTTCATAAAGGTAAGTCTTTGCCACGTTGCTAGCAGCACTGCATAGTGTGTGTTAATGTTTTTAGAGGTATGATGTCTGTGTTTCCTTAGTGTTCATTAATGTTAGTAGGGGTTTGTGGTGTCTGTGCTCTTGTTGGAGTTTGCAGAGCGCACTTCCAGATTTATGCTGTGCTGCGTTATTTGTAGCTGTTATCTGGTGTTGTGCAGCCTTTGATTGATGCCCCCCTCGTGCTTGTATCTTGCAGGTGTGGTGAACACTGACGAGCCCTGTCAGCTGGAAGGAGCGAAAAGGTGCGAATGGAAGACAAGACGGCCCCGGAGCAAGCGGATCACCAGCTGTGCAAATACTGAAGCTGAACAACAGGTAAGCAGTATTCCTCGTTGCTTTAATGTCCGAGCTTACTCATTCTTGTTCCTGGAAGCAGATGCAGGTAAGCTTATACAATGTCCAAGCTTACTGTGTTATGTTCTCGTTGCAGGTGCAGACTCCGCAATGGGCCAGATGGTGTTCAGGTCCGGTACATGAAATGAAGCTGGAGTTGTTGCCGGAGCTGTTGCTGGAGCTTGTTCTAGGTAAGTATGCAGCGTGCGATCGGTTTCGGGGAAGCTTGCGACGTACTGGAGAGCAGGAAACGGGTAGGTTGTGACGGCTGCAGAACAGCTGATCTCCAAGGCAAGTATAACAGGGCTGACAGCAAGCGTTACCCACTTGCTAATGCTAAGGGAACGCAATGCTAAGCATCGGGTGCGGCCCAGGGTTGGGTTTATATAGCCCTGGCTGCACCTTTCCACTAGACCACCAGGGATATTCACACAATATGGGCAACTTGGGGGCCATTTTAGATATCAAGCCGAGTCCTAACTTGTCAGCCATGTTGGCAGGGGCAGTTTGCATTCTGTATATAGGCGTGCAGGCCAAACAGCCACACTTAATGGCCATTGCCTACCAGTGTTGCCTGAAGTTACTTGATGACTGTAAGGATGAATATCTAGTGCTTTGCTGCGGTTCATGACACATACACGCAGCATGCTGACCCGACCATTTTGCAAACTCCTCCGCATTCAGCTAGCATGGTGGCCAACACCATCCTATTTTGAAGAGCAACCAATCTAATAGCCCTCTGTTCTAACATCTTATTGAACAATATATCGGTGGTCTCATTAATTGTTTTCACCAAAACTCGGGCCAACTTTCAGATATCTCGAGAGTTTATCACTTGGTCCCAGAAGGGAGCCATTGCTTTTGCCACATCCCCTAATATTTGGAGAGATATGGTGTCATCAGTCGCCCTCTTAGGGCGATTTTTTTTATATATCTGCAGTTGAGGGGACGTTAAACCCCTGGCAATAGTATCCCTAAGTAACATGTTCCCTTCCAATCTTTGGGTAACCATGGATACACTTGTTTCTCACAGATAAAGTAGATGGATCCTCGAATGTATAAGGGCCTTGTCTCATTCACCAAAACCGCAGTGTGTATATAGTTGTCATATGTACCCATGTACCGAGAACCATTTTTACTTAATCAAAATGGTTCTGTGTCAGGATTATTGTTAATGCTGTAAATTGGGGGGGGTTGCTTCCCTATTTTCTACTGGTGACATTCGAAATGATATCTTTGATTGGGATAGCCTAGAGGTTCATTTTGTAAGTTTGGTGGAGGCAATGTTGGCAGTGCTCTTATTAGCAAAGACCGAGCATCTCAGAGGCAGTAACACCTGTTGATCAAATGCATTGATATTTGTCCCATCAAAGTTACCAGTGGAGCTATCATTACATTTACCAAAACACAGAGCCCTAAAGGAAGCATAGCAAGCAGTTGATAATGGGCGAGGATATATGTACCAAAACCTTCCTCACCATGATGGGTAGAGCATACCCAACAATTGGTTTTGTTTAGGATCGCATGAGGAGCGTTCATTATTGTTATGAGGGTGTTATTGAGATACCTCACCCTGTGCTCAAGATCAAGGGGGCGAAGTGAATGGGAGTGCACATTGAAAGGAGACAGGGTAGTCAAGCTGACTGTGGGCAACGGTAAATTACAGGGGTGATAGCTTCCCAAAAACCATAACACAGGTATCAATATGAGTATAATCCACGCTACAATAGTTATTTATCCCTAGTTGACCATAATCCTTTAGACCTGGTCTCTCCAGTGGCAATATTTTCCATGTCCTTGTTTCTATGTGCCCCAAACAGATGCATAGTCTTTCAGTGTCTGTTAAGAGGCCTCACTGAAACAGGCTCTTTAAGTTTACCCGTGGTTGGCACCTGACCACGTGGGCAATCTTGCTTGTAGTCTTCCTTTCCCGGCCCCCATCTACCTCCTGGTGTCTTTGTGGGGGTTTCAGGGAATATAGTTGATTTCTTGTGGGTGCAGTATTCTACCAGTATTCTACCACACTTTCCTATGCACAAAATGTCATTCCCATCTATTTCTGTGGTCAAAGGTTATATCTGGACATATCTGGACACTCCGGGCACAGAGTAGTCTGTGAACAGGGCGTCAGTATCCAGAGGAAGAGGTGAACAATTGGACTGCTCAACCTCAGGATCAGTGTTTTTGCTGTTGCTGAAAGGTACGTACTTGTGTTCAGAATCTCCTACCCCCCCATTCCCCAGTTGTCGTAGGGCAAAGGCACTTGTTTTAGGTGTGCTGCATAGATCCAGTGCTTCTTTGAGTCCACTCAAACAGCCAAGATAGGGTCCTTTCCAGCGAGCTGCAAGATTGGATTTTCACTCGAAGTCCTTCACAACAACATAATCCCCCCTGTCGAATGCAGTGACCAGGGCCTAAGTATTTATCGGGCAGTGCTGCACGAACCTGTTGGTGAATGAAATGCAAAGTTTGAGTCAACTGGTCACAATAATCAACCAATAATGGGTATTCAGTGTCAGACAGTTTCTTAGGCCTGGGTGCGTCCATACATTAGCAGGTCTCCCCATTACTATTTCATAGGGAGAAAGTCCTGTTTTGCTTGAGCTGTGGTTCTCATGGACAATAGAGTAGGGCATCGGGCCATTTCAGTTTACTGTGTGCACACACCTTTGCTAGCTTTTTCTTAAGGATGCTGTTGTGGTGTTCAACGAGACTGGCACTCTGAGGATGCCGACAGGAGTGGAATCTCTTCTTAAACTGTAACCCCTAACATACCTGTAGTATTATGGCAGCAATAAAATGAGGTCCATTGCCGGACCATATTACTCAAGGTAACCCACATCTATGGAAGTACTCTTTGAGCATGACTTTTGCGGTTGATATAGCAGTATTATCTTTCAAACGGAAGGCCTCAACCCATTTGCTGAATGCCCATATTACCACTAACACACATTTGTAATTTTGGCATCGTTCCATTTCAATAAAGCCAAAATGGATCACTTCGAATGTTGTGCTGTAGACAGATCATACAGTTCAGAACTAGCCGTTCTGCAATTTTGTGGATGTTGTCATTTCTCCCTACTGGGTCTAAAAGTTTATAAAAACCTTTCGCACTAATGTGAGTCGGCCCATGTGCCATAGTAACTACAGCTGGTACATAAGCGTAGGGCAACATCCATGTGTGTTTGTCATGATCAACCCAACATCCTTCATTCAACCCTGCTGGTCCAAAACTCCATTGATCAATTTCCTCTGCTGTGGCCTCAGCCTGAATTTCTTTCACGCTGCTAATGCCCTTTTCCATCATCCCACTCTCTGCGACCCACCTGCAGATTCCAATACATACATTCCTGATTGTGAATCTGTGGCAGTTTGCTTTGCTATTTTGTCTGCAAATGCATTCCCTTTCCCAATATCATCAGTAATTCTCTGGTGTACTGTGCTTTTCATTATGGCCAGTTGTTTAGGAAGAGCCAAAGGTGACAAGAGCTTCACTATCAGGGGACCGTGTTGAACCTTAGTGCCATGAGATGTTAAATATACCCTCTCTGCCCGTAGTCTCCCAAAGTTGTGAGCTGCTCCAAAGGTATACTGGCTGTCAGTATAAATATTGACTCTGAGCCCCTGGGATATCTCACAGGCCCTAGTCAAGCAATTATCTCTGCAGCCTGGGCAGAATTATGAGGTATTCTTCTATTTTTGACAATGGAGTCGAAGGTGGTGATTGCATAGGCAGCGGTAGAAGTGCTGTCTATAGGAGTTTAAAACGAGAACCGTCACAAAATATTTCCCCACCCGGAGATGGCAAGGATGCATCACTCAAATCAATCCTCCCTTTTTTTGTGTCCTGTTCAGTGACATAGAGGCAATCATGATTGGTGTCATTAGTACTGTCTTCGTTTAGAGGAGGTAAAAGCTCGGCCGGATTCAAAGAACTGCACCTCTTAATTTTGATGTGGGATGCAAATAGAATGAGCTTGTATCTCGTGAGCCGGGAAGATGTGAGATGCTGAGTTTGTGTTCCATTCAGTAGTACATCTACCGAGTGAGGCACCTGTCTTTTCCCTGTGACCTCCACCGAGAAGGATGTCCCCCCCTGTCCACCGTGGGACCCGGAATTGCTGCCACTACATCTCCTGCAGCATCGGACGAGGCCATGCCAAGATGGCCGCCGAGCTTCCTTCTTTGTCTGCACCATCCTCGGTGCTTGGAGGCACGTCCTTGTTTCCTGCCTGCTGATTGGCTCCTGCCCTCATCAAATGCAGAGACCCGGCCTAGCCGTGAGGCGAAGCCGGGTCCGCGCATTTAAGGGCAGCGCTTAAGGGCTCCTTCCTGTCTTTTCCCTGTCCTTTCCATGGACTTTACCTATGGACCTGCCTGCAGCCTACCCTCCTGGTTCACCCAGCGTTCAGTACAACACCTTAATGCAGGGTCACGGCGCAAAGGTAAGGTGTGCACGCACCTCTGCTTGCTCCCCCTCGTTCCATGTCTACATTCCCTTCCTGACTCTACCACCTACCCAGCACCCTGGTGAACTTGACTTTGCAGCTTTCTCTTGCTGCACCAACGTGACACTTCCAATGCCCCCCACCTCCAGTTGACTCCTGCTTCAGCCTCTGCATTTAAGGGCAAACCCAAACCCTCTGTGCCACAACAAACATTCTCGATCTTGGCACTTGTATTTTTGGCACGCCACCTTCTTTCTGGAACTGATCATCTACAGTCTCAATATTCCACCTCAGTAGAATCTTTTAAATCAACACTGTTAATACCGCTTTTAGTTGTCTATGCACTATTTTCCATACCGCACACCTGCCCTCCATGGCTTTGGGGGATTTAACCGTACTTCATTCATGTTTCACTCTTCCTCTAATCAAACGCACTGTAAATGTTCGGTCCATTATCTATGCAAGTTTCCTGTGTTTGCATTCACTGCTTTAACTTACCTTGATTCCTACTTCTGTATAATTGTGCATTGTACACCTGTTCTGACCCACCTACTGCTCCCCCCCTCTTTCGCCTTTTGTCTCATTCCCTCTCCCCTCTGGTCATCTCCCTCCCGTTCTCATCTCCATCCTTTAATGTTAATTGTATGTCCACGTCGTGCCCCTGTCCTCCAGACCTTCATGACCTTCCACCCCCTGCTCTGCGCTGACCCTACTCACACTCTTAAGGTGCCCACCCTGTTCTATGCGCTGGGTACCACAAACCCACCCTCTTCTACTTCCCACCCCTCCTCCTACTCTCACTTCCTGCATCTCCCCCTCCTCTGATGACCTAGACTCTCCCTCGAGGTCTTCCCCTCCCAGCACTTACTCCTATCACCTGTTCCATGACCGATGATAGTAGCTTGTCTGTCTCCCCTCCTCCCCCTTTGTTCTCCTCTCCCCCTCCCCTGCTTTAATTTTTCCCGATGAATTTGCTCAGCAGTTGTTCTGTTCCTCCTCACCCCTCTATTCCCTCAGCCCCCCCTTCCCAACCCTCCTCTTGTATTTCACCTGCACTGCGTAAATTGTCGTCAGACATAGTAATGTTACTGCTTGCTTTGTTTTCCTTCCCCCTTACCTCCTACCTTACTTGTTATTTTGCACTTGCACTATCAGAAATGTCGTCAGGCCTATTACGATAGTTTGTTTTCACATTCTGTATTGTTTCAAGGACTTTTTACTGAATGTACTGTATTTTCCTTTGCTCCCTCCCTCCTTGAAGCGCTTTGAAACACTTCTGTGTATAGGCGCTATATAAATAAACAATCATATCATATCATATCATGGTTAAGGAATGACCCAAAACCATGCCTTCACTTTGTTTTATTGAGGCAGTAGCAGCAGCCGCAGCCTTGAGACATTTCGGCAAAGGTCTAACGTGAGGAAAAAATAGCCGCATGGCCTGTTCTTTCCTCCATGTTCCTGTGTCAAAACAGCCGAAGCCAACCATCTTTTTCATGCACAAACACAAATTCTTTTGCATAATTTGGTGTGCCCA
The DNA here is from genome assembly GCF_040938575.1 of Ambystoma mexicanum. NCBI lineage: Eukaryota > Metazoa > Chordata > Amphibia > Caudata > Ambystomatidae > Ambystoma > Ambystoma mexicanum. The sequence goes on along the minus strand of NC_090923.1, from coordinate 1,023,821,136 downwards.
ATACTGGCGCGGAACATAGAGCAGTTCAAAAGCTTCCTGACAAAATCTGTATCCCAAGGTAGAGCTAAAGTTACATCATTCTTTGTCAGTGTTAACAAAGGGTTTATTAAAAAAGAAACATTTGGAATCCATTGGGCCTCATTCCGAGTAGGGCGGTAAGGGTTAACGGTCACCAGTAACGAGACCGGTGCCGTTGAACCCTTACCGCCCTACTACGAGTTCCCTTTGCGGGTCCTTCCTTAACGCCTGCTTTTAGCAGGCGTTAAGGACGGGACCCTCAAAGGGACTCCGGGGTCAATAACGGTACCGTAATTTACGGTACCGTTATTGCCACCTTCCCCCTTCCCATTGAGCCCTATGAGGGCTCAAATGGGAATGGGGAATGTCCTTGGTGAATGGGGAATTACCGGTCCCTCCGACCTCGGAATGGACTGGTAATTACTACATTCACCAGGCCAGAGTTTGGATGAGTTTGGAGGCAGCCATGCTGCAAATAGCGGCGTGGTTACCGCCGAACTCGGAATGAGGCCCATTGTCTGCAAAAGGAAGCCATCCCGATAAAAGCCCTAGCCTCTTTGAGTATTTGGTACTGCCATGTCAGAGATGCTCTGTATCCTTTCAGGTGCAAGGCGACCTACCCTCCTTCGACAGGAGGTAACCTAAATAGGCAGCCTGTTGACAATACTGGAATTTCTTTAAAGATGCTTTATGGCAATGGGCAGCTAGATGTTTTAGCAACAAAATGGTACCCTCATTGCAAGCGCTCTCTGAATCTGTAGCGATAAGCAAGTCATCTATTTATTGTATTAACGTGCGAGAGGAAGGCAATTCAAGCATAGCTAGTTGTTCCTTGAGGGTCCTACTATAAATGATAGAACCTTCGGTGTACCCCTGGGGTATTTAGGTGAAAGTATAGGACCGTCCCCAAGGTTAACAAAAAAGGACACAAGTCAGTGAAAGGCCCAGAAGAAATCAGCACTGATTGGGAGACAGGGCTTACTACCGGGTTACCAGAGAACCCTATGATACATTTTGTTGCTGTGACAGGGGAATATCTGGAACCTTTAAGTGGTCAATAGAGCATTGTTTAGCTCTTGTGCCCACCAGAAAAGTGTGCGCCCTAACCCCAACTTTCATTTTTACGTAGGGTCCTTTCTGGTCTACGGGGATAGGGGTGGGTTCCAGAACCTGCTTCGGACTGTCCTAGTGAAATAGAACATTGTCGGATGTAAAGTTCTCAGAAAAATAAGTGTGGGTAGTGTTGTCAAAAATGTTTGCACCCCTCGTGTACTGCTGCCCATTTTGATTAACTGCATTATTGTCATATTGCTGGTTCTGGGCGAAATGATTTCTATTTGGCCCTTGCATGCCATTGCTACGTGATCTCCGCCTTCTACCGGACATTCCATTCGCTCTCTGCTGGAGGATTGGACACTGTGCCCTCCAATGGCCTTCTTGCTTACAGTAGGCGCACTGGTTCACATTCACAGTTCTCATGTATGGGGTAAACTGTCCCCTGGGTTGGGCATTCCCTCCTCTCAGACCCCTTGAAATTTTCTGCAAGAGTACCCTAGTCTTTAAATCAACCTTTTTCTTTTCAATCATTTCTTCTCACTGTTCACTCTATTCTCATAATACTGGGCCATATGTAGGATTTTGGATTGTGATTTATTCTGCCAGAGGCAGTGATTTGAGACTGAATGTCGGGCAATAGTCCAGGTACAAATTTATTAACAATCTTTTTCCTGGTTCAGTACTTAAATCCTGGGCGCTGAAATCCGAAAAACACTTGCTCGAATCTATTGAAGTATTCTGTGGCCCCCTCTGTTTTCCCTTGCATGGAGGTGGTCAATTTATCCCAAGTAATCCTTTTCTCCGGCACCAAAGTCTTAGGTTTGTTCACAATTTGGTTAGGTAATATCAGTATGCATTGTTGAGGTTTCTCTCCTGCCTTCCTTGTAGTATCTGCCAGCTCAAGTGCAGCCCATGCATCGTCAAATTCAGTTGCATCGTCTACGGTTCTGACCTCTTTCCATAAATCTGTCAGTAATATGACAGGGAATATTAAGTCTAAGTCCCCTAAAATGGAAACTGAGGAGTTGAAAACTGACACAATTTCTTTATAGTATCCTGTGGGATTCTTTTTGATGTTGGGATGGATTGTTTAAGAGTGTTAACTTCCTGTTTTGAAAAGGGGACATGTACAAATTGTGAGATATAACGTGTGGTGATAATCCTTGGAGATCCTTTGCCCTCGCCCGGTTCTTCTTTCTGTGGCACAAGAGTAGGGGGTACTTCTCTCATGGGTAATTGCGCAGTGGAATTCTCAAAGTTGTTATTAAGGAGCAAAGCTAGGTTGTGGGACAGTCTGATCGGCGGGGTGTCATCACGTGTGTTTGTATATTGTCATAACATCTGCTGGACAGCACGATTTTTTCTTAAGGCATTCATCTTGCAAATATTCAGGCATAACTTGTAACACTTTCCTTTGAATGGATGGGGAATATTGAGGGAAAGTGTTGTGGATCTCCATAGGGGAGACAGAGGCATCTGAAAACCATCTGAGAGCGTCTCTTGTGATGACACACATTTCTTTGCTATTTGTAATATGAGTGAGTGAAAATCTTTTCTGGACATAGGATGTGTTCCCTTTCTTTCTATCCAGTTTTAATTGGTGTAGCTGGTCTAGTTCTCGCTTAAAGGAAAATAATGTTAACGTCTTCGTGTATTTGCAGTGGTGTATCTCAGGTACAAGTTAAGAAATTCTAATCCTGCAAATCCTGAGGGACGCGGTGTTGGTAAGATAGCCCCAAATCTGGACCAGGTACTGTCCCATTTGTTCTAGCAATACTTTTTGTTCAGGGATACTTCCATGGGCTTTCAGAGAGCTGGAAGTGGCTGATTCATCGCCCTCCTGTATATATATTTCTGCCCATTACTGTAAGGCCTATCTTCGCTCAAGGGGTACTGCACTATGAGCCACAGTTCTCTGGTCGCTGAGGAGGTCTGAATACAGTAGAAGAGGGGTATCGGAAGAGGCAGGGGTCGCTAATGGCGAGTGCCGAGTTAACTTGCGGGAGCGGGTGGAGGCCAATTGTCAAAGCGTGTGTTCGGAGCTGGTAGTTGCAGCTGGGCTGCCGCAGTCAGCAGTGGAACATAGGGCGGGGTTGCAGAAGGAGGTGCTCTCCTTTCATTCAGCAGTTTGTCTATTAACTCATCAGATGCATGCACATCATTTGATGGATATATTGTTTGTATTTCTAATTGGAAGCCCCTATCCATAGCCCTAAATCCTCATCCTGTTTTTGTTGGTTATGTGTTAAAACTTTCTCTGCTTGGGCAATGTGTCTGCATACAAAGTTCTCCCTACTTTTGAGGTGCTGGGTGGCTTCTTTGCACCAGTCCCGAACTGCATCAAAAGCGGCAGGTCTAGCCTTTTTCTGCAACAGAACTGACTCTAAGTGTTGGATTCTAGCAAGTTCAAAAGACCGCAGGGACGGCCACTGAAGTTCTACTTCATGTTTGGTCTGGCGGGGCTAAATACTATTAAAAACTATTGCTCCTAACCAGTACTTAATGTACATGTCATATGCTGGAAACCTTCCGGCGGTGCTGGTTGACTATAATCTAAATAATTTGAGTGTTTTCTATTGCAACTATTTGCTGCCCAACAGGTGTGCATCTTGCTAAAACCAGGCATTATCATTTTACTTAAAAAAATTATTTTTACCTGGCAAAATATTATATCCAAACAGTTTCAAACAAACTCACCTGATTCAAAACTAAATCAATCCCCCATCAAACGAACCCCGCTTGTGGCCTTCAAAGAAAGTGAAAATTCGCAGCTTATGATTTGGGACTCTCCCCGTGAAGACCTCTGGGAGAACAGACGGACGTGGATCACGAGTAGCAGCTGCGAGAAACACTGTCTCAGATCTGCAGGGGCCCCCGGTACTAATTGGTCCTTGCAACGGTTTACTCCATCCTCGAAAAGCGATGGATCATATTCTGGAAGAGCCCCATGTCCTGGGCATCAAATTGTGAGTCAAGAATCTAATACTGCAAATAAATAGAAGGCTATCTAACACGAGTTAAACAGTAACAACAGTTTATTTTGCTTCAAGCGGACCCAGGTTAAACTATGTCTGCGGACAGTCACAGAGAAATTGAGCAATTACATTGTGGTGCACAAATCCTTATATACAGTTTCTGGCCTGCTTAGATTGTCAAATTCCAGACAGTTTATGATGGGTGCCTGCAACTTATACATTTTTCTGTGAAATACATACATCTCTTAACTACGCCACGTTTGCACAGATTTACTGTTCATAGAGTTACAAAGTTCAGCCCGATCCCAGCGCAAGAAGACACTCCTGACATCTAATCTATGTTTGCTTTGGCTAATAGTGGCCGGGCTGCAATTTGTTTAAATTCTTCCTTCCTGGAATGTACACAGTATGTCAGTTGTACATTAATTATTGGTATTTACATCGGCAGACTTGTGCAATTAACTTTGGGAAACAGGGGAAAAGGAAGACAAATAATAACTCTTATGTTAGTCACTCAGGGTAAAGCCTGTGTTCCTTCCCAAAGTTGTATCGGCATTTCAGTTGTCACAGTCCGTTGACCTTGCGGTCTTCTATCCCCCTCTCACCCTTCTAAGCAGGAGGAACGGTTCCATCGCCTTGACCATAATAGGGCGTTGATCTACTATGTCGCCAGGACAACTGATTTTAGGAGAGCCGACCAGCTCTTTGTGGCTTTTTTGTTAGTCTGCAAGTGCCTGCCCATAACAAAACAGACCTTATACCGTTGGATAATTCTCTACATAGATGAGTGTTACCATGCGGCTGGGAAAGAATTGCCAGCAGGCATCGGGCCCACTGCACAAGGGGGGTTTTCACATCCACTGCATTGCAGAGGCGGGTCCCTGTCTGGGATTCGGAAAATTGGGGGAAGACACCGACAGCTGGGAAGCGAGTTTGCCTGCTGAATACTTTAAGAGATTTCTTGTGTTTAGTGACATTCCTCATAATAGTGATCCTTTAATTCTGATATAATAATTTAGTGGATGAAGTGAGTGTGATTTAATAGAATGTTGTCATGGAATTGAAAGACAGCAGGGTAAGCCATGTGCTATTTTGGTTCTTGTCAGGGACCATGTCACCTATCAGACTTTGGGGGTCATTCCGAGGTTGGAGGTAAGGAATTACCGGCACCGGTAAGGGTGCCGATGCCGGTAATCCCTTACCTCCGTATTCCGAGGTCCCTTTACGGGTCCTTCCTTACCTCCTGCTTTTAGCAGGTGTAAAGTACGGGACCCGCAAAGGTACTTCGGAGGTAATTACGGTACCGTAATTTACGGTGCCGTAATTACCTCCTTCCCCATTCCCATTGAGCCCTATGGGGCAGAAATGGGAATGGGGAAGGGCAAAAGGTGAATGGGGAATTACCTGTCCCTCCCACCCTGGAATGGACCGGTAATTACTCCATTCACCATGCCAGATTTGGGACGGTTTCGGAGGCAACCATGGAGCGAATTACTCCATGGTTAGCTCCAAACCCGGAATGAGGCCCATTGCCCTAATTACATGCTTGCTGGTCCGTAAAACAACGGTGCCAGTAACTTACCGGCACTGTTGTTTCTGGACCGGCAAACTGCGAGTCTGCTGGCAGGTGCCGTTCCGCCCGCCAGGTCTGACCCTGGAGGACAGAATGGCACCCACCAGCAAACTTTCACTGAAGCGCCGGCACTGTTATTAACGGTGCCAGTGCTTCCATGGTCCCCATTCCCGTGGAGTCCTATGCGACTCCACGGGAATGGGGATCAACATTTTACCAGCACCTGACTTACCGGACCACCAGGGCTGTAATGCCCCGGTGATTACGGCAAAGTCAGGTGCGGTAAATCATTACAGGTCCAGCAGCTACCTGCCGGTTTTACAGGCACGGTTTCCGCCGGACCCATGAGATTTTTGTCTGCGTTTATTATGGCTCTGTTGGAAAACTATATGTCTGGCACTCGGTGTATGAGATTATGTGAACATTCTCGACACGATATAAAGTACTGAAGGAAGCGATATTTAATGTTCTTCTGTTTCTCAAGTTTGATCGATCAGTTTATGGCAATGACCAGAAGCATTACTAATGAGGTTTCTATTTATGCAATCCACACATGACCTCCGATTCTCACTTCTGCAATAGAAATACAAAGGGGGCACCATTCAGAGCCCTGCCTTCCATCTTCATGGCTACTAATTTTCTCTCATGATTCCACAGGCTACACACTCACTGCAGCAAGTGTTTATTCATGTTTTAATTGTGCATGTGTAATAGCAATAATAACCCATTCCACAAGCTCCAGCAGCCGGTAAAGGCACCAGGTTCAGCGATAAGACCAGTGCAAAGTAGCTCCATGCTACTACCAGCCGGTGACACTAGATGAATGGTTTATATTATTATTATTTATTTTTTGTTTGATTTAATTGTAAAAATCAATTTTTACAAAAAACAGTCAAAATGTCAGTCTTTTCTTAATTTAACTTTCCTTTACTGGGCAAGTGTCAGTCTTGGCTTCATCCAATCCAAGCTGCCCGAAGAAGCCCACCACAGCTATGACCCATGGAATGGTTTGATTGCTCAAATAATGTCTTTATTGAATGTGGTTATATACTCCTGACAAAAGCCTAGTACTAACAAAGATAGGACTGCAACATGTACATGTAAGGCTGATGGCTTTTTACTGAGTGGGTGGTCTGCAAAATAATATACATTGTAGTGATTTTAGATGGTCATTTTCTGTTCTAAATTGCAGACGATATGAATACGGGCAGACTGAGGGCACGTGGTGTTAACATCCCCATGATCTAGTCTGTATGTATGAAAATGTGTTATGAATTTTATGAGCAAGTGTGTCTGGTTTGTTAAGGATATTTGTATAAATTTGGATTTTGTGCAGATGTGTGTCTAGATATAAAAAAAAGCATTTGTCTAAGTGGAGAAGAATATCAAATCTATATACTTGAATGTGATATTTTTGCAATAAAGGTTTTTGTTAATATTTGCGATCTGAACCATTGGGAGCAAGTGTTACAATGTCAGAAATGGGTCCATGAACGTGATAAGGAGAAATTACCTTACCGTAATGTTCTTTCTACGGATTCTTCCCCCGCAGATTTCTCATCTGATAGATATTCCTTCCAGCTTTGATGTTCCCGAATTTTTTTCGATAGGGGGCATAGTGGACCTCATTTTGGCCATTGACCATTGATCCGTCTTGCTCAGCGTCTGGTCTTTGGCTCCGGACATGACGTCAGGTGTCGCATAAGTAGCGCGTCACTACGCCCCGACCTCAGTTCCCCCTTTTTACCAGAGCACCACATACTGAATAGGAAAACAGAGAGAAAGAATGGGCTAATGAGCCCTTTCAAAAAAAGTAATATAAGCCTCCGAAGGAGGAACAATAGAAAAAGAACACTAAGGTAGTGTAGGAAAATTTTTGGTTTGGGACTGTGACAGGAAGATGGAAAACGGACACAGAGAACCATCACCAAGCCAACGTGAAATAGAAAGATGCGCACCAACCACTGACTTTCTGAGTGGGGATGGATGGGAGGGGAGATGAGGAAGCTGCGGGAGAAGAATCCATTTAAAGAACATTACGGTAAGGTAATTTCTCCTTCAATGGATTGCTTTTCTCCCGCAGATTCTTCATCGGAAAGACTCCCAAAGCAGTAACAATGGAGGTGGGCTGAAAGTTAGATCAAAATGTTTTGCAGCACTGCCCTGCCAAAATGCGCATCAGAAGTACGAGCAACATCCAGGCTATAGTGTTTTGCAAAAGTGTGCAATTGATTTCCCACAGAGCCTTAATAAACGCAGACAAAAACCTCATTACGGGTCCGGCGGAAACCGTGCCGGTAAAACCGGCAGGTAGCTGCTGGACCTGTAATGATTTACCGCTGCCTGACTTTGCTCTAATCACAGGGGCATTACAGCCCCGGCGGTCCGGTAAGTCAGGTGCCGGTAAAATGTTGATCCCCATTCCCGTGGAGTCCCATAAGACTCCACAGGAATGGTTACCATGGAAGCAGTGGTAATAACGGTGCCAGCGCTTCCGTGAAAGTCTGTGGGCGGAATGGCATCTGCTAGCAGACTCGTAGTTTGCCGGTCCAGAAACAACAGTGCCGGTAAGCTTTCCGGCACCGTTGTTTCCGGACCAGCAAACTTGTAATTAGGGCAATGTCTAATAGATGACATGGTCACTGACAAGAACTAAGATAGCACATAGCTTACCCTGCTGTCTTTCAATTCCCTGATAACATTCTATTAAATTAAATTACACTCACTTCATCCACTATATTAGTATATCAGAATTAAAGGATCACTATTATGAGGAATGTCCCTAAACACAAGAAATCTCTTAAAGTATTCAGCAGGCAATCTCGCTTCCCATTTGTTCGCATCAACCACTAAAAGACTATGGGAAAAAGAGTAAACAAAACGTTACCACTTAACCAGAGGAGATACCTTAGATGACAAAATACAAGCCATAGCCACTCATATGATACTTCTTGCAGTATACCTCTTTGCTGCCTCGTAACATTAATAAAATGGTTCTGTAGTGAGACAAAGCATAATCCATATTAGCAGGGCAGTTTCTAGCCAACTTGGTGCCCAGGGCGAAACACTACAATGTGCACCCGACTGGCACACGTCACTCCCAAACTACAACTCTGTGTCGTGTGACAAAAACCCTCCTCAATATGAATAAATAATTGCTTTATAAATGAAGCTGGTTTCATTACATGGTTATGCAACTACTTCACAGAAGAATTCTAATGTGAAAACACAGCTGTGGCTGTCCAAGTAAATGGTTTTTCCTGTCACCTGCTCTTAGGGAAGGCCTTGCCTGAATGCAGTTTCAAACTGTCCATACTGGCTCACTGCGGTGTGACCAGCCTCCCAGGGTCTGAGGACCCACTGACCCCTGGCCCTGTGTTGCAGGTGTTCTGTTCGTACCACCTCACTTTTATTTCACAAGGGGCAATACTAGACTAGCCATATGAATTATTTTCTGATGGAAGGTTATCATTCCAAGATGGACAGTCTGGTACACTCTTATTGTACTCTTTCAAAATACCTCTATGAGAGTGGGAAAGGGGACAAATAGCACTAGTCAAGGGTCCCTGTATGCTTTGCATGAAATCACAGAGCATTTCAGAACTATAACAGTGATCAGAGATCTCTATATTAGAGAAACAGGTCTGTGATACAAGGATTGTATGTGTGAATCTCTAAATTCATAACGGATGCATGTCTTGGTGCTCACATCACTGTTCACAACACTCACCCGAACATTACAATGTTTGTAACCATAAACCATACATACTCATTTGGACAGCTTAAGTTTTTGGATGCAATATCAGCCACTCAACTGGGGTACAAGAGCTCTTTTGCTTCTTGTTTCTGAAGAATTTTAGATGAGGAAGGGCTGGGTTTCGTGCCTTGAAACACTTGTGTATAGGCGCATTATAAATGCCATATCATATATCAGTGTGAACATGCTACCCCCAATACAGAAACATCTTTTGGGAATTATAGACAGGACAGGATACCATAGAAGAAAGACCCAATAAACAATGCACAGAAAGGCTACACTGAAGGGATTGTACCTCTTACAAACTTAAGCATGACCAGTAATAAGCGGACGAAGCAGTTGTACAAAAACGGCTTATAATACATGGTAAAGGGTCCACAGTTCCTCAGCCACTACCTACTCACTATTACGCAGGCCTCAGGGGTTATTCTGCAAGGCCCATGCTTTATGTAACAGAGCTGGCATTATCATCTCTTATTAGTGCTGACCTGCAGCGAGTGAGAATCATGGTGTGGCAGTGTAGAAAGGGTGTTTGGCCTAGTGGATGTACAATTTGATGCAACTGCTTTGATTGCTTTATGCGTTTAAGTGTGGGCACAGTATGACATACTCGTCAGAGCCACTTACACAAAACGTTCCTGTATGGACTGTGGACACCTCAGACAAAAACAGGCACATGTGCTGTTACATACAGGAAGGCCACATAGACGCCATTAACCAACAGGGTGGTGTCATGTGCAGCGCACAAAACATTCCTGCACACATCACTGCATTGATTTACTTGCCATGGAATACTGTCTGCATGTTGACACAATGAACTCTACTTTCCTAATCAAGGTGCCAAGTGACATTGCCATCTGGTGTGCGCGCTAGGCAGTGGCTGGCTTGCTTAGGAAATTATAAGACCTTTGATGCTGAGTGGATGCATTTAGTCCATGTCCAAAAGCAGCCACTAGAATGCTTAAGCAATAAAATGGCAGCTAACCTTCCCAGGGATGCACCGTACGTAACTTAAAAAGTAAAATGCAAAACAAACATTTTGGTGTGTCAAATAAAGAGACCTGAAAATAAAGAAAATACTTTAACACTTCCTGTGTGGCATTTTAATTCTATTTGAAGAAAGCATAGGTTTGGTCAGCTAACTGATACTGTGCTGCTGGCCTGGTGAATAAAAATGCAATATGTTCAGTTCTTAACACTGAAATGTTAAGCACAGACTGTTTAAAAAAACTGGCTTGTTAAATTAGTCATCACTTATAAATTGCCCCACTTGAAAGGCTGTCAACACAAAGAATGAGGGGCGCAGGGTGTGTGATGCCAGAGCATCTACCACACTGTGTTTGGAATATGCATTCCTTCGTTTGCATATTCCGAACGCATTGCAGTCAACCACAAGTCGGCAGAGATCAGCTAGCTGAACATCTCAGGAGCACCCACCAGCAAAGCAGGCTGCTTAATCGTTTGTCCAGTAAGATAGTTGTCAGCTTTCTGGGTGGGCCCCTTCCTGTACCCTCCTGTCCTGCCTGAGCTATTTAGCTCTGCTCCCCGGGCCATTGCCCGCTCTGCCCGGGCCAAGAAACAGGGCTGCATACTAGCATAGTGTGATAGAACTGGTTATCCTCTGACACACCCAGAGTTCCTGTGGGCGAGCCCTCACCCAGGCCCTCTTTACCTGATGCTGTTGTTCCCATCCAGTGAACTGGAGCCGCATTGCATCCATCTTCGAAAGGCAGCTAGAAGAACTGTCTCTGGAGCCGCAACAGGAAACTGAGGGAGGTTGTGCGACCCCGCCTGGTGCAGCAGCCTGTGGGGTGTTGCACTGGGCTCGGCAATGTGCGGCTCCTCGCAGAGATGGCGGCGCCAGCAATGAGGGTGCTGGGGGAGAGCTGTGAGCCAGTGTGGCATCCTGGAAAGGGTGGGCGCCAGAGCACACTACCCGCACCCATGAAACAACAAACAAAGCCACGTAGAGGAGTGTGTAAGTGGGTGGAGTTCAGGGGTCTGTGGAGTGATTGTGCATGAGGGAGAGGAGAGAGAGATGTAGAAGAAAAGTGGTACAGGGGAGCTGGGAATAGTAGTAGCAGTGGTAGTAGAGGGTAAAATAGGTAGACGTAGAGGGGAGGAAGTGGTAGTGGTAGCGAGGCAGTGTAAGTGGTAGAAGTAAAAGAGGAGAGGTGTTAGTAACTAGAAACGCTAGCAGAGCATTAGTGGTAGGGGTGAAAAAGCAAAGTCGAAGAGTGGAGGAGTGTGGCACGCTGAGGTAGTGGTGAGTGGGAGGAGTCAAGAAGGAAGAGATTACGATGAACCAAAGAGGTTAGCATCTAAGGGTGGAGGTAGGAAGGCAGAGTGGGACATTGGAGGGACAGAAGCATGGTGGGGAGGAGAACACAGTAGTATTCCTGCATTGACATGATTTTTATTACCTATACAACCCCCCTGTCCCCACCCACTCCCTCCTCCCCTCCCCTGGTAGGATGTATCTGACACTGTGCATAAAAGTAAAAAGTAGACAACCCCTGCAGTGGGCTAGCAAACTTCACTCATCCACACAGGTCTGATTTTCTAGTGTTATGTAATTTATAGAGGGACTGCTGTTAAACCTCCTACCAACCCATTCCTTATTAAAACATGCACAATTTACTGTAAGACACAATGTATGGCAATTTATATTGATGCCCCACACTTAATTCACATGAAAAAATGGTTCATGAATTGATTCTCAGTACAAAACACACAATAAATGCTCTCACACTCTTCTACAAAGTGCATTTCTTTTTATTAGGAGAAAAATCTAATAGAATAGCATTGCAACTATTATTGTGACTAAACATAAAACACTCAGTATGAGAAAGGTTATCAATGAACACACTTCTATCATTTTATAGTCTATGTCCCTACTTAAAATTAATCAACCAACCAAATGCCTCAAATGCTTCTTAAAGGAGATTTCGGGCTGATCAGTTCTCACTAAAATGCCTCTTGAGTTAAACTGTCTTTCAATACCTCTTTTCTTTCTCAATGTGATATTAAAACAGGTAAAACCATCTCTCATACTTGCACCAATCCTCTGTGATAGTAGAGAGCTGAAAGATGAGCCGGAGAGGAGGCTTGGGTTTTACTATCCAAAATACACAGAAGAACCTTCAAAAACAAAACAAAAATTATGGTCTCTAATTACTATAACAAAGCCTCAAAAGAGATTGTGTCAATTTGATTTGACCATGATGCAAGTCAGATTGGGATAAGATAGTTCCATGGGTATTGAGCAGCTGTAGTTAAGTGTGCTTCCCTACACAGCTCATAGAAAAAGGAATCATTCTCTCAAAAGTAGAGTAGAGAACCTTTAGAGCCCCTACTATCAAACATCCATCAAAAATCTATTTTAATGCTGCAAAAATTCCAGACCAGAAAAGGAGCAGAAATTAGCCCCTTTTCTTCTCCATAAGCCAAAATGGAGAAGGTATCCAGCTAGCTTGGTCCAGCATCTCTGCCTCACTCCAAAAGCATTGTGACAGATTCTCAAACAGCTCAGTGTCACCCCTTCCAGAATCTCCATTTATATAGCCTCCAGTTTATTGTTTTGAATATTCTCCAAGAATGTTTATCAATATTCTGAGAGAATATCAAAACAATATTCCTCTGGTTTGTTTATGCATATGCCCTGAGAATATCAACATTACGCAAGAATATTAAACAATATTCTGCAGGCACCTCTGGCCTTGCCCGGAAGGCACATCAAGCTACGTCCGGTAACATATAGTCCATTGTAGTCCATCAGAACATTGTTTATAGTGTACTGGAACATCATGTACTATTTACATGAGCAGAACAGCCACTGGATCGCAGCCCAGAACCCATGTTTACAGTGTTCTCCCCATGCACCAAAACAACTGATAATCTGCCTCAAATCCCGGACTTGCACAGAAGATGGCAAAGGAGTAATTTGTAAGTGTTGTTTTGTGAATACAATTTAACTGAGACTTTTTACTGACATGCTGTCTGTCTTCTGCGTTTCTACACTAAGCATATAAAACGACTACACAGTTTGTAATAATGCTCATATCTCCTAAGTGTATTTCCCCCTGTTCAGCTGAAATACATGACAGTGCAGAAGGGGCAGGTAAGGCTGTGCGTGAGTGGTGAGCGACTTCAACCAAGTGAGTGTAACGCACCCTCCCCTAACTTCCCCAGAACACTAAACTGGGTTGGGTAAGGGAAAGTTAGATGACCTCTAGGGAGTTGGCTACTGAGCACCACAGGGAAACAGCCTTAAGATCAAGGGCAAGCATAAGACAGTAGGTGTCACTGAGCGGTAACATTAACCATGTTTACCAATGCCTGGGCTAGGAAGGGGGTAAACCGATGGAATTGAGTGAGTGTGAGCGATGCGCTTGTGCCAAATTCCCCAAAACCCAACTGCCCTGAAGTCTTTGGGGATACCAATCAAACCCAACATTTTTATAATATCTCAAATAATCACTCTTGGAAGAGAGTCCCTTGTCAGCGTGATTGATTTTGTAGGGGCGCCCTATCACAATTATTGTCCTTATAAAACTGCTTATCTAGCCATATTTTACAAAGCATGCTAATCCAAAATGCTCACTGAAATCAAATAAATTGAGAGGCCTATATTCATGGACTGCAATGTCACTTCACATATGCACAGAGAAACATTTAATCTACATGGACTATAAAAACAAAAACACTGTCAGCTCCTTCAAATGTTCATAGGCCATGGGGTCAGTGTAATGGAATTGTACAGAGTTGTCTCGCCATGTAAAAATGTACGTCTGAACTTAATTCAGCAAAAAGACGTACCCTCATACTTGGGTAGAATTCTGGAATTGGTAGTCTCACAACTTCATAGAAAAGTACTATTGAAACCTAATTACACTGTGAAATGATTTCTTCAACATGGCACATTCGAAAATAAACCAAACAATGTTATTCATATATCTTTTCCTCCAGGCATATTTTGCACATAAAAACAGGCAGCAAGGGGTTAAAAAAGAAAGTAAAACGATGAGGTCTGCATATGCCTAGATGTTAACCCTATTTGTCACATTACCACGCACTCTGATCGTTTTAGGAAGACTGCTTCTTTGAGGTTTTTCACTTTGTGTTTTCTTTTATGATATGCCCAATCTGACAGTCTTCAGCGATCAAACCCTGCATCAACTGCAGGTGTAAAATGTCTGTTTCGGATCCTCACCGTATGTGTCTTTTACTTAATCAGTGAGGGAGGGGCAGCATCGCGTGTCGTGCCAGTTGATGCACCCCAAGGTGGTTGGGAATGTAAGGTGAAGTTACTCACCTTATTCCATAAGGTGATGGGTGATAAGTGACTCATTCGAGGTCCCCAGGCATGAATCACCACAACAACAAAAAATGGTCCTTGAACCGCAAGAACAAAAAGAAAAAACATGGCGAAAGACCCCGGTCTCCAGGTTCTTCCAAGCACCATTTCTTTTCTTCATCGAAGAAGAGGAGCCACCTCTCAAGGGATTTCCCCTGAGGGTCGATCTTCACAGGTACCTTTTCCCACACAATACTCTACACCTGAAGGTATCGGAGGCTTTCGGGCTTAAGATGTTTCACTGTACTCCGATGAGCCGGCAGGGACACAGATATGTCAAGGGGCCATGCGCATCTCGGCCCAACCGCATGCAGGAAGTACAAAATACTGTCTCCTGGCGGCACTGTTTAATCTTTGGACATTGCTCCACTGAGCTGTATTCTTCCACTTGTCTTGGGAGGATAGCTCAGGGGCAACGTGCTCGCCTTGAAAGCAAGACGACAGGGAGCACTACAAGTTCGATCCCCGGGTCCACGCTTAGAAACCTCTGGGTATTAAGCGCGTTATCAATAACCTATCATATCATATCACCCACTGCACCGGTGGCGCCGGAGCTCCTCGAGAGTATGCCCCATCCCCCAGGTGCACATTCATGTCTTTCCTAGAAGCCATTGATGAGGAAGGAGACCCCATTCCTTTTGGTATGGAACCCCTGCAACCGAAGGAGTTTTATGGTGATCAAGGTGACTTGGAGCTGCTTGCGGCTGACATGCATGATGCAAGTGGCCTGGAAACCTCACCAGAAGTGAACATGCTCCCGTGTTCTACCCCATGCACACCTCAGGCAGCTTTTCAGCGTCTTATTGCTAAAGTGGTGGATACCTTGGGGTTGTCGGCACCCTCCCGTCCCAAGGTACAATATGAGCTGACATACATTCTGGATAAGGGCCCAAAGAAGGAAACCCTATTGCCTTTCAACCAGGCAGTAAAGGCACCGTTCCTGGAGATATAGTCTGAACCGGCCTCAGTCATGACTACTGACTGTGACGTTGCTAAAAAGCACAGGCCAGCACTCTAAAACCAAGTTTCCTGTTTGCCCATGCATCACCAGAGAGCTTGCTCGTGCAGGCTGCCACATCAATCTGAAATCTACCTCCTTTCCTTCTTTGCCTCTTGATAAGAGAAGCAAATGACTATGCCTTTGGCAAGAATGCTTTTGGCTCTGCAAGCCTGTTCCTGCGATGCATCAGCCAAATTCTCTTTCAGGCCGTCATATAGGAGGTGATTGTACACATCCCTAAGGGATGGATGGATTAGACTTTCTAGTCCATGATGGCAAGGATACCTCTCACCAGATCCTCCAATCTGGCCTGGATACCGTAGACTGTGTAGCCAGGACTACAGCTACCAGCACTGTCTTGAGGATTTACTCATGGCTGAGGACTTCAGGTTTTGCCCCGTATGTCCATGAAAAGCATCTTGACATGCCCTTTAATGGCAATAACCTGTTTGGTACAAAGGCTGATGAGTGTCACAACACAGGGAGGGATACTGACAACCCTTCCCGAAACACAGAAGCCAAATTGGACGACCACTCTTACCTTGGTTGGCACAGGTTCCTTATTTTCAAAGTTACAGGGGACAATGGAGAGCCAATGGGGGTTTGAGGGTGTTAGGCAGAAACCTGTGCAGTTCCCTCTGGGACCACTGCAAAAGATTTAAGACTACAGGTGTTGGCAGTAAACCCACTTGGTAGCAGTCTGCACCGCACAGATTCACTGTGGTAGCTGTGGCTGAGCAGTCAGACTTCCCTCAAGAAGAGTTAGGCAGTATACAGAGGATACATAATAGGTACAGAGTCACAGTAGCACAAGCAAACACTGACCAGAGCTAGGTGTAAAAGTATAAACTTATTTATTAAAGGTACACTCATAAATTACACTAGCACAATAGAAAAGTTAAGAAAGTCAAACACAGATACTATTACTCATATGTACATCCCTAATCATTTGTTGGACAATTCTAAGTTAACCCCACTTATTTCCTACCAGAGGTGAGCGCTTAACGTTAGATGGTACTCCAACAAGTATTACCAAAAGGGAGGGAAAAGGCAGAAATAAAGAGAGCAGTAAGGTAAAACACTTTTCACATAAGGTTAGCAAAGACAGTCGATGGTGGAACAAGGGGAATTAGTTCGGGGCCCGCTTTAGAGGGAGCCAGGTGAAAGTGTGCCCAATATCACACAATGTCACAAGTCTTTGCAGGTGAGTAGAAAAAGGTTTTACTACGGTTCTGAAAAGTTTAGTTAGGGTGTCCCAGACCTACCCAGGTTCGAGAGCCGAGGGCTAAATCTACCCCGTACAATCGGTGGCAAGGGAGGCCGGGCGGAACACAGTACCTTTAAACGTGGAAGGATTCCTCCAGCGGTGGTAGTCATTCCTGGTAGTGGGTGCAAGTCGCGGCGTCGTCCTGAAGAAGAGGTGATCTCGACGAGGAGGAAAGCTGCAGGTCGTTGCACTACCAGGGATGAGGCCAGCCGTGGAGTTTTCCGGTCACAAAGGATTTTTACCCCTCTTTCGCGGTTGAGGTAAAAAGTGGTATCCCGGTTGCCGGGGTGCTTGGCACAGGCAAGGCGGCCACGAGATGCTTCGGGACGGCGAAAAGAAGGCAGCAACTGGTTGTCCCCACCAGTTAAGGGAAGAAGACTCTCCGGCGGGAGATCTCCTCTGTCGTCGGGAAAAGTGGTGAGATGGTTCTGCGGGGTTTCACCGGTGGTGTCGTCTTGGCAGGTCGGCTCAGCTTCTCCCTCTTCGGCTTCTTAGGTCCTGTGGCGACTTCTGAAGAACCAGTCCCAAAAACCCTGCTTTTATGCAGCAAACCCCCATTCATACAGCCTAGCTGTCACTTAAACATGCTAAGTGGTGAGCGGGGTGGCTCACCACTTGGGCCAATCACACTAGAGTGCGACCTGAGTTGGCAAGGCAACTCGGTCCAGGGTGCCTAAACCCCCTCCCACACCCCCTGTGGTACCCAGACAGAATGGCACCACTTTGGAGGGCTTCTGTGCAGAAGCCCGCCAAAAGTGGAACAAAGGCTCGACTCGGGTTCAGGGTTACTGAAGTGAACCTAGACACCATTTTGGCGGCGAGTTCCGGCAAAAAATCCCAACCGGTGAATTTATATTAAATAAATAAACAGGCGGTATCTTTAACATTGCACCAAAAAGTGGTGCATCAAAAACAATGGGAAATCCCATTGGGGAATATTCCGGTGGAATATTTCCGTGGTATCCACTGCCACCAGCCAGAACTCGGCGAGGGGGGACGGGACAGTACCCCCTCGACAACAGACCCAGGGGCAATCTAATTGCCCCTACCAGTACTTCCACAGTAAGATGGTTTGTACTGGTTAAGTTCCTAAGTTAAGACTAGTAAAGTCAATGGTAACTTTACAGACCCAGGGAGACAGTAGTCAGTCCCAGGGTGTGGAGTCTATGTTTGGGGGTCTCTAGGACACCCCTGTGCTACTGCACTGAGGGTGCTGTGTAACACACATTCAAAAACCAATGATGGCCTATGGGGAAAATTACCCCCTAGCCCATAAGCACATAGCAAGTCACAGAGAACACTCTCAAGTCATGTCCAAGAGTGAGGGTAAAAGAGTCTCACTCTTGGCAGGAGAAAAAAATAAACCCCACAAAATCCAGCAAAGCTGCTGGGGGACTCACTAGGTTAGGAAATTCAGCCTAAACAGAGAATTCTTCCTAACACTCGCCCCCCCCCCCAGACTAAGGGACAGGAGGATTTAATCCACTCCTGGATGAACCTCATACCTCTAGTCGATGACATACATCCTAGAGAGTCCATCAGCATTTTGATGGTGATACCCTGACCTGTGCTCAATGGTGAAATCAAACCCTTGGAGGCAGATTGACCATCTCAATAGTTTTGGATTTTCCCCTTTTCATTTGCATTAACCATCTCAAGGGTTGGTGGTCAGTCTGAATGACAAAAGTAGAACCATACAAGTATGGCCTAAACTTCTTCAGTGCCCACACAATAGCAAAGCATTCTCTTTCGATTGATGCCCACCTTGTTTCAGGATCCTTCAGTTTTCTACTGATGAAGCAAATGGGGTGTTCCCTACCCTTCTCATCCAGTTGGCTAAGAACTGCACCTATACCTACATTGGAAGCATCAGTTTGTACAATGAAAGTTTGGTGGTAGTCAGGAGCTCGGAGTACTGGAGCTTGGCAGAGAGCTTTCTTCAGGTTTTCAAAGGCCTGATTGCATTCCTCATTCCATTTGACCTTCTTAGGGAATTCTGAAGAGGAGATCACATTCAGAGGAGAAGCTATGGTCCCATAGTTCTCAATGAAATTCCTGTAGTATCCAGTGAGGCCTAAGAAGGCTCTCACCTGGGTCTGAGTAGTAGGTGTTGTCCAATTTTGCACAGCTTCAATCTTGCTGAGCAAAGGCCTTATTTCTCCACCTCCTACCTCATGTCCAAGGTAGACCACTTTACTCTGACCAATTTGGCACTTGCTTGCCTTTATGGTCAGATTGGCCTGCTCAAGAGCCTGCAAAACATGTCCTAAGTGGGTCACATGTTCTTCCCAAGAGTGGCTGAAGACTGCAATGTCATCCAAGTATGCCATGCAGAAGTCCTCCATCCCAGCTAGAACTTGGTTCACCATCCTTTGGAATGTTGCAGGTGCATTTTTCAGTCCAAAAGGCATAACCTTGAATTGGTATAGGCCAACTGGGGTAGAAAAATGCAGTTTTCTCCTTGGCATGGTCTGTCAGGGCTATTTGCCAATAGCCTGACGTAAGGTCCAGTGTGCTGAGGTACTTGGCTGCACCAAGTTTATCCACCAACTCATCTGTCCTTGGCAAAGGGTGGGCATCAGTCTTGGTGACTGCATTAAGAGCTCTATAGTCCACACAGAATCTCAACTCTTTGGATCCTGCCTTCGGTACTAACACCACTGGGCTAGACCATGGACTAGTAGAGGGCTCTATTACCCCGAGATCAAGCATCTTCTTGACCTCACCTTTGATGTGGGTTCTGACATGCTCTGACATTCTATATCCCCTGCTTTTGACTGGCAGACAGTCACCAGTGAGTATCTCATGCTGTCCCCAAGGGGTCAAGCCTGGTGAAAGTGAGAACAGGGGGGCAAACTGATTTAACATCGCTTTGCACTCTTCTTGTTGCTCAGGGGTCAGATCTGAAGAGAGATTAACTCCTTCAACCTTTTCGTCCAAAGGTAAGCCTCTCAGGAGGTCAGGTAGAGCGTTACTCTCCTCCTCCTCTTCCGATGAAGCTGGAAGCAATGCTCCTACTTCTGGTCTAGAGACATAGGCTTTGAGGCGGTTGGTGTGGAAGACTCTGGGAGCTTCCCTGGGTTTGCCCAGATCCACCAGATAGTTGACCTCTCCAAGTTTTCCCACAACCCTGAAGGGTCCCATCCATTTGTCTTGCAAGGCCCTCTGCCTTGTTGGGAGCATAACTAGAACTAGCTGGTCTTGAGTACACTCAACCATGTTAGCCTTCTGATCATGCCAATGTTTGATCAGAGCTTGGCCAGCTTTCAAGTTATCACTTGCTTCTGCCATCATGTGTGACATTCTCCTTCGGAGACCTATCACATAGTCAGTCACTCTGACTGGCTTGGGGGAAGGAGCACTCTCCAACCCTTCCTTAATCAGGGCCAAGGGGCCTCTGACGGGATGGCCATAGAGAAGTTCAAAGGGAGAATAACCTACTCCCTCCTGAGGGACTTCCCTATAAGCAAATAGAAGGCATGGCAGTAGAAGGTCCCACTTCTTCTTAAGGGGTTCTTCTAAGGCACCTATCATGCTCTTCATGGTTCTGTTAAATCTTTCTACCAACCCGTTTGTCTGGGGGTGGTAGGTGGTTGAGAACTTGTAGGTGACTCCGCAGGTTTTCCACATGGCTTTCATGTAGTTGGACATAAAATTTGTCCCCCTGTCAGAGATCACCTCCTTAGGAAACCCAACCCTGGTAAAGATACCAAGGAGGGCCTTAGCCACAGCCTGAGCTGTAACAGTCCTCATAGGAATTGCCTCAGGGTACCTAGTAGCATGGTCTACTACAACAAGGATAAACCTGTTGCCTGAGGAGGTTGGGGGATCAAGAGGACCAACAATGTCAATCCCTACCCTCTCAAATGGGACTCCCACAACTGGGAGAGGCACTAAAGGTGCCACATTCTTGGAACCAACCTTACCAGAAGTCTGGCAGGTATATCAGCTCCTGCAATACCTATCTACTTCAGCCTCCATTTTTGGCCAATAGAAGTAGAGAGAGAGCCTTTCCTTGGTCTTCTTGAAACTCAAGTGACCAGCCAAAGGAATCTCGTGGGCTAGTTGCAAGAACTGTTATCTGTTCTCTTGGGGCACTACCAGGCGTTGGTATGCTCCAGGTTCAGATTCGGGTGGTTCACTGTAGAAGAGGCCATCTTCCCAGTGTAACCTATACTTCCCAGGCTCTTGCCCATCAGCCTGAGAAGCTGCCTGCTGGCGAAGACGCTCCAGAGTTGGACATTCTCTTTGTCCCTTACGGAAAGCTGTCTTGCTGGGTCCACCTTCTGCCAGTAAAGACTGCAGCTCAGGATGGTCAGCCGGGTCCAGGTCTCCAATAAGTTCTGGGCCTCCTACTAGCTCTTCTTCAGAGTCTAGCTCAACCAAACAGGGTTGTACCTCCCTCTCAGCCTCAGCTGGAGGTGGAGTTACAGGTGTAACTTCGGACAACCTCGGGGAAGTCCTTGTTGGAAGCACTGGAGTGCTTGCTGTAGGCTTTTTCCTAGGAGTCTTGGGTTGCCCCTTTGCTCCTGATCTGGTAGTTACTGCAGTAAGTTGCTCCAGTGGGAGAGGAGTGATTTCTGTCATCATCTCCTGAGATAAACCTCGCAGGGTTTTCTCTCTTGCAGATTTGGTGAGCTCCTGTAACCTTTTACTAGGAGGTCTGGGGGTATGTGACACAACCCCAAGAGCTTTCAGGTCATTTCCTAGCAGAACTCTTCCTGGCACTTCACATTGTATACTGACAGGTATCTTCACAGCCATATCATTGCACTGGATGATAACTGGTAACTGGGGACACATCTGCACAGGCCCTCCAGCTAACTTGGTGAGGCATTTGGGTGCCTTAGCAACATCCTCTGCCTTGAAAAATGATTCATCCACCACAGTTATGCTGGCCCCAGTGTCCCTGATGGCAGGAGTCTCCTGACCATTTACGTGGACACTGTCCTTATAATACTCTTTAGTATTATCTGGGATAGAATTATATACATCTAAATTCTGCTGTTCCCACAACCCCAGAGAGACTAAAGAAACACTGGCTGAGACTCCAGTGGGTTCATCAGCCAGTGGTAGAAAGTTTCCACTTGCCATAGTGACTTCCTCCTTTGGAGCGAAGGCTAAGGAGACAAGTTGGACCCCGGAAGGTTTACCCTTACATCTGGGATCTCCTTTCACATGGTCAGTAGCCTTACAAACATAACAGGCCCCAAAGGTCCTTTGGAATTGTTCTGACCTCCTTCTGGTTTAGCACCAGAAGGTATACTACTCTGCTGTGGTTTCCCAGGTGGCTTACCCTTATGGTTTTGTTTGGGGCCCTCTGTGGAATTAGGATTATTAGAATTCTCTTTGGAGTCTTTCTTAGGCTGTCTTCCCTCATCCTTCTTCTGAGTTACCCCAGAATCCTTGTGAGTAGCCCTGTTGGCAACCCACAAGTCAGCAGCCTTAGCTAGCTTCCTAGGATCTAATTCCTGTGAATCAGCCAAGTGCTGTCTGAGCTCAGGAGAGCAGGCATCATAAATTGACTCCATCATTACAAGATTTCTCATTCCTTCATAATTGTTCACCTTGTAACCCTTAATCCATCCCTCTAAGTTTTTCAACCCTTCACACACCCAGGTAGCCCAAGGGGTACCATCATGCTTTTTGAGGCTCCTAAACCTCTTAAGATACTGGGAAGGGGTCTTCCCAAACCTAGCTATCAAAGCTAGTTTCACACATTCATGCTCTTTTCTATCCTCCTCCCCCAACTCCATTACCACATCAGTTGCAACAGGGGGAAGCCTAGAGAACAACCAGGTGAGTAACTCATTACCTGTGACACATCCAACTTAGGCTCATACATACCAATCAATTCCTTAGGCATCCGGGGTCTTTTAGGACTGGAACTTCTAGAGGAGCCAGAGAGAGAAGCATTCTCAACAGACAATTTCTTCATTTCTAGCTCATACTTGAGCTCCATTTCCCTTAGCCTTAGTTCTTTGTCAGTTTGAGCATTACGTTTCTTGTACTCTAATTCAAGTTTCATTTTCTCTAGTTCAAAGTATTGAGGGCTAAATGTGGGACCTGGCAAA
Organism: Ambystoma mexicanum; assembly: GCF_040938575.1. Classification (NCBI taxonomy): domain Eukaryota; kingdom Metazoa; phylum Chordata; class Amphibia; order Caudata; family Ambystomatidae; genus Ambystoma; species Ambystoma mexicanum. Next base: position 1,023,798,060 of record NC_090923.1, on the reverse strand, counting down.
GGTCCAGTAGGTACAGCTGGTAGAGCAGACAGAGGCCTAGAGGGACTATCTACAACAGTTTCATCCTCCTCTTCTGGTTCTGACCCAAGATCATCAATACTTTGTTCCATATCAAGATCATTGCTGCTTTCTACATTTGCTGGAGTGATAGGTTCCTCTGGACCATACTCCAGACTTTGGTTTTCTAACAACCTTTCTATTAGCTCTATTATCTTTCCTTTAGTCATGAGATTCTTATGCTTACAGAGAAGTCTTAGACAATCAGCAGTTTTTGTAGCAAGGGACTCTTGACTATAACTTTCCATATTAGACAGGTTAAAAATGACTTTTTCTTTCTTGTGCTTAGGCTTTGTGATTAGTTGCACTAAGGTATCTCAAAAGTACTCTAAAGTGTATACTCAATACAGATCCCACCGCTTTTTACCAGTGTTAGGCAGAAACCTGTGCAGTTCCCTCTGGCACCACCGCAAAAGATTTAAGACTACAGGTGTTGGCAGTAAACCCACTTGGTAGCAGTCTGCACCGCACAGATTCACTGTGGTAGCTGTGGCTGAGCAGTCAGACTTCCCTCAAGAAGAGTTAGGCATTATACAGAGGATACATAATAGGTACAGAGTCACAGTAGCACAAGCAAACACTGACCAGAGCTAGGTGTAAAAGTATAAACTTATTTATTAAAGGTACACTCATAAATTACACTAGCACAATAGAAAAGTTAAGAAAGTCAAACACAGTTACTATTACTCATATGTACATCCCTAATCATTTGTTGGACAATTCTAAGTTAACCCCACTTATTTCCAACCAGAGGTGAGCGCTTAACGTTAGATGGTACTCCAACAAGTATTACCAAAAGGGAGGGAAAAGGCAGAAATAAAGAGAGCAGTAAGGTAAAACACTTTTCACATAAGGTTAGCAAAGACAGTCAATGGTGGAACAAGGGGAATTAGTTCGGGGCCCGCTTTAGAGGGAGCCAGGCGAAAGTGTGCCCAAGATCACACAATGTCACAAGTCTTTGCAGGTGAGTAGAAAAAGGTTTTACTACGGTTCTGAAAAGTTTAGTTAGGGTGTCCCAGACCTACCCAGGTTCGAGAGCCGAGGGCTAAATCTACCCCGTACAATCGGTGGCAAGGGAGGCCGGGCGGAACACAGTACCTTTAAACGTGGAAGGATTCCTCCAGCGGTGGTAGTCGTTCCTGGTAGTGGGTGCAAGTCGCGGCGTCGTCCCGAAGAAGAGGTGATCTCGACGAGGAGGAAAGCTGCAGGTCGTTGCACTACCAGGGATGAGGCCAGCCGTGGAGTTTTCCGGTCACAAAGGATTTTTACCCCTCTTTCGCGGTTGAGGTAAAAAGTGGTATCCCGGTTGCCGGGGTGCTTGGCACAGGCAAGGCGGCCACGAGATGCTTCGGGACGGCGAAAAGAAGGCAGCAACTGGTTGTCCCCACCAGTTAAGGAAAGAAGACTCTCCGGCGGGAGATCTCCTCTGTCGTCGGGAAAAGTGGTGAGACGGTTCTGCGGGGCTTCACTGGTGGTGTCGTCTTGGCAGGTCGGCTCAGCTTCTCCCTCTTCGGCTTCTTAGGTCCTGTGGCGACTTCTGAAGAACCAGTCCCAAAAACCCTGCTTTTATGCAGCAAACCCCCATTCATACAGCCTAGCTGTCACTCAAACATGCTAAGTGGTGAGCGGGGTGGCTCACCACTTGGGCCAATCACACTAGAGTGCGACCTGAGTTGGCAAGGCAACTCGGTCCAGGGTGCCTAAACCCCCTCCCACACCCCCTGTGGTACCCAGACAGAATGGCACCACTTTGGAGGGCTTCTGTGCAGAAGCCCGCCAAAAGTGGAACAAAGGCTCTACTCGGGTTCAGGGTTACTGAAGTGAACCTAGACGCCATTTTGGCGGCGAGTTCCGGCAAAAAATCCCAACCGGTGAATTTATATTAAATAAATAAACCGGCGGTATCTTTAACATTGCACCAAAAAGTGGTGCATCAAAAACAATGGGAAATCCCATTGGGGAATATTCCGGTGGAATATTTCCGTGGTATCCACTGCCACCAGCCAGAACTCGGCGAGGGGGGACGGGACAATACCCCCTTGACAACAGACCCAGGGGCAATCTAATTGCCCCTACCAGTACTTCCACAGTAAGATGGTTTGTACTGGTTAAGTTCCTAAGTTAAGACTAGTAAAGTCAATGGTACCTTTACAGACCCAGGGAGACAGTAGTCAGTCCCAGGGTGTGGAGTCTATGTTTGGGGGTCTCTAGGACACCCCTTTGCTACTGCACTGAGGGTGCTGTGTAACACACATTCAAAAACCAATGATGGCCTATGGGGAAAATTACCCCCTAGCCCATAAGCACATAGCAAGTCACAGAGAACACTCTCAAGTCATGTCCAAGAGTGAGGGTAAAAGAGTCTCACTCTTGGCAGGAGAAAAAAATAAACCCCACAAAATCCAGCAAAACTGCTGGGGGACTCACTAGGTTAGGAAATTCAGCCTAAACAGAGAATTCTTCCTAACAGAGGGAAACCGGAAAGAGGGTTTGTGTACATAGTTTGGATAGGGTGGGGGAGTTTAGGGGAAGATTCCTACGCACCTACCCATTATTAATTGTGGCTGTACACATGCAAACTCACACACACACTAGTATGATGCTGGAGTAATATTCTGTTCCACATATTACCTGTATTAGCCTGAGGACTCTCCCAAACACACACATATGATATACCTCCTGCCCAAGCTTTTCACAGTGTGAAGAGTAACCAGCTCCCTACTGACCTGTAGCAGTTTGGCCCCAACCAAAATAACATGAGACATGGATTTCTGAGCACAAGCAACATGAACATAACACATGCAGAAAGCAACATGAACATAACAAACTTATCAAATGGTAATCAGAAATGCTATCATGAATAGCATGACATGAAAGCAACACAATGTGAGGACAAGGACCGCAATGCAAGCTTTGAGACTAAGGCCCTCATTACAACCCTGGTGTTTGACCATGGTGCTAATAGCACCATGGTCCATGCCGGTAACTTACCGACTCCGCCATGGCGGAATGGGGAATTACTGCCCCATTCCGAGGTTGGCGGGCGGTAATTCCCCATGCCGCCATTGCCCTTCCTCATTCCCATTTTTGCCCCATAGGGCTCAATGGAAATGGGGAAGGCGCTAAGCACGGTGCCGCAAATTGTGGCACCGTACTTAGCACCAAGGTCCCTTTGCGGGTTGGATTTTAACGCCTGCAAAAAGCAGGCGTTAAAATCGCCAACCTGCAAAGGGACCTCGTAATCAGGCTTTAAGGGGTTAACGGCGCAGCCACCTTTTGCGGCGCCGTTAACCCCTTAATGCCAGGGTTGTAATGAGGGCCTAAATGTCCATAAATGCTGTGTTTTATAGCACACCCGAACATATTCATGAATGTTTTCAGCTTGTTCTGAAAGCAGCCAAGTTTACTTAACTGAGGCGTGGGAGCCCTGTGAAGCATACCGGGTGAATGATGCGCTGCTTGTATTCAGCCATTCATCGCTGTGCCCGGGCTGGAATGGAGTTACTGCTGCAGCCCGGGGAGCCGCTTGACCATGTTTCCCACACTGGTGCTAGTCTCTGCTCCCCATCGCCTCCAGTGAGAAGTCCTCCAGGAGTCCCTGTTTGCTGAATCTCACCGCCGCCGTCCGGGGAGCTCAGCATCCCTGCACGCTGCTATAGCTGTGCCTCCAACCGTCAATCACCAGCACCTGGCACAGACGGAGGTGGGCCTTATAAGTCCTGCAGTGTGCAACATGCTGGCAATACACAGCCCCTGGACTTCTGGGTAATGTAGTCCGGTGGCCCAAAAACACACAATGCCAATTTGACCAATTTTGAGGACTTTTGCCACAAGACCCCATACTCCTTACATTACTTCCCCTCCCAGGGGGCCGACCGGGCCCGGGCTTTCCCAGAAATCGCATATGGAATTGGCTCACCAAACGTGGAGCATGTACTGCCTCAGCCACTTCCCATGAGCAATCTTCTGGTCCATACCCCACACACTACACACATTTATTTTTATTTATAGTCATTTGGTTATCATCTAACCTTTGTCATCTTCTTGAGTCCAGAATACGCCGGACTTTAAATTCCTCTTGTCCATCCCTCATGATAACTTGTGGTCTTTTCATGCAAATACCAGGAGCTGCAAGTTTAAGCAAAGACATGTGGAAAACTGGATGGATTTTCAAATGACTAGGCAATTTCAGTTTAATTGCTGTCTGGTACATGCACTTATCAATCATATATGGCCCAATGAATCTAGGCATGAATTTATGTGGCCCAGTGTGAGAAAACTGGTGGTACCCCCATGCCTACTCCCCAGGGATCCTCTTCTCAGATGGCCAGGGAAGGGCCATTGCTTTTGGATCCCTACCCTGGGGTTGTACAAGTGAGGGAGGATCATCTGAGTGAAGGGTCTTCAGGGAATGGTGCTAGAGTGCTAACAGGCGAGACATGGTATCCCCCTTTTCCTGAAACCAACCTCCCTTACACCCCCTCGGCCTTTATGGGCAATTGTGACCGTAGCCCCATGCAAAAACCTACACTTTCCCTGCAAGCCATTAAAAGGAATAAGAAAATACATACTGCCTCTTTACAATCTAACTCACTCAGAGCTAAAGGACAGGCATGCCCAGATAATTGGGTAATGGAAGGTCAGGCAATCTCTATCTGACCCCACCCCTGTAGCCTGTTAATTTGCTGCAGGTGTATAAAAGGCAGGGCATCCAGCAGTGTAGAGACCAGCAGTTGGAGACACAGCAACAGGGAGGATGTGTGGCTGAGTCCAGCAGTGGATCCCTGACTTGCAAGGAACTGGTGTTCTGGAGGCGAGCAGCAAGGAGGCTGAGAGAAAATCAGCTGGAGGAGAATGACTTACCAGCACACTACCCGGTGGCAGAGCAGAGACTGTGGGGTCAAGAGGCGAGGGAGGCGTGTCTCCAGAGAGCCAGTATGGTTAAAAATGGAAGGCCTTTGACATGGCCGACCTTCCCTTATGTAAGCCGGGCGTGGTCGTTCTCCTGTCATGGCCAGGAGTGTCCGAGGAGCAGGTGGTAAGACCCTGACCTTAGCTGCAGTGTTCTTGAAGCAGATAGAATAGAAGAGCGAGCAAAATAACTGCTGGTGAGTCTGAAGTACAGGGAGACTTGCAATGTGATACGTGCAGCTAAATACTATGTAGCGACTGTATGCAAAATAAACGGAAATCCATTATTGCAGTCCTCCATGATTGTGAGGCAATCGGATAGTGGGGACTGGGAAAGAAGAAACAGAATGAAGGCGCAGGAAGGGAAAACCCATTGTCAAGGCATTGAAAGTGAAAGTACTGTATGCGACAAGACACATAAATAGAATCTTGTGTGATACAAAGTTACTGAGCGGCCGGTTGAGGAGGATTATGTTGTCGAACTGAAAGAAGGAAACTGACATCCCAGGGGAGCTTTGTGATGTACGAAGTGCAAGCAAAGTGGTGCTGGCAGTCGAGAAACACAGTGAGACCCAGCAAAAGGCTGTACACGAGAAAGGAGCACTTTTAAAGGGCCAGAGCAAGTAAAGCCCAGCCCAGCCTAGTGAACTGACAAGGAAAGGGCAGAGCTAGGGAGCCCTATGCCTTGTTTGTGAGACCTATAATGGGTGGCCTGTCGGTCCGACAACTGCGCCTTGACCAGGGAGAGCCTGAAAGTGGGACACTGAGGTGGGAAAGGGAACCTCAGAAGTGTTTGTGAATAACTACCATAGCTATACCTAAGTGCTGAGACTTGGGGTAGGGAACCCTGCACTTGCACGCTCTGAATATCACTGGGCTTAATAGGACCAATGTTTCTTTCTATTTATTCATTGTTAATTCCATTGTCTATTCTTCTCCCTTGTGCATTGTGGTGCTTTGAAACACAGTCCTGCTGTATGAGCGCCTTGTAAATGACCAATACAATTTTGTTTTTTTGTTAAACCCTGAGCCTAAAGGGTACTGTGGAAATTAAGAGAAAAGACAAAGTGCTACTTTCTGAGTTCAGGCGAGAGAAGCCTAAGAAACTAGCTGGACATTTCTTGTTTGTGTGTCTGTGAAAACCAAGCAGGAAGATTGTGAACCTGAGCATAACACGAACTGTGAGCTGATAAGGTACTGTGACATTTACTTGAAGTGAATCCTGAAACCTTGTGGAACTTGACTCCTTGAGTGTCTGGAACTTAGGGAAGGGAGCTGTGTGAGACGCTAAAGACACTGGGCCTCATTACGAGTCACCCGGTATGGAAATAACAGTGGCGGTAAACCCGCCACCACCGTTGTTTCCATACCGGGTGATCTCGAGTCCTGTAGGCGGAGGTGTCATTCCCGCAAGGTCTGACCTGGCGGGTTTAACACCACCCGCCTGCAGGTGGACGTGGAAACACCGGCACCATCACAAGATGGTGCCGGTGTTTCCACTTCCCCATTCCCATTGAGTCCTATTGGACTCAATGGGAATGGGCATTTACCGTATTCCACCTCCAGAATTCCCGAGTCACCGAGGTCGTAATGCCCCGGTAATTCCGGGCATCACGGAGGGCGGAATGGTAATATTAGTCCGGCGGTAACCTGATGGAATTTCAGGCATGGTTACCGCCAGACTCGTAATGAGGCCCATTGTCCTATGATTTTGGAACTCTTATTTAGTTTGAACATTCCAGCAAATTGTTAGTATTAGAAGTAAGGGCAAGAATAGGTTGTGACACAGACAACATTTTACTTTGGACTTTTAGACACAGACTGGCCTGAGATACATCAGTTGTGGGAAGTCCCATTTTCGGTTTAGGGCAAGCTAGCCATTCCTCCCATCCTGAGGTTTTAAATAAAGGTTTTCCAACTGGATCTCTTGTGTCTGTGTCTAACTGTTGATACCATTTCTATCGCACACCAATTAATCATAAATGTGGAGTTGATAACCACACCCTGTCTCCACACTCATATGTGGGAGCCTCTCAGCGTTTGTCTGCTTGTTTCTTGTATGCCTCCTTAGCTTTTTCCAAGTTTAGTCGTGTCTTCTGCCCGATCTCAAGAAGCAACTGCTTGTGCCCTGTTATCACAGGATCAGTATCCACTGCTGGCAACATTTCTGGGAGCATATTTTGTTCTAAGCCATAAAAACCTTAATTTGGTGCATCATGTATTGTTATATGTAAATTCAACTGATCATAACGCCTGCACCCACAATGTCATTTCATCTGCCAAAAAACATTGTATATATTGCTTTATGGTCTGGTTTACTTTTTCTGTTTTTATGTCCGTTTGCGGATGGTAACTAGTTGAGAGCACGCAGTTGATTCCTAACAAAATGCAGAAAGCATGCCAAAACCAAGACATAAATTGCACACCACGGTCGGGCACGATAGTCTTGGGCAAACTATGCAGTCGCACTATGTGTTGTAAAAATAACTGCCAGTTGAATAGCGCTGGGAACTCCTCTACATGGAGCGAAATGTGCCTGTTTAGAAAAATAATCAACGACCACCATAATCGTGTCAGATTTTTCATCCTCTGGTAAATGGTTACAAAATCCATAGAAATATGTGTCCAAGGAACATCAGGGGTATGTAAAGACTGCAACAAGACCATTTTCTTAGTATGATCCGCCTTACTTCACATGCACACATCGCAACCCTGCAAATAATTACACATATGCCTGTTCATCTCAGGCCAAAAATATTTTCTCAACATACGTTGGGTCTTCCGTTCCCTAGGATGGCCCACCAATGGAGACTTATGGCACCAAAACCAGGCTTTCTCTCGCAATGCTTTGAAATGTAAATAGACGCTGGGCGTGATAGGGGAGTATGTCCCGAATGTTTCCTGAGGGATGACCCGCCACCCAAATGCTTAACTCTTTGCCCGTCAGACTATTCCATATCTGTTCAAGTAACCCCTTCGTAACTGCCCCTCTGATCCTGACTGTAGAAATGATTGCCTTTTCGGTAGTGTGAATTTCCTGATGATGTTGTCTAGTAAAGGCATCTGTCTACCCATTCTTCCTAACAGGATGATAGGTCACTAGAAAATCAAATTCATTAAAGTATTAATACCACCTCAACTGCCTGGGACTCAAGGTCTTGACTGACTTTAAATAATGCAGGTTCTTGTGGTCAGTTATCACTGTGACCTGATGGCATGCCCCCATGAGATAATGCCTCCACTCCTGGAATGCTGCTCTAATGGGCAGTCATTCTTTGTCAGTGATTGAGTAATTTTGCTCACAACCCGTGAGTTTTCTGGAATAGAATGCCACTGGGTGCAATACTCCCTCTTGATATGGCTGAGATAAAACTGCCCCCACTTCCTGGTTTGATAAGTCTGTCTTAACCGGAAATCGTTTCTCTAACACTGGTTATCTCAACACAGGAGCTTCTGTAAAAAGTGATTTTTAACTTCTGAAATGCCCCTTCAGCCTCCTTATCCCATGTGAAATACGTGTTTTTCCTCAACAACCTTGTAATAGGTGACACAATTTGTGAGAGTTGCCAATGAACCTCCTGTAGAAGTTCGCAAACCCCAGAACGACTGAACATCCATCACTGTGGTGAAGGCCACTCCGTTACCACCTACACTTTTTTTTGTGTCCATGACCACTCCCATAGGAGTCAAAATGAACCCCAAGAACTCTACCCTTTCAGCATGGAACACACATTTCTCCAATTTTGCATATAACTGATACTCCTGCAGTCTCCTAAGCACTACCTTCACATGGGAAATGTGCTGTTCCCTGTATTCAGAGTAAATCGAAATGCAGTCCGTCAATGTATACAATAACGAACACATGAATACAGCCCCTTAACACTTCCTGCATGAAATGTTGAAATGAGGCGGGGGTTGCACAACTCAATTGGCATAACCAAATATTCGAACAACCCAAACTTGGTCCTAAATGCCCTTTTCAACTCATCTTCCTCTTTTCACACATATCATATGGTAAGCACCCTTTAGGTCTAGATTGGTATATATCGCCGCTGATTTCACTTGGTCAAGGAGTACAGAAATCAGTGGGAGTGGGAAGCAATTCTTAATCATGACTTTGAGTGCTCGATAATCGATGCATGTCCTTATAGTCCCTTCCTTTTTAGGTACGAAGAACAGAAGTGTAGACACTGGTGAATCTGACTTTCTTATGAACAGCCACTCTAGCATTTCATCCAAATACTGTTTCAAGTGTATATTCTCTGCTTCCGTAAGAGCATATATTCGACTGCATGGTAACCTAGCATTGGGTTCCAAATCACTGAGACTATTGTACGGCGGTTGCAGTGGCAATGTTTCAGCCTTTCTTTTATCAAATACTTTGGCACATTCTCAATATATCTTTGGAAGTTTCACCTCCACAGCTGCAATCATATTGCACTTTGTTGGCTCCTTACACCATGAGTGTAGATGGGCCCATCAGGTCCTGCAAATGAGTTGGGCACCCCTCTGGGTCAAAAGTTATTGTCTGCTCTACCCAATTGATTGTGGGATTATGCTCAGCCAACCAGGGCATACCTAAAATAATCCCAAACTGTGGAGCTGCAATCAAATCAAACTCTATTTCTTCTTCATGTCCTAATGAATTGAGCATACACATAGGTTGTGTCTGCACTGTGATGGGCCCTGATGTTAATGTACACCCATCCACCGACTGCACCACTTCTGGATGCCCTTTGCAAATGATTGGCAACCCTAAATTACTGGCCAAAGTGATGTGTAAGAAATTACCAGTGGCTCCTGAGTTGGGGATAGCTGCTACGGTGTGTTTCGTTGCAGCAAAAAATAAAGTTACCATAATGTACAAATGCAGAGTTTTATTGTGCAATGTGTTAGCCACCCCATGTTGCTTTTCTCACTCCTAATTCCCCAATTTGGAGTGTTGGGACAAGTTTGAATAAAATGCCCTGATTTACCACAATAAAACCGAGATTATTTTGTCTTTGTTTCTCTTTTTCCGCATTAGACAAAGGTCACTGCACATTCACTATTCGCATATGTGGTTCTTCTGTCTGTCGTGCTCCAGAATCATGTCCTCTATCCAAACGGACAAAAGGTTGTATTTCTGATTTCTTCCCCTCTCCTTTTCTTTCATTAATCTGATGATCCAGTTTAAGAGCTAAATCAATGAGAGCGGAACAAGTCGTGGGCTGTGGTTCCACCTGCCCAATCGCATCTGTAAACTCACCCCGAAGACCTTGATAAAATAACACTGTTTGCTTTGTAGCCGGCCAGTCAGTACTCAATTATGAGTCTGTTGGATTGGGAAACATAAGACACTAGATACCTAGGACACTGCTGTAATGCCAACAATTCCTTATCCTGTGCGAGAGACACGTGCCGTTGATCAAACAGTCTTGTAAACTCAGCCTTAAATAAGCCCCAATTATATAACATGGGGTCATCTTTCTGGAATAACGGCATAGCCCCAACTGCAGCATCCCCCGTCAAATAGGAAATAAATGCGTTTCTCGCTTGTGTACTTTCAAATGCTCCGGGTTTGCGTAGAAAATATAACTGGCATTGGGTTAGGAATGTCAAGTATTTTTTCGGGTCTCCAGCTAATCACTCTGGAGTAGCAAGGGGAACATTATGTATGAAGTACTAATATAGATGGCCGTTCTTCTGGACTTGGCGATGCCTCAGTGGAAGGTAAAGCAGCCCCTTGAGCCATCAACCCATGCGCCTAGGCTTTTAATGTTGTTGTTTCCTGCCTAGAAAGAGCCAACTCAATCTGAATATCCCGTAGAGCATTTAACACCTCAGCCAAAGGCGGAGGAGCCGCCTCCATTTGGCTTGGGTGGTGTAATTAGCCCGAACTGGGGACTGGTGATTGTCACAACCCAGGGAGGAATATCGACAACCCCTCGCGAACCACAGAAGCCGAATGGGATGACCCCTCCCCCCTTGGTTGGCACGGGTTCCAGATTTCCAAAGTTACAGGGGACCACGGGACAGCCAATGGGGGGCATGAGGGATTACGGAGAGGTTATGGATCGGTATGGGGGCTTGAGGGAAACCGGAAAGAGGGTTAGGGTACATAGTTTGGCTAGTGTGGGAGAGTTTAGGGAAAGATTCCAACTCACCTGCCCATTATTAATTGTGGCTGCACACATGCAAACTCACATACACCAATATGATGCTGGAGTAATATCCTGCTCCACCCATAACCTACATCAGCCTGTTGACTCTACACAGTGCACCAACTCCACACTGACCTGTAGCAGTTTGGCCCCAACCAAGACAACACAGGACATGTACAATGTGAGGATACGGACCACAACGCGAGCTTTGCGACTAAATGTCCAAAAATGCTTCCCCAACTTGAGAGAACATGTATTTTACATCACACCCGCATACATTCATGAGCACTTTGCATCTTGTTCTGAAAACGGTGAAGTCTACTTAACTGAGGCACCGGGAGCCCTGTGAGGCGTCCCGGGCAAATTATGTACTGTGTTGATTCAGCTGTTGTTCACTGCCACACCCAGGCTTGCATGAAGTCACTGCCGCATCCTGACCATGTTTCCCATGCTGGTGCTAGTCTCCCCACTGCTTCCAGTCTGCAAGGGGTAACGGGTTGGTGAATCTCACTGCCGAAGCCTGGGTGCTCAGAATCCTCGTACGCTCTCCAACGTCTATGCCTCCAACCATCAATCACCAGCACCTGGCACGGGTGGAGGCGGGCCTTACAAGTCCTGCATTATGCAACATGTGAGGCAGTGCACAAGCCCCCGGGCTTCTGGGTAATGTAGTCCGGGGGCCCAAATACAACACCAGGGCGGTGTCCAGTCAATTGGTCGAAAAAAAAACTGGTCGACTGCAATTTGGTCGACGCAATTTGGTCGAAAACCAAATGGTCGAATTTTTTTTTTATTTATATATTTATTTTTCGGGTTTTCGTTTAGTAAAAAAAGGGGGTTGGGGGGTGGACCCCCCAAAAAAATAAAAAAAGGGTTAAAATAAAAAAAAAAAAAAATTCAATTGGTTCGACCATTTGTCTGGTCGACCAATTTTTTTCGACCAAATGTCTGGCAACCCACCAGGGCTTATTCGCCCGATTTTGAGGACTATGGCCACAAACCACACACTCCTTGCATTGAGTCCCTGTCCCTGCAAAGATTCTTGGACTCCAAGGCGACTGCAAAGTCTCTGGGGATGGCTACCCAACAGCAGCATCCTGCGAGCGCCACAGGGCCGGGACTGGTCAAGCCCCTTCTGGAAAGCAGGTGCAATGCCACCCCAACAGGGGTGCGGGTAGAGGTGTCCCCGGGGGAGATGTCACAACTTCCACTGTGCCCTCTGCTGCCCAGGTGTGAACCCTCTATGAGATGGATTCCACCAGCCGTTCACTGTGGGAGGCAGATTTTTCCGATTTGGTGAGGAATAGAGGATTCCCACTTCCGACGCCTGGACCTTAGGTCATTCACCAGGGATACAGTGTCCCTTTTGCTCGTTGTCCTCCGGACCACCTGCCAGACAACCAGTTCTTGCCTCTGGGTCCTATGCCGTTGGAGGAGGTCCGCCAGCTTCTGGTGAAGGGGGCCATAGATGTGGTACCCTGCTCAGAACACCTTTTTTCAGGTGCCAAAAAAGGATGAGGGCCTTCGTCCAATCCTAGATTTGCGGCTTTTGAACTTGTACTTATGCAAGAGCAAGTTTAAAATGGTCATCCTAGCCCAGATCCTTATATGGTAGGGCATTCATGTGTTTACATATCTGACGATTGCCTCATCCAAGGTCGCTTCCCAGATCAGGTGTTGTCACTTGTACTAGATGTGAAGGCTGTTGCACAGCTTGTGCTTCTCCCTAAGCTTAAGGAAGTCTCTGGCTTTGCTGTCCCAGTTCCTTTGATTCAGAAGGACGGACTTGGACACTCACCTGGGCCAGGCCTTCTTTCCAAGGACACAGTGGCTAACATCTCTGAAATGGTTCATGTCTTCCAATCATACAACAAGTGATGGCGTCAGTGATGTCATCAATGACATTTGTGATTCCATCTTTCATGTTCCGGGTGTTAGTGTTAGCAGTGCACAGTGGTGATGGCAGGTATGGTGGCGTAGTCTACCATAACTGGCGAATTTCAGGGGTTTTACTTCGAACCATAGTGGGGAGGTGGGAACGTTTTTTTTAGTGAAATGCACAGGTTTTTGGTAGGGCAACTTAACCATACCGTCCCCTTAACAAAGATTTTTTGTAGTGAATTTCACAAGTTTTTGGGAGGGCAACTTAACCATAATGTCCACTTAACAAAGTTTTTTTGTAGTGAATTTTACAGGTTTTTGGAAGGGGAACTTAATCGTAAGATTGTGTTAATGAAGGTGTTGTGCTGAAGATACACTGTTGTCATGTGATTTTGGGAGAAATGTAGTATAATGTACGTACTTGATGTACATGTAACATAGAACATACAGAACCCCCTCCCTATTTATATTAGAGAGGGACAGACTGAGCACCAATTTGCGGACGGGCGCGAACTCAGGGCAAAAGTACCAAAACAGACATGGGGTATCTGAAATTGTACTATTTTCTTACACAAAAAATGTTGAACTTAGAAAAAGGACAGAAAGACATTATAAGTATTAATAAATAAATATGGAAACCTAAACGTGTGAAATGAAAACGATGTATTTAATAATCATGTAGAATGAAATGGATGGTACCATAAACATTTTTTTTTAAAAAGGATGCCTCAATCGTAATTACTTCAAAGAAACTCTGCAGTCTGGACCGACAGTGGACGAACGCAGTAGGACGAAGGGAGATAACATCAAAATAGTAAGTGAAGGTCATTTCTGTATGTGTGTGTATTTTTTTTGGTATGTGGTGCAGGAATAATAATGACTTTCTGTTGTTTTGACACAGAAATGACGAGTACTTTGAAGTGGTTGGAACAGTACTTTCCGCATGGGGAAATGTCGGAAGAGAGCGATAACAATGGTACACAGCACTCTGCATATGCAAAGTGATGGCCAGTATTTTATGGGCATTTAATAGATATATATTTGTTTTTTACAGACCAGGAAAGAAAAGAAGAAAGGCCAAAAAATGACACAGAAGAAGACAGGATCAAAAGGATTGAATTGAAAATGAACACATTGAATGAGGATTTAAAAGTTTAAGGGAGTTTGTGGAAAACTGTGTGAGAGGAAAAGTACATTACCACTGTCCCACCTGCACCTGCCCCCCTTCTCCATTCCCTAGTGAACCATCCCCAAACCTTCAGGAAGAAAATATACGTTTCGATGAAACATCCATCCCTTCTTCCCCTCACAAATCTTCCCCTCATAACCAGGCCGTGTTGAATCCTAATTCCCCTATATTTGTGTCAGTATCTGCTTTCCCCGGTTTTTCTTTGGAATGAAGTTTGTGTGTGTGTTTGGAATGTTTTTTATAGTTGTTGTAGTTAAAGAGTTTGAGGAATACATTAAAAAAACAAAAAGACTTAAAATGTTCCCGAACAGCATGCCTGTTCGAACTATCCGAAAGGAATGGAATGTGGATGTTGTAAAGGCAGTACACCTACCCTTACTAATGTCAAGTAAGATGGAGTTGATGTTTGACCGCACCATCTGTGCAAGTTGTGCGTACATAAACAGAAAGGGGCGTCCTAAGGACATCATACCTCAGCGTACCGCTTACAAACGAGATAAAACATGTTCGTAGAACACACAGGTGTCCAGGATGGCAGTAAATGACAAAATGGGAGTGTGCTAAGGACAGTATACCTGTCCGTATTGTCCGCTGCCAAGATGGTGCCGTCCATAGAACAGGCACGGTGGCTGGCAAGGTCGTAGTCAAACAAAATGGAGTTGTCCTAAGGACACTGGCCTGTCCGTACAGTGAGCATATCATGTATGCACATGCGCAGTACAACCATAAGTACAGCGAACATCGCACCTGACCCTAACTGTCCGTCTCACTTGTGTCGCACTTTGAATAAGTTTGAGAACCTGAACACTGTCCTTACTGCTGTAGTGGCCAAAAGGAAAGTAATTGGTATGGCATCCATGGCTGCTGTTGCTTCATTAGCCTCTGCACCACCCCCAAACCCGCCATCACCACCACCTCCCCAAGGGCCTGCAGAGAGATATATGGGTGAGGATGTAGAGATCGAGGAAGAAGAGGAAGAAGAGAATGCGGTGGAAGAACTCTGCACTACAAGCACTCGCCGGGAGTCGTGGGTGTGGCGGTTGTTTTCCATTTATGGGAACGTACCAAAAGCACGTGCGAACCTGGTGAGGTGTAACCAGTGCCAGGTGGTGCTAAGTCGCGGGAGACTTGGTGCGTACAGCTTTGGTACGACAACCATGAAGCGACACCTCACTTGGTTCCACAGTGCGGATATTCGCAAGGTGGTGCCATGTGAAGAGCGTAGTCGATTGAGTTCCTCCACAGCATCCTTCGTGTCCAATCCTGTCACCACAAAGGACACTCCTGTGGGTGAGTGCCTCCCTCCAGCTGCCTCACAAGCCATTCGCGATGCTGTTGACCCTTACATTTCAAAGGTGACAATAGTGTGTATGTATTGTGACGCAGTACTCTGCAGGGGGGAGAGTTTTCAAAATGCTTTTGAGGCTATGTTCATGGAGCACCAGAAGATCTGCTCCTTACCTAAGTAAAGCTCACCCTATATCTTTCTCTGTCCACTTGCCCTTTCTTATCCCTATGGTTGGTGTCCCTTCCTTACCCTCCTTTGTCCTCCTCTCCTAGTGTGTCGTGTGGGCAAAAGCAGGAAAGTGGAAAACAACAAAAAAAAATGGCTCTTTTCAGAGCCGCCTTTCTCAGTTTAACAATAGAACTATCAAGTGACCGATGTAGGCCTCCGTTGTAACAAGGGGGGTTTGTCCTACCCTCTATGGATCTTAGGGGTGCGCAGGGTAAATTCAGTGCACACTGGTTTTAGACCCTTACGGGTGCCCGTGCAGTTTGGGCAACCGTTGAAAGAAACAGCATGCTTGCTGCTGTCAAACAGATATCTCTAATACAATATTCATGTACAAAATTCCAATTCTTTTATACAAAATTGCAGCTTTTTATTAGTTAGCTGATGGTTATTTTGTTTGTGCAAAGCATTTTGGTAGACTTTTATATATGACAATCTACAATGTCCATTGTGGAACACAAAAGCATAGTTAAACATTCACTATGACATAAATGTAAAGGTCAAAGGCATGGTACATAAAGTATTCATTTGTACATTTTAAATGGCAGTTTGTTTGTAAGAAAAAATGTTCCATGCCAATGAATATAGAAAACACAGGATGAAAGTGCAGATGGAGGAGACGTTGGAAATCGGTCTCCTATGCCCGGCTGAAGTCTGGCCTCATATTTGGTCTACGTCTGGGTGTGATGTTAGAAAATGAAAAGTGCAGCACAGGATGAGAACCCGATAATACTTTGGGGAAGTGTGCTGCTGAATGGATGGTAGCTTTCTTCTAGGGCCAAAGAAAGTCAGGAGACTCTGTGTTAAGAAGAACAGAGAAGGTAGAGAAAGTGTATAAGAGAGTACAGTAAAAACAGCTACAGGTTGCTGATGAGGGTCATTGTAGAGCATTCAATGCTAAAAACAAGTCCTAAAGGCGGTTCCAGAGACAAACTCCACTCACCACTGGTCATGCGTCCAGTTGGAGTGGATGAACCCGAAGGGTTTCAAGCTAGGGCAGTTGGAGAAGCGGAAGTAGCCTGTGTGGGCGTAGATAGGGTGGATGGCCGGGATGCGGGCAGGCAGCCTGTGGATAAATAATGCCAGACCCTCAGGGTGGATAGCGGGGTCGGCTGTAGGTCCGCGAGAGTTGAACCTGTGAAGCATAAGGAGGGAAGGGAAGAAGGAGGAGGGAATATTGCATAGGTAAATGGATGCGAGTGGAGGCGCAGAACAAGCAAGCAGCGAAATGCAGGGAAGTGCATTGGAAAAGGGGAGACAAGTAGTACCTGAAAATGACCATCTCACGAGCAGTCCTGGAGCGTAGTTATCGGGGCTGGATGGCTCTGAGGAGAAAGAGCGCCTGGTGAGCCGTGTGGGGTAAATATGAAGAAAGAATGTGGATCGGGTGAGTATCTGTATAGGGGCCTGTGGAGCCGAAAAAGAAGCAACGCTCTCAAAAGGAGGATGAGGCGAATGACTGCGTGGCCGTATTAAGGTGTAGATGGGCATACCTGCAGTCAGTCAAGGCGAGCAGAACATAGACCGGCGTCTCGAAATGGCGCCTGTGCTGGCTCTGGAAAAGGGAGCTGCGAATATGCGTAATCGAGCGGGAAGGTGCTGCGGGTGCGCGCAAGATTAGTGTCTCGTGTGCACGATGCCATAGCTGCGCAGTATCCTGCGGGTAGTGTCTCCGACTAAACTCCCTGCTGTGGGAACAGTACGGGATAGTACGAGGGTTTCACCCGTAGCGTCGGAGAAGAGCTGCCCCGGGATCAGCTCATCCATGTGAAAAAAACGGGTGGGCGAAGTACGTCAGGTATGTGCTCTGAGCACAGGGGTGGGTGTGGGAGGGAAGATGTGGAAAGGGGAAATGATTCCGGCGTGGGCTGAGAGGCTGGAGTTAGATCAGCCACGCACTCGAGGGGAAGAGGAGATGAAAAACGGCATGTCATTAGCCATGCGACTGGAAGTAAAAAATAGAAAGAACGGCTAGTGTGTAAGAAAAATAATAAAAATAAATATAAATATGAGCACACAACGGGAGATAAAATGTGAAAAATGAAAAACCGGGGGCCGAGTAGAGTGCGAGATTACTGCTGATAACAGGGTGTTCACGTCATGTATGGCGGGGGGAGGGAAAACCATGGCCCCATGTAGGCCTCCGCACAAAAAAGGAGGGTGCAAGTGGAGCAAACCCAATGAAGTGGATGCTGGGAGTAAGTGGTGGCTCTGAAAAGAGCCTTTCGGTGCTGTGTTGTGTAGGTCAAAAACTGTGGATTGGAAAAAACGGATTGTCACATAGGTTATTGTGAATGCAAAAGAGGTTGCAATGCATTTTGTACACTGCGAAGAAAAATCTGATTGCCTGCATATTTGAGATGGACTCCATCTCTGCGGAAAATGAAAGAGCTGCGAAACAAAATGTTTTCATTGTGGAATGAGAACATGCCAACTTCTCTTAGAAAGGCACAAACAGCCTTATTCACATTGCGTCTCGCTTTCTCCATTTGTGGACCAAATGCAGAAGAACGCAGCCATATTTGTCTTTGTGCAATACTGGAAAAAAATATTTGACAATTTGGAAACATGTCCATGACCTTCGCAAGTCCTTCCTTCATTGCAAATTGCAAAGAAATTCCAGAGACATGGCCTAAACTGTGCCTCCGCAATGAATGATAAGTATATCTGGAGGACGCTCTGTCATTAAAGTAACACAGAGAGGTACCAAGTTTAGCCACCTCATTCCACATACACCATGCCAGTGCACTTCCACGTGAGGATATCCGAGATCTGCAGATAGACGGCAGCTTTCTGCATGCACCTTTAACCAATGTATCCATGAGTCTACCAAAATCTGTTTTCGAGCATGCAGAGCCATGGCTGTGTGGTCTCCTGTCAGGGAGAAGACGGTCTTACTGAATCTCGCCGTTCAGAACACACCTACTGAACTTTATTGACCAATCCCTAGCTCCGCTCATTCTCATTTGCATGTGTCTCCGCCCCAGAATCCCCATTGGTGATATGCGCAGCCTGCAAACTACCGCCATATCCGCGGACATGTATAGGATCAGAGCGTGATGATGGTACATTAAAGTATTTTTCCCCTTTTTCCCCTTTAAGGCGGGCTCTGAAAAGAGCCGTTTTTGTTTTTGTTTTTGTTTTTGGGCAGATGCCTTACAGACATTTTTTGTCCTTACTGTACTCCTACAACCATTGTATAACCTTCTCTAAAGCAAGCCTTACATTCTGAAAGAACATGGCATTTCCCAAAAAAGATAGCGCAACACCATCTGCTTCAAAATAATCCACATTACTTGGAACAATGTTATCGTGGCTGCAGAAAAACATACCAGCTCGCAACATGAAAGCACGCATGCAGCGATTGAGGATACACCTCCAATACTTTGATCTGGACAGAAAACAGAATTGTTGTTCCATTTTACTCCAAGAAAAACCAGAAAAAATGACTTTTGTTGTTGGGAAGATGTTCATGAGTGCTTCAACCAACTGTCCCAAATTTGCCAACAAAGTACATGAACTCACGTAGCCCAAATGGCAAGCACCGTAGTGCAAAATTACCACAGGAGGAGTGGTCATCGTACGCATGTCTCTGCAAACTTGCAGAATTGCTGCAACATTGGCATCCGTGTCAGCGCTCAACACCACCTCCACTCCTCTCACATCGAAATGGTGTGCCACATGCCTACTCTCGGCATAGTGATGTAAGCCATGGACAAAAATGCCTCCAAGCACCAAAGCCCTGACCCTCTCCACCTCTGCCATCTTCAGTATACGCACCGTCTTTCGACACAAAAGAGTAATGTGAACATCTGATTGGCTGATGCCTAGAGTCCCCTTTCCATGCAGGATTTGCTGTAGAAACCCGTATGTGACACGCCCTACCCACGGACAAGCGTTGCCTACGTGTGGCACGTAGCTCTTACCCAGTCCTTCTACCCTTTCCACATCGGTAGCAAACCGAGTTCCTCATTGGACACAACTAAGCAGGGACACAACCATCCACCAATCACATTGAACATTGCTAAATCTAACTCAGTCATCAACATTGCGCACTTCAAATGTACTGTTGATGACGCTGACTGGAAGTCGCATATCATTGCAAAGCACCTACTTCACAAACTACTGTGCAAGTTTTGCGGATTTCTACATACAGCTCCATGCATGCGCACATGCATGAGTATAGAGTACAGGTATGCATATTTTAATCAGAGAACATGTGCAACCCTTATGATGTAATTTAAATAAATTAATGCTGCTAAATGTGCATAGGCAATACACACCAACGCACCCCCTTTTAAGTGCAAGATGTCCGATTTATCATTGACAAACCGCATGACTTCTTACTGTCTTCCGCATAACCTATACATACGTTACAAGCATGCCTATTTAGGGCAAAACTCGATTTTGCATTAGAAAATGTTGGAGTTGTGTACTGTGTACGGCCTACAGTAATGCTACTTGCAATGTGATCGTATGAGAAAAATAAGCGGTCCTGATTGCTGTGGTGACATCTCCCTCTGAGGGTCTTCCGATGTGTTGGCATCGTGCTTATAATTTGCAAGTAGAAATTCTTTTCCCATCTGCTATTATGCCCTATTGCTTACAAACCTCTCTCCTATAGATAGTACACCTTTCAAAAAACAAGGCATTACAATAACCTTAAAATTGTTCTCAATTCAGAAGGACTTGCAAGTAACATATTGCAAGTAACATACAAAGGCAGCACAGAGTGAAGTGAAATGCACACGTGCACTGGGTTGAAATATGAAAGGAGAATGCTCTGACGAAAGCTGCACAATTAATGTGTGCAGTATCATCACTGTTGTAAACACACAAAGTAATTAATGTTTTTTTTTCAATCGCAGTGAAGACTACTCTCCTGAGAATCAACAGCATCTACACTGCAAACGACATATTCGAAGAAACCTGGTCATTTAGCAAGGAAACATTGATTTCTGAACCATTCTACCTACAAATACCCATTTATTAAACAGAGAATAACAGGCAGAATGGCTCACAAATCCCTGTGTGTTTGGAACTCAAATAACATACAGAATCATTAGAAGGTTAGTTCTAGAAAAGAAGTTGCTGTTTCAAGTTTATGGCATTTCATTTACTAATAATGCTTCTCGTCACCACTAGGCCACTCTGTACTCTCATCTGAAGCACATTGTAGTAGTATACAAATAGTAAAATAGCCTTACCAAATCATTGTAAGAGTCCAATGCACATTCACACACCATGACAAAGAGCTTCCCCATCAGACTCATGCACACATGCACACAGCACACATACATTGAACAACAGACCAAAGCATGCCTTCTTTTTTTCAACAGACACCAAAGAATGCCTACCAAAAAGCAACTTCGTAGAAAGGAATGCAGAAGTAGAGCAAATAAAAATAAAAGTGTTCAATCTAAGCATCCATCTGTAGTAGAGCTTGTAGAGAACGTTGGAACAAACCAGCTAATGCAGTCGTTTAGCAAAACAAAGGAAGCTTCAACTACCGAAACTCTACCTCCTCAATCAAAATGTGTCACAAAACACAAAATGCGTGGCAAAAAATCGGCTACCAGTACTGCTAATAATGCTCCTAATAATCCTGATATAGTAACAAGAACCCATAGTAAAAAAAATATTTTAGCAAAAATGTTTTGTCAGAGTGCTTCAGAATCTACTAAGAAGAGGACCGAAATCATCCTCACCCCTTAAACCTATCATAGAAAGTTAATCCTACAAGCTCCCGTGGACAGTGCAATCCTTCTCAAAAGGAAATTGTTTATATTAGTGTTAAGTAGGATGAAAGGACTACCAAAACTAAGTACCAAACTACAAAAGAAACTCAGCAATAAACGGAATGTGAACAAAAATAATTTCTTAAATGTTTGCCGAGGTGAATGGAGTCACATAACAACCACAGAACCATATTTTAATGAAGAAGCATACAAACAAAATCAAACACAATTGCCATCCATAGCAGTGGACGAGGGTATGAGAAAATCAATAGTACCATCATGGAACAAGAAACACTGCTTACAAAAGTATCCCCTGAAAACTCAGAATTACATCTCGATTCGACAGAACCACACCGTCCAGTATACAAATGGCCGTGCACATCAATGTGTGCCATTCCAAACAAAGCTTTCAAATCTTTACGTATGTTCCTCAATCTGTATGTAAAAGGGAAAGACAAAAGTAAAATGAAAGTGCTGCAAAGTATGGATATTTGCCTAGTGCGCAAATGCACAGGACTACAAGGACATTCATTAGCCTGCATTTCTGGGCCTATTTGCAAAAGCACCTTCCATGATATCAAAAGGATATCAGTACATCATTCCAATGTAAGAAATCTAGTGTATAAAATATACTATGCAAAAAGTCCAGCTTCAGAATAAGCAATTTAAATAACACTCTTCTGCATGGTACACCCAAATACTTACAAGAAGAAACTGACCGTATTCAGAGAAAGTATTTTGGAAGTGAAAGCCACTTTCAAAATGCAATAGTTTTAGAGCATAGTAGCAACAAATCTGCACATAGCAACCTTCTATTACACACATACAGAAAAGAAATACTAAAATTTAAAAGGGCATCAGCTGAAGTACCAAACCATGTGTGTGTGTGCTTCCGCAGAACGTTTTACAAAAGGAACACAAAAAATGTGGACATAGCATACAAAATAGAAGACAATGAAGATTCCAAATGGTTTGAATTAGCTCTCTACCTTTTAGCAGAAAACAAATATGAACTAACTGAACGCCTAATATGTTGCAGTTATTGTACTACAAAATTAGACAACAACCACACTCCTTCACGTGCTATGACAAATAATTTGGAATTGTTCCCACTACCAAAAATCCTGCAACAACTCAATTTGTATGAGAGCATCACAATTCAAACAGTCACCCATTTCAAGCAATTATACGCCTTCATCCAAAAACAGCAAAATTACCTCCCACTGAATTGGTGAAAGGCATTTGTGGCAAAGTAGTTTATTTGCCATAAGATCTAAGTGAAAATGTACACACTCTAGGAGTGCAACGTTCAATAGAGCATTCTTTAATAGTCTTGGTAAATGGTGTACCAACAAAAGACAAAAAAAATTGGCAACAACTGGTGGACTTACATAAAGTTAGACAAGCATTGCAATATCTAAAAAACAATAACGAGTACTACAAGGAAATAAATATTGAAGAAAGCTTAAGGGAAACAACTGAAATAATTCACGAGCCATCAGAAACTGGACAATTTGAACTTCTGGATCCTGCTACAGTATCCACTCTTTTGGACCAGTACACAATTCATCCATTGCATTCCAATGAAAGCATAGATGGTGCATTAGAAACATACCAAATGCGACAAACCAAAGGTTCACCAATGAGTATATGGGAAAAAAGTATAGAAGCACGTGCTTTTCCACTGCTATTTCCTACTGGCAAAGGTGGAAGATACGATGATAGACCCACTCAGATTGGGGCATCAGAATACCGCTCATTATGAATGTATTCGCAAGATCCCAGATTTAGACAAAATGTGGAATACATATTCCACCTACTCTTTGAAAGTGAATTAGCAACGCTATGTTACGGAGTTGCACACATTTTGAAATCTGGAACCCACTTTCAAAATATGTCAGCTACGCAGTTACTACAAAAAGTACAGGAAAAAGATGAGGTTTTACAATCAAGTATAACAAATTTGTTTGCAAACATGCGTGGTACAAAGGAATACTGGTTCCGACAGCACAGGGACGTGCGTTGTATGATCAGAAACCTTGGACCACCGACTTGGTTTGTTACACTAAGTTGTGCAGAATATGGATGGGAAAATTTACATGAGTTCCTACGCATAGCAAACAGCAACAAAAACAACATAGATATATTAACACCTGGAAAACTTTGCTCTCTAGATCCAGCTAATGTGTCAAGATAATTCCATCATCGTTTCATTGCCATGCTACACTTTATTGCAATAAAACTGTTCCTCCCCTTGGAGATGTGCAACACTTCTTTTGGAGAAAAGAATATCAAGCGAGAGGAGCACAACATATTCACATGCTATTATGGCTCAAAGGTGCACCTAAATTTGGTCATGACAGTGATAGCACTGTTTTGCGGTTTATCCAAAAATATGTCACTTGTGAAATCCCTTCACAACAGACACATAGTGAGCTGCATGGGCAGATTTTACAATTTCAAAGACACAAATGTGACAAATATTGTTGCCGCAAATACAAAAACAAAGGTAAATACTACACCAAATGCCGCTTTGGTTTCCCTGGACCAGTTATAGAAACAGGTGAAGTAAACAACTTCATGTCTTCCGTTCGACATAGTGTTAAGGGTAAATCACCTAAGAACACGTATTACATAAAAAGAACAGAAGAATCAAAATATATCAATGATTACAATGCAATCATTGCCCTCTTATGGAATGCAAACATAGACGTTCAGTACATTGCAGACAATTCTACTGCTGTTCCACGATATGTTACAGCCTACTTAACAAAAGCAGAAAAAACAGAGCTTCAAGACCTCTGGCATGACCTAGCATCAGACAAAACACTATCACAGAGATTGTACAGCCTAGGCATAAAAATGCTCTCTCATAGAGAATGTGGCACCTATGAAGCAGCAGATTATTTAACCGGTACTGCTTTGTATGGAAAATCAGACAACGTAGTATGGCTAAGTCTTGGTCCTGGTAAATCTAGAAAAAGAGTGCTGAAATCATATGAGGACATAGAAACAATTGCCAGAAATGATCCCAACAGCCAAGACATTCTAAAAAACAATTTACTGGACACATACTATCCGTAGCACTTTGGAAAGCATGTGTCTATACTACATAGCTCAAAACTTTGCATACATAAATAATATAAAACCCGATGAAAGCAAAGGTAGATGGAGTGACCAATTGTGAAGGGAGCTTAGTGAAACTTACCAAACGAAGCTTAATTCATCATGTAAAATTATCATTAAAAACTCCTCAACAGAAAGAACTATATTACATGTCTCTGTTACAAATTTTTAAACCATGGAGAAAAGAGGAAGACATACTAGATAACTATGACTGCTATGAAGATGCGTTTAAAGCAAATGAAAGCGCTATCACCGATGTGAACTTTACGCAGTACAAAGCAATGTTACACAATGAGCAGCAACAGGAAGAAGAACTTCATGCCCAACTAGATAAGGACTCTTTCGACAGTAGTCAACCTTCTGTAACAGGAAGTCAAGAATCACTAGGACAACCACTAAAAGCAAATGAGGCAGAAGTAGCTATGGCAGAAGGAGAAAACTGTCCCCAGAACCCCACTGGCATGGTCACAATGCCAGGTAGGGTTAGGACACAGGGTTAATTTGGGGCCCCAAGGGCTTTACATTATCACCAGTGACTCTCCTGCAGTCAGTCTTGGCGCCTTTGGTGCCAGGCTCATATTTGGAATGGGACCGGAGGGGACTACTTTTTGTGTGGAAGCCTGCAGCCAACATGGAGACACCCAGTCTAGTCCCTAAGAACCAGGCTGTGCGGTGCAGTGTTTTAGGGTGTGTTAGCCCGGACTACTTTACTTGGACTACTTTACAGGGGTATGCTATATAAACCACACCCAAGCTAAAGAACGTGCTTTGCGTTATTCTGCAGCCAGCAGCGTGATGCTCATCGTGTTCAGAGACCAGCACCCGGCGTTCCTGGAATCGCGGACCTGCAGAGGAGACAAAAGAACATCATTAGCAGTCCCAGCTTATCTGCAGCTTTCCATCCTTCGATCCCGGCTGCTCGCAGTCTTCCATCCCGTTGGCAGCATCTTCAGGGCATCACGCACGCACCGGAACAAAGCACCTGGAGGGCAGAGAGAAAAAGGGACAAACAGGTTACTCACTGCAATCACAGCAGTAACCATAACCTTCTCACCTTGCTGGGCATATCTTGGTCAGTTCTGCTCCGGAAATCACTGCACGCCCAGAAAGACCATCGCGACCTGAAAAGGAATAAAGAATACAGGTTAGCCCAAAAAGACATTAGCGCGCTGAACCTACCTTTCTTCCATAAATCCCGGCAGGAGCCTGACCCAAGCAGCGCACCCAGCGAACCTCTGCACACCTAAGGGGGAAACAATCAGGGAAAGACATTAATAGCACGAAAGAAAAGCAAAGGCCTTCAGAGACTGCTATAATCAAACTTACCTCCTTAAAGACACTTAAATGGGTTGGCACCAGTGAAGTTAACTTGGTCGCTTCAACCCGCAGAAAACAATGTGCCCCTGAGCAGAAAGCAGGACGGAGAGCACGCCAGACATCATAACAAGGTGAGGAGGGGGCCATCAGGTCGAGTCCAAGGAGCTGGTGGGAGGAAACGAAATCTGTGCTTAAGTCCAGTCCTCCTGTGTTTTCAGGCCCACCTGCCATAGAAGACATCATCCCGAATTGAGCACATCCGGGGAGAATCCGCCAACCAGGGCATACGGGCGTCCCCGTGGATACCAGGTGAGCGTAACAGAACGCGAAGCCTCATAACAAAATCGACCTGGGAGCCATGGAGACTTCAGAAATGGACCAACTGGCCCAGTTATTAGGACAATTACACGCCGAAGTGCATTTGGCTGGGCAAGAGACTAATACCCTGCAAAGGGATCTTGTCATCACCAAGGATCGCACTGAAGAACTAACTCAGAAGGCAACTACTGCAATCACAGGCCGGGCAAGCTCCATTACCCGGGACAACTTCGCCAGCACAGGCAACCACATCGTCTACCGCTCCAGTGCAAATCAATATACCCAGAACAATATCGTTAGCACCGCCAGAAAGGTTTTCAGGAGATCCAAGAAAGTATGCAGCATTCGTGAATCAATGTCGCCTTCATTTCCTCTGCAGACCGTCTGCATTCCCTAACGATCAGGCACGGGTAGCATTTATTTTGTCATATCTAAGCCGTAGTGCAGCAGATTGGTCAGTGCCACTTGTGAGCTATGATGATCCGTTACTACGTGACTTTGGGGGCTTCCAAAGGGAAATGGAAAAGCTCTTTGCCCGACACACCCATGAACAAGCTGTAGACAACAAACTCTTATCACTCCGGCAGGGGAATCAGGACTTACTAACATACATAGCAACCTTCAATAGGTTAGTGGCCGAAACCAGATGGCCTGAAGACAAGAGAACCACATTTTTTCACCGAGGCCTTCGAGGGTAATTTACCCACCTAGAGACTGTAGTGAATTTATCAATCTGGTGGTGCAATTAGATCATCAACTACAAGATCAGAAAGCGGATCGGTCCAAATCCGACACACAGGCCGTGTATCTACGAACCAAGGATGCTACTCCGCGCATGTCAGAGAATACCACAGAGCCAATTCAAATTGGAGGCATACGACCACCGTTAACAAAAGCCGAAAGAGACAAGAGAAGGCAACAGCAGTTATGTTTGTACTGCGGACAATCGGGGCACTTCTTAAAAGACTGTCCAATAAAACCACCCAAGCGAATTGTGGGAGCTACAGAAAAGGATGAGAGTAAGGAGTCGGAAAACTGCCTACCTCGACAAAAGTAGAGGTCAGTTTGTCGAGTGAGAAGAATGAGCCACCGACCTCACATTTTGCAATACCAGTGATCCTAATCAATCACCAACAACCTTCAAGGATGCATTCCGTTGAAGCTTACATAGACAGCGGAGCAGTTGGGAATTATATTGATCAAGATCTGGCCGCACGGATGGGGCTTCCCTTAAGTTTTAAGCCGAACACAGAAAAGGTGACCACAGTAGATGGGACTGAAATTGCTTCCAGACCAGTAACCCAATGTACGGCAGGAGAAACCCTGCTTTGCCAGGATGGAGACCGGGAATCGATTTCCTTCGATCTCATCAAGGCGCCTCAGTTTCAGCTAATATTGGGGATGCCATGGATAGTTGCCCATAACCCTTGGATAGATTGGCGTGCAAGAAAACGGACTTTTCCTCATGATTGCACCTCCACCTGTTATCTCCAAGAAAACAAGTCCAGTTTCAAGGTTTCTATGAGTCCTAGAGTCAGCATATCTACACTTGGCGCAACCAGTACTCTCCCTGAAGAATATCAAGATGTCCAGGATGTGTTCCAGAAGGAACAAGCTAATGTACCTCCGCACATGTACTATGACTGTCAGATTGACCTCATACCTGGTGCACAGATCCCTTGCGGCAGAATCTATGCACCCACCGAATCCGAAAACCAACATCTAAAGTCCTATCTGGACCAGTACTTGGCAAATGGGTTCATTCGCCCATCCAAATCACCGGCAGCCAGTCCCCGGTTCTTCGTACCAAAAAAGGAAGGGGACTTGAGAACCTGTATTGACTATCGCGCCCTGAACCAGATCACCGTGAAAAAACCTTACCCACTGCCCCTTATTCCCGAGATGCTAGATCAAGTCAAAGATGCCCAGATTTATACGAAGTTAAACCTCAGAGGAGCGTACCACCTGGTCCCAGTTAAAAAAGGAGATGAATCGAAAACGGCCTTTCGTACTAAGTATGGGTTGTTTGAGTACCAGGTAATGCCTTTCAGGCTTTGCAATGCCCCAGCGGTGTTCCAATATTTTAATAACGACGTCCTAAGGGAGCTGATCGATGTTTGCGCCCTAGTCTACATAGATGACATCCTAGTGTATTCAACCTCAGAACAAGACCATGTCAATCATGTCCGCGCTTGTTTGGGAGTATTCTCTTATAAGGCTAATTTCCCAAACCTAGTGAGTCCCCCAGCAGATTTGCTGGATTTTTGGGGTTTGTTTTTTTCTCCTGCTAAGAGTGAGACTCTTTTACTCCCACTCTTAGACATGATTTGAGGTATGTCTTTGACTTGTTATGTGCTTATGGGCTATGGGGTTTCTTTTTACTCCATAGGGTATCATCTGTTTTTCTGTATGTGTGGTACACAGCACCCTCAGTGCAGTACCACAGGGGTGTCACAGTGACCCCCAAACATAGACTCCATACCCTGGGACTGACTACTGTCTCCCAGGCATGTAAAGTCACCATTGGCTTTACTAGTCCAAAATTGTGAACAGAACCAGTACAAACCATCATATTGTGGAAGTACTGGTAAGGGGTAATTCGATTGCCCCTGGGTCTGTTTTCGAGGGGGCACTGTCCCGTCCCCCTTCGTCGAGTTTCTGTCTGGAAGCAGTGGTTAACACGCAAAATATTCCACCGGAATATTCTCTATGGGATTTTCCCATTGATTTTAAACACACCACTTTTTGGTGCAATGTTAAAGATTCCGCTGGTTTATTTATTTAATATTAAATCACTGGTTGGGTGTCTTTTTGCCAGAACTCGATTCTAAAATGGCGTTTGTGTCTGTCTCTGTAACTCTGACCAAGGTCGAGCCCTTTGTTCCACTATTTTGGCAGGCCTCTCCACAGAAGCCCTCCAAATGGTGGCACTCTGTCTGGGTTCCACATGAAGGGTGGAGGGGAGAATTGGCACCCTGGACTGTGTTGCCTTAGCAACCCAAGTCGCACTCTACTCTGATTGGCCCAGTGGTGAGCCGCCCGGCTCACCACTTAGCATGTGTGATTGATAGCTAGGCTGATGAATGGGGGTTTTTCTGCATAAAAGCAGGGCCTTTGGGACTGGAACTTCAGAAGTCGCCACAGGACCTAAGAATCCGAAAAGGGAAGAAGCTGAGCCACCTGCAACCGACGACACCACCGGTGAAGCCCTGCTGCAACAAACTCACCACTTTTCCAACGACAAGAGAAGATCTTCTGCTGGAGAGTCTTCTCCCTTTGAGCTGGTAGGACCAACCAGTGTTCCCTTTTTGCTTCCAAAGACGTCACTTGGTCGAATCGCCTGTGCCAAGCACCCCTGTGGCCGGATAGCCAAGCTCACCACTTTTGACCGCAAATAAAAGGACCGCACCTTTTAATCGGGAACTCTGCATCTGGTTTCATCCCTGTGCAGTGCAACGACTCCATGTTTCCTCCTCGACGAGATCTTCTCTTCCCCTGGTCGGAACCATGAACTTCAACCACTGCCAGGAACAACTGCCCCCGCTGAAGCTTCCTTTCTCTTTAAGGTACTGTCTTCCTGCCTAGCCTCCCTTTCTACAGATTGCTAAAGGTGACCCTTAAATCCTTGGTTTCTAAACTGGGTTGGCTCCAGGCCTTCTAACTATATCTTTTGAATCACCCCAACCTCTTTTGAACACTCTGCAAAGACTTTCAGTGCACTTTAAACCGTGTGATCCTGGGCACATTTTGCTTTGCTCCATTTAAAGTGGGACTGGCCTATGAACTTTGGCTCTACAGTATAACATGCCTTTCTCCCCTTGCTCTGAATTCCTAAAAGTGTTGGGAACTATTTTATTTCTATGCTCTGCCTTTTTCTCTCCCTTTAAGTACATTATCAGAGTGCCATCTTTGTTAAACGCTCACATCTGTTCTAACAAATAGTAGTGTTTTAACCCTGACTTGTCTGATAACTATTAAGGGAGGTGTGTATACTTTTTATACAAAGCTCTGGTCAGTGTTTGTTTGCTCTACTGTGTTTTGGCTCTATTGTGTATACTCTACATACTGCCCTACTCTTCTTGAGAGAAGTCTGACTGCTCAGCCACAGCTACCAGGTACATCTGGGTGGTGCAGACTGCTACCAATTGGGTTTACTGCTTACTCCTGTAGTCTTAATCTTTTTGCAGTGTTCCCCAAGGGAACTGCATAGGATTCTGCCTAACACTGGTGCAACTAACCACAAAGCTTAGCACTGTAAAAGTTAATTTTTAACAAGTCAAACTATGGAAAGTTACAGCCAGGAGTCCCTTTCCGCAAAAACTACTGATTGTTTAAGAGTTCTTTGTAGACATAAGGATCTTCCTGTTAAAGGCAAGAAAATGGAACTAATAGAAAGATTGTTAGAAAACCAAAGTCTGGGTAGTGGTTCAGAGGAACCTACCTCCCCAGCAAATGTGATGAAGGTAATATGGATCAAAGTATTGATAATGTTGTTGTAGATTTAGAAGAGGAAAGTGAGGCTAATGTAACTGTCCCCACTGCCCCTCTGGCTGCTCTAGCACCTCAAGCTATGTCTACTGGACC
The DNA here is from genome assembly GCF_040938575.1 of Ambystoma mexicanum. Lineage (NCBI taxonomy): Eukaryota > Metazoa > Chordata > Amphibia > Caudata > Ambystomatidae > Ambystoma > Ambystoma mexicanum. The sequence continues at coordinate 1,023,767,283 of NC_090923.1, read as the reverse complement.
TGTGTCAGGTCCCACATTAAGTCCTGAATTCATTGAACTAGAAAAAATGAGGCTTGAATTAGAGTTCAAAAGAATTAGTGCCCAATCTGAACAAAAGCACCAAGAACTAAGTCTCAGAGAAATGGAGCTCAAGCATGAGCTGGAGATAAAGAAATGATCTGTTGAAACTGCTTCTCTCCCCGGATCCTCTAGGAGTTCCAGTCCCAAATGACCCCGGATGCCTAAAGAAATTGTGGGTATGTATGAACCTAAATTGGATGTGCTGGATTGGTTGGCTATGTTTGGTTATAATCATGGGCTCCAGAACATCACAGGGAATCAGTTGCTTCCTTGGTTGTTCTCTAGGCTCCGCCCTGTTGCATCTGATGTGATAATGGAGTTGGGGGAGGTGGATAGGATGGATTATGAATGTGTGAAGCTAGCTTTAATAGCTAGATTTGGGAAGACCCCTTCCCAGTACCTTAAGAGGTTTAGGACCCTCAAAAAGCATGATGGTACCCCTTGGGCTACCTGGCTGAGTGAAAGTTTGAAAAACTTAGAGGGATGGATTAAGGGTTACAGAGTGAAGACTTATGGGGGAATGAGAAATCTTGTTATGTTGGAGTCAATTTATGATGCCTGCTCTCCTGAGCTCAGACAGCACTTGGCTGATTCAAAGGAATTAGATTCCAATAAGCTAGCTAAGGCTGCTGACTTGTGGGTTGCCAACAGGGCTACTCACGAGGATTCTGGGACAACTCAAAAAAGGATGTGGGGAAACAGCCTAAAAAGGACTCCAAAGAGAATTCAAATAATTCCAATTCCAAAGAGGGCCCCAAACAAAACCAAAACTCTAAGGGTAAGCCACAAGGGAAACCAAATCAGGCTAGTGTACCTTCTGGTCCCAGACCAGAAGGAGGTCAGAGCAAACCTCCATTCCAGAAAGCATTTGGAAAATGCTATGTTTGTGGCTCTACTGACCATCTGAAAGGAGATCCCAGATGTAAGGGTAAACCTTCAGGGCTCCAGCTTGTCTCCCTAGCCTTCGCTCCAGAGGAGGAAGTACCAATGACAAGTGGAAACTTTCTACTACTGGCTGATGATCCCATTGGAGTCTCAGCCAGTGTTTCTTTAGTGTCCCTGGGGTTGTGGGAACAACAGAATTTAGATGTCTATAATTCTATTCCAGATAATACTAAAGAGTATTATAAGGACAGTGTCCAGGTGAATGGTCAGGAGACTTCTGCCATTAGGGACACTGGGATCAGCATAACTGTGGTGGAGGGATCTTTTTTCAAGGCAGAGGAGGTTGCTAGGGCACCCAAATGCCTCACCAAGTTAGCTGGAGGGCCTGTGCAGATGTGTCCCCAGTTACCAGCTCTCATCCAGTGCAATGATATGACTGTGAAGATACCTGTCAGTGTACAATGTGAGGTACCAGGAAGAGTTCTGTTGGGAAATTACCTGAAAGCTCTTGGAGTTGTGTCACACACCCCCAGACCTCCTAGGAAAAGGTTACAGGAACTTACCAGACCTGCAAGGGAGAAAAGCTTGAGAGGTTCTCCCCAGGAGATGATGGAAAAAGAAATCCCTCCTACTCCACTGGAACTACTTACTGCAATCTCTAAGCAACCAGAAGCAAAGGGGCAACCCAAGACTTCTAAGAAGAAACCAGCAGCAAGCACTCCAGTGATTCCAACAAGGACTTCCCCTAGGTTGTCCAAAGTTACACCCGTAATTCCACCTCCAGCTGAGGCTGAGAGGGAGGTACAACCCTGTGTGGTTGAACTAGACTCTGAAGAAGAGCTAGTAGGAGGCCAAGAACTTATTGGAGTGTGAAGCTGCGCCTCGGCTGGTGCCGCGGCGTGTAGCCGGCCCGCACGAGTCGGGAGGCGCTGCCATGTCCGCCCTTTCCCTTGCAGCAAGGGAAGGGAAACCCGCTGCGGGTAGCCGCGGCTGTGCCGCGGCTAAAACCGCTACGGGCAGCCGCGGCAAGGCCGCGGGAGGAGCCACTGTGTACAGCCGCGGCGGGGCTGCCATGTACTCACCTGATCACCCCGGTCCGGGGGAGGGGGAGCAGTGCCCACGACGGCACCGAGATGCGGGAGAACAGCGCCCGGCTCGCCGCCCTGTGCTCCTCCTGACGGTGCCAGAGCTGTGCATTTCTGGGGAGGGACGCCCAGCATCCGGATGCGTCCCTACACGGCGCGGCCACAACCGCATGGCCAACGCAACCGCCCACCACCACAAGGGGAACGGGAATGGCGACACCCCGGGACGGCAACCCTTAAGAGGGGCGGGACCACGTCCCAGGAACCAATGAGAAGGGGGTTAACCCAGACCCTCAGTGATTGGAGGGGGCTTGAAACCTCCAGGTGTGTTAAAAGCATGCCAAACGAGACTAATGGGTTGCTCTCATTCCACAGGACACGGAGAAGAGAGAGGAGAGAGAACCAGAGTGGTGGGCCTATCCGGACACCGGCTCGAGATAGGACCAAGCCAGGACTAACGCCGTTGTACTACGGGAGGCCAAGACACCGATGAAGCTAACCGGGAGGACTTGATAGTTATTCTTTCAGCATTTGCTGCCCTTAACCAGTGAATAAATATTGTTTCAGCATTTGCCTGTCTCCGACTATAATTCCACACTTCACACTGGCGACGAAGGTGGGATTTTAGACAGCGCTATGGAGGCTTTGATAAAGACCCTGTCTGAGGGCCAACAACAATTGCAACAGATGGTACAACTGCAGTCACAAAAAGCAGCTGCGGATCGGCAAGCCTTTCAACAAGCCATCCAGCTGCAGGGCACTATACTAACCACCGCACAGGACAAACAGCATCAGACCATGTCCCGTCTCACGGATGCAGTGGCCAGTACTAGAAATCAACCACTGGTGCCCTCGGCCCTCCTACAAAAGTACAGGGACGGAGAGGATCCTGCCTTCTTCTTTACTAGTTTTGAACGCATAGCCAGAAACGCACAGTGGCCTCCGGACCGGTGGGGTCAGTATGTCGCCCCCCTACTGTCTGGGGTGATGCAGGGCGCCTACCAGGCGGTAAACCCCAACGGCAACACGGCGTACGGAGAGATCAAGGCTGCAGTACTAGACCGCTTAGGCCTGGACGACGAGGCATACCAGATCCATCTGAGGCAAACCAGGCTCAGGGCCGGGGAGAGTCCACGCCAGCTATACTATAGGATAAAGGACCTAGCTGAGAAGTGGTTGCTGGCTCCAAACCCTGCTAACCAACCCCTGATCGATAAAATTATTCTGGAACAATTTGTCGAAGCCCTGCCCGGGCAGATGCAGAAATGGGTCAGGCAGCACCATCGGCCCACCCTAACCGAGGCTGTGGATATTGCATCAGCATACCAGAAGGCAGGCCACTTCCGACTACCACCTACAGGGGTATCAGCCCGCATCGCCATCCCGATATCCGACCCCCATGTGATTAGGGGTAACCGAGCCTTACCCATAAAATGGAGACCCTCCGATGAGAACACCAGGAGACCCGAGGACAAGAGACCAGGAAGCGAGGAGAAGGCCCCTTCACCGACCACTGGTTACAAGCAACCGCAGTGCTATGAGTGCAACGAGTGGGGCCACATAGCCCGGTTTTGTCCCAGGAGAAGAACGGTTGAACCCATGGACATTGGCTACCTGAACCCAATAGACGAGGACGGCGTCCCAGGACCATATGTGGTGGACATTCGTGTCGACGGCAGACCATCACGTGCACTTTTGGACAGCGGCAGCAGGCAGACCGCCATATCACCAACCGTGAGTAACACTCCCTGCTTATCTAACGTAACCGTACCTATCCGATGCATTCACGGGGACACCAAGTGTTACCCGATGAAGGATGTAGTGATTGACTTAAATGAAACCTCCTCTCCCTTGAGGGTTGCCGTCCTACCTTGTCTCCCCACCCCGGTGGTAGTTGGGACCGACCTCCCCAGTTTTGATCAGACATTAAGGGATATAAGGGAAGGTCAGTCCCCGCCCAATTCCGATGTTGCAGGGACGGACCCCGTTTCCCGGGAACCCCCACCTGGGCAAAAGAGGCGGACCCGGATGGCATGGTGTCAGGCCAGTTATATGACCCGGCCTATCGACTGGAAACTCGAAGCTAACGAAGACACCATAAGGGGGGAGACCCTAACCAACCCCACCCTACGAGTGGCCAGGGAAAGGGCCGCCCGGGAAGGGGAACCCAACCTAGCCAGAGGCCCAGGGTTTCTAATGCGACAAGGTCTCCTATACCGGGAGGTATAAGGGTGACGACGACGCCATAAAGGAACAACTGGTGCTACCGAAGAGCCACTTTCTTATAGTGCTACAAGTGGCCCACAACCATCCCTGTGGGGGTCACATGGCCTCTCTTAAAACCCAACAAAACCTACTAAAGAGGTTTTACTGGCCAGGCATTTATGGGGAGGTCGCCCAACATTGCAAGAACTGCCCCACCTGCCAATTGACTAGCGGGGTTCTACCCGCAAGGGCACCGCTACATAAAATGCCCCTCATTTCAATCCCATTCCAGAGGATCGGCATGGACATAGTGGGACCCCTGGAACCAGCCAGCCACGGCTATAGATACTTACTGGTCGTAGTCGACTACGCCACTCGGTACCCAGAGGCCTTTCCCCTAAAGGGAACATCGGCCCGGGTATTGTGCGACCAGCTAATTCCATTCTTTGCCCGAGTGGGGATACCCTCCGAGATAATCACCGACCAGGGTACTAATTTCATGTCAACCCTCCTAAAACAAGTATGTGGACAGTTCCAGATCAACCAGTTGAGAACCTCAGTATATCATCCCCAAACTGATGGGCTGGTAGAACGTTATAACCAAACAATGAAGAAAATGCTAAGAAGAGTGACGGGACCAGCCGGGAAAAACTGGGATCGGGTGATCCCCCTGGTGTTAATGGTGTTAAGAGACACCCCCCAGTCGTCCACCGGTTTCTCTCCCTTCGAGCTCTTGTTTGGGAGACAACCTCGAACGATATTAGACCTGGTTAAAGAGGAATGGGAATCCACAGAAGAAGTGTCTTTAACCGAGTATACGGAGGAGTTAAAGGAACACCTAACCGCACTACGTACACTGGCCCAAGACAACCTTGGACATGCCCAAAAAACTCAAGAAAGGAATTATAACAAGGGGAGCCAAATGAGAACCTTCAGCCCAGGGGGCCAGGTATTGGTACTCCTGCCTACCAGCACCAACAAACTATTGGCTAGATGGAGAGGGCCGTACAAGATCACTGATGTACTAAGCCCAGTACCTACCGGGTACACCAACCTGATCGTACCACCCCAGAGAGGGTCTATCACATCAACCTTCTAAAAAAATGGAACGAGCCTCTTCTGGGTGCCTTTGTGCATATCGAGGAAGCCAAACCGGACGAGATCCTGAACACCGTTCCTGATACCCTGGATTCAGTCAATTGGGGAGACGCCCTAACCCTCGAAATGAAGACGGACATCAGGAACAGGCTGTCCCCTTATGCTGACGCCTTTTCCACCTTACCTGGACGAACCGATGTTCTTGAGCATAATCAAAACAGATCCCGGACCACCTGTGAGGCTTAGACCGTACCGGATACCCGAAGCCAGGCGAAACATCATCAAATCCGAGGTGGATGAGATGTTAAGGATGGATATCATCAAGCCTTCTGTCAGCGTTTGGTCGTCCCCCATAGTACTCGTCCCTAAGGCGGATGGCTCGGTCCGTTTCTGTATGGACTACAGACAATTGAACGCAGTGTCCCGATATGAAGCCTATCCAATGATTTGGATGGACGAACTCCTGGAGGGCCTTGGAGCAGCCAGTTTCTTAAGTACTCTAGACTTAACCAAGGGCTATTGGCAAATACCCCTTCGCTCCCAGGACAGGGAGAACACTGCCTTTTCCACCCCACAAGGCTTATATCAGTATAAGGTCCTGCCCTTTTGCCTCCACGGGGCCCCCGCCACGTTCCAGAGACTGATGGACATCATACTGAGACCGCATGCTGGATACGCTGCTGCCTACCTGGACGACATTGTGGTATACAGCCAATCCTGGGGATTGCATCTGAACCACCTAGAACTAGTAGTGGCTGATTTACAGAGGGTAGGACTACATATCAACCCCAGGAAGACTACGATGGGAACCCACAAAACCAAATATCTGGGCCACATAGTGGGTGGGGGGAGTGCTGAAACCACAGTTGTCCAAAACACAGGCTATCCATGATATACCGACTCCCACCAACAGGAAACAAATACGAGCGTTCCTGGGGTTGATCGGGTATTACTGAAGATTTATCCCTGACTTCTCCTCGATAGCCGCTCCCTTGACAGACGCGCTGAGGCTCAAGGGGAATCCCAACCTGACCAACGACCCGAGTGCCCTGAACGCCATAGCATACCTAAAGCGAAGGATCACGTCCAACCCGGTCCTCTGCTGCCCGGACTTCCAGAGACATTTCTTTCTACAAACGGACGCCTCAAACCAGGGCCTGGGAGCTGTGTTATCGCAGATGAATGGGGAGGACCTTCAGCCGGTGTGCTTCATCAGTCGGAAATTGTTGCCCCATGAGGCGGCTTACTCAACCATTGAGAAGGAGTGTTTGGCCATCAAGTGGGCCGTTGACTCGCTCCGGTACTATCTGTTGGGTCGCCGGTTCACTCTGTACACCGACCATGCCCCCCTCCAGTGGCTGGCTCAACATAAGGACACAACCCAGAGGGTACTCCGCTGGTTTCTCTCCCTTCAGCCTTTCGACTTCGTCACGTTGCACAGGCCTGCCAGGTTCCAGCTGGTGGCTGACTATCTGTCTAGGTGTTCACCCTGGCCCGAACGGCCTGGTATTGGGGTGGGGATGTGTGAAGCTGCGCCTCGGCTGGTGTCGCGGCATGTAGCCGGCCCGCACGAGTCGGGAGGCGCTGCCATGTCCGCCCTTTCCCTTGCGGCAAGGGAAGGGAAACCCGCTGCGGGTAGCTACTGGCAGCCGCGGCAAGGCAGCGGGAGGAGCCACTGTGTACAGCCGCGGCGGGGCCGCCATGTACTCACCTGATCACCCCGGTCCGGGCGAGGGGGAGCAGTGCCCATGACGGCACCGAGATGCGGGAGAACAGCACCTGGCTCGCCGCCCCCGTGCTCCTCCTGATGGTGCCGGAGCTGCGCATTGCTGGGGAGGGACGCCCAGCATCCGGATGCGTCCCTACACGGCGCGGCCACAACCGCATGGCCAACGCAACCGCCCACCACCACAAGGGGAACGGGAATGGCGACACCCCGGGACGGCAACCCTTAAGAGGGGCGGGACCACGTCCCAGGAACCAATGAGAAGGGGGTTAACCCAGACCCTCAGTGATTGGAGGGGGCTTGAAACCTCCAGGTGTGTTAAAAGCGCACCAAACGAGACTAATGGGTTGCTCTCATTCCACAGGACAGGGAGAAGAGAGAGGAGAGAGAACCGGAGTGGTGGGCCTATCCGGACACCGGCTCGAGATAGGACCAAGCCAGGACTAACGCTGTTGTACTACGGGAGGCCAAGACACCGGTGACGCTAACCGGGAGGACTTGATAGTTATTCTTTCAGCATTTGCTGCCCTTAACCAGTGAATAAATATTGTTTCAGCATTTGCCTGTCTCCGACTATAATTCCACACTTCACATGGAGATATGGACCCGGCTGACCATCCTGAGCTGCAGTCTTTACTGGCAGAAGGTGGACCCAGCAGATCGGCTTTCCGTAAGGCCCAAAGAGAATGTCCAACTCTGGAAGGTCTTCGCCACCAGGCAGCTTCTCAGGCTGATGGGCAAGAGCCTGGCAAGTATATGCTGCACTGGGAAGATGGCCTTTTCTACAGTGAACCGACTGAGTCTGCACCTGGAGACTACAAACGACTTGTAGTCCCTCAAGAAAACAGATTTCAGTTCTTGCAGCTAGCCAATGAGATTCCTTTGGCTGGTCACTTGAGTTTCAAGAAGACCAAGGAAAGGCTCTCACTGTACTTTTATTGGCCAAAGATGGGGGCTGAGGTAGATAAATTCTGCAAGAGCTGTCACACCTGCCAAACTTCTGGCAAGAGTGGTTCCAAGAATGTGGCACCTTTAGTGCCTCTCCCAGTGGTGGGAGTCCCATTTGAGAGGGTAGGGATTGACATTGTTGGTCCCCTTGATCCTCCAACCTCCTCAGGCAACAGGTTTATCCTTGTTGTAGTAGACCATGCTTCTAGATACCCTGCGGCAATTCCGTTGAGGACTGTTACAGCTCACGCTGTGGCTAAGGCCCTACTTGGTATTTTTACCAGGGTTGGGTTTCCTAAGGAGGTAATCTCTGACAGGGGGTCAAATGTTATGTTCCACTACATGAAAGCCATGTGGAAAAACTGTGGCGATACCTACAAGTTCTCTACCGCCTACCACCCACAGACAAATGGATTGGTTGAAAGGTTTAATAGAACAATGAAGAGCATGATAGGTGCTTTAGAAGAACCCCTTAGAAGAAAGTGGGACATTCCACTACCATGTCTTCTCTTTGCTTATAGAGAAGTCCCTCAGGAGGGAGTAGGCTATAGTCCCTTTGAACTTCTCTATGGCCATCCAGTCAGAGGTCCATTGGCCCTGATTAAGGAGGGGTTGGAGAGTGCTCCTTCCCCCAAGCCAGTCAGAGTGACTGACTACGTGATAGAACTCCAGAGGAGAATGTCACAGATGATGGCTCAAGCTAGTGATAACTTGAAGGCTGGTCAAGCTTTGGTCAAGCATTGGCATGATCAAAAGGCTAACATGGTTGAGTTTGCTCAAGACCAGCTAGTTCTTGTTATGATTCCAACAAGGCAGAGGGCCTTGCAAGACAAATGGATGGGACCCTTCAAGATTGTGGGAAAACTTGGAGAGGTCAACTATCAGGTGGACTTGGGCAATACCAAGGAGGCTCCCAGAGTCTTCCACACCAACAGACTAATGGCTTATGTCTCTAGGCCTGAAGCAGGAGCTTTGCTTCTAGCTTCAGCAGCAGAGGAAGAAGAGAGTGAACCTCTCCCTGATCTCCTCAGAGGCTTACCTTTGGATGAAAAGATTGAAGGAGTTAATCTGTATTCAAATCTGACCCCCGAGCAACAAGAGGAGTGCAAATCCATGTTGAATCAGTTTGCCTCCCTGTTCTCACTTTCACCAGGCTTGACCCCTTGGGGACAGCATGATATGCTCACTGGTGACTGTCTGCCAGTAACAAGCAGAGGATACAGAATGTCAGAGAATGTAAGAACCCACATCAAAGGAGAGGTCCGCAAGATGCTTGACCTCAGGGTAATAGAACCCTCTACTAGTCCATGGTCTAGCCCAGTTGTGTTAGTACCAAAGGCAGGATCCAAAGAACTGAGATTCTGTGTGGACTATAGAGCTCTTAATGCAGTCACCAAGACTGATGCCCATCCTTTGCCAAGGACAGATGAGTTGGTGGATAAACTTGGTGCAGCCAAGTTCCTCAGCACATTTGATCTGATGTGAGGAAATTGGCAAATAGCCCTGACAGACCATGCCAAGGAGAAAACTGCATTTCTACCCCAGTTGGCTTATACCAATTTAAGGTTATACCTTTTGGACTGAAGAATGCACCTGCTACCTTCCAAAGGATGGTAAATCAGGTTCTGACTGGGATGGAGGACTTCTGCATGGCATACTTGGATGATATTGCAGTGTTCAGCCACTCCTGGGAAGAGCATGTTGACCACTCAGGACAAGGTTTGCAGGCTCTGGAGAAGGCCAATCTGACCATAAAGGCAAGTAAATGCCAGATTGGGCAGAGTAAAGTGGTCTACCTTGGACATGAGGTAGGAGGTGGTGAAATAAGGCCTTTGCCCAGTAAGGTTGAAGCTGTGCAAAATTGGACAACACCTACTACTCAGACCCAGGTGACAGCCTTCCTTTGCCTCAATGGGTAGTACAGGAATTTCATAGAGAACTATGGGACCATAGCTTCTCCACTGAATGTGATCTCCTCTCCTAAGTTCCCTAAAAGGTCAAATGGTATGAGGAGTGCAATCAGGCCTTTGAAAACATGAAGAAAGCCCTGCACTACTCAGAGCTCCTGACTATCACCAAACTTTCATTGTACAAACTGATGCTTCTAATGCAGGTATAGGTGCAGTCCTTAGCCAACTGGATGAGAAAGGTAGGGAACACCCCATTTGCTTCATCAGTAGAAAACCGAAGGATCCTGAAACAAGGTGGGCAACCATTGAAAGAGAGCGTTTTGCTATTCTGTGGGCTCTGAAGAAGTTTAGGCCATATTTGTATGGTTCTACTTTTGTTATTCAGACTGACCACCAACCCTTGAGATGGTTAATGCAAATGAAAAGGGAAAACCCAAAACTATTGAGATGGTGAATCTGCCTTCAAGGGTTTGATTTCACCATTGAGCACAGGTCAGGGTGTCACCACCAAAATGCTGATGGTCTCTCTAGGATGTTTATAACCGACTAGAGGTATGAGATTCATCCAGGAGTGGATTCAATCATCCTGTCCCTTAGTCTGGGGGGGGGCGGGTGTTAGGGAGAATTCTCTTATAAGGCTAATTTCCCAAACCTAGTGAGTCCCCCAGCAGCTTTGCTGGATTTTTGGGGTTTGTTTTTTTCTCCTGCTAAGAGTGAGACTCTTTTACTCCCACTCTTAGACATGATTTGAGGTATGTCTTTGACTTGTTATGTGCTTATGGGCTATGGGGTTTCTTTTTACTCCCTAGGGTATCATCTGTTTTTCTGTATGTGTGGTACACAGCACCCTCAGTGCAGTACCACAGGGGTGTCACAGTGACCCCCAAACATAGACTCCATACCCTGGGACTGACTACTGTCTCCCAGGGCATGTAAAGTCACCATTGGCTTTACTAGTCCAAAATTGTGAACAGAACCAGTACAAACCATCATATTGTGGAAGTAGTGGTAAGGGGTAATTCGATTGCCCCTGGGTCTGTTTTCGAGGGGGCACTGTCCCGTCCCCCCTCGTCGAGTTTCTGGCTGGTGGCAGTGGTTAAAACATGAAATATTCCACCGGAATATTCTCTATGGGATTTTCCCATTGATTTTAAACGCACCACTTTTTGGTGCAATGTTAAAGATACCGCCGGTTTATTTATTTAATATTAAATCACTGGTTGGGTGTTTTTGCCATAACTCGATTCTAAAATGGCGTTTGTGTCCGTCTCTGTAACTCTGACCAAGGTCGAGCCCTTTGTTCCACTATTTTGGCGGGCTTCTCCACAGAAGCCCTCCAAATGGTGCCACTCTGTCTGGGCTCCACAGGAAGGGTGGAGGGGGGAATTGGCACCCTGGACTGCATTGCCTTAGCAATCCAAGTTGCACTCTACTCTGTTTGGCCCAGTGGTGAGCCGCCCGGCTCACCACTTAGCATGTGTGATTGACAGCTAGGCTGATGAATGGGGGTTTTTCTGCATAAAAGCAGGGCCTTTGGGACTGGAACTTCAGAAGTCACCACAGGACCTAAGAATCCGAAGAGGGAAGAAGCTGAGCTGCCTGCAACTGACGACACCACCGGTGAAGCCCTGCTGCAACAAACTCACCACTTTTCCAACGACAAGAGAAGATCTTCTGCTGGAGAGTCTTCTCCCTTTGAGCTGGTAGGATTAACCAGTTTGCCCTTTTTGCTTCCAAAGACGTCACTTGGTCGAATTGCCCGTACCAAGCACCCCGGCGGCCGGATAGCCAAGCTCACCACTTTTGACCGCGAATAAAAGGGCCGCACCTTATAATCGGGAACTCCGCGCTTGGTTTCATCCCTGTGCAGTGCAACGACTCTACGTTTCCTCCTCGACGAGATCTTCTCTTCCCCTGGTCGGAACCATAAACTACAACCACTGCCAGGAACAACTTCCCCCGCTGGAGCTTCCTTTCTCTTTAAGGTACTGTGTCCTGCCTGGCCTCCCTTTCTACAGATTGCTAAAGGTGACCCTTAAATCCTTGGCTTCTAAACTGGGTTGATCCTGGGCACATTTCGCTTTGCTCCATCTAAAGTGGGACTGGCCTATGAACTTTGGCTCTACAGTATAACCTGCCTTTCTCCCCTTGCTGTGAATTCCTAAAAGTGTTGGGAACTGTTTTATTACTATGCTCTGCCTTTTTATCTCGCTTTAACTACATTATCAGAGTGTCATCTTGATTAAGCGCTCACATCTGTTCTAACAAATAGTAGTGTTTTAACCCTGACTTGTCTGATAACTATTAAGGGAGGTGTGCATACTTTACCTGACTGTGATTTAGCTTGCTTTTGATTGAGAGTGCTAGAATATGCCATAAAGTGTGTTTTAAATAAATAATTATATACTTTTTATACAAATCTCTGGTCAGTGTTTGTTTGCTCTACTGTGTTCTGGCCCTATTGCGTATACTCTGCATACTGCCCTACTCTTCTTGAGAGAAGTCTGACTGCTCAGCCACAGCTACCAGGTAAATCTGGGTGGTGCAGACTGCTACCAATTGGGTTTACTGCTTACTCCTGTAGTCTTAATCTTTTTGCAGTGTTCCCCAAAGGAACTGCACAGGATTCTGCCTAACAGCGCTGTCCTTGCCAAACTGCGCCAACATCGACTATACACAAAACTTGAAAAATGTTTTTTCCACGTAACCGAAGTTGAATTTCTTGGTTTCGTTCTTACTCTGATAGGCATTCGAATGGATGCACACAAGGTGGATGCCATTCTTAATTGGCCCTCCACAACCTCAGTAAAAGGGATACAGAGTATGCTGGGTTTTGCAAATTTCTACCGTCGATTCATCCCAGACTTTTCTCAGATTGTGCATCCGATCATGTTACTTCTACGAAAAAACAATATAAAATTCATATGGTCAGAAGATGCCGAAAAAGGCCTTCCAAAAACTAAAGGAAAGGTTCACCTCAGCCCCGATCTTACGACACCCTCGTCCAGATCTTCCTTACATTGTGGAAACAGATGTTTCCAGTATGGCGATGGGGGCGTTTTTTTTCTCAAAAATACCCTGAAACTGCCCAATTGCACCCTGTGGCCTTCTGGTTGCGAAAATGCACACCTCCTGAACTCAATTATGCCATCACCGATAAGGAACTGCTTGCTATAAAATCCGCCTTCAAGGCATGGCGGCATTATCTCTTAGGGGCCAGGCATGCATTCACTGTTTTACAGACCATCAGAATTTACAATATTTAAAAACAGCAAAAGGCGCAATCCTCGTGCCAATTACCATGGGCCCTTTTCTTCGCCGAGTATGACTACGTAATCACTTATCGACCAGGCGTAAGAAATGGGAAAGCTGACGCACTATCTCGCATGGGCATCGATGAAAGAGAATATCCAACTCCAGATGCAGTGGCCATTATACCTGAGGACAAGCTTTTAGGCCTCACCACAGCTTTAACACAAACTGAACTTAGAAATGTGATCCAACGGGAAATATCCCAAGTGAGTTACTGGAATGGCATACCAAAGGAAAACAATACACTGTCAAAAATCAACTGCCATATTTTGACGAACGCCTGTACGTGCCTAAAACCGAGCTACAACAACAAATCATTTCAGACTATCACAACTCTTTGATGGAGGGTCATTCCGGAATTGCCAAATCTCTAGCCAAAGTAAAATGCAATTATTGGTGGCCCACATGGCGTCGAGACGTCATCCAATAAGTTCAGTCATGTGGAGTGTGTGCACAAAACAAGTCATTGAAGCAAAGACCAGCTGGCCTCCTGCAACCATTAGAAATACCTCTGGCACCATGGCACACACTCTCTCTCGACTTCATTACTGATTTAGCTCCCAGCCACGGGTTCAATATCATTTTAGTTGTAGTGGACCTATTTTCTAAAATGGCACACTTTATCTCTTTCAAAGGCCTTCCAGATGCATCCCAGCTAGCAAAGGTGTTTTTGGAAAACATTATCAAGCTGCATGGACTCCCTTCAGTCCTGTTCTCTGATCGAGGGAGCCAATTTGTATCAAACTTCTGGAAAAAGTGCTGCGCTATGGTTCACATCAACATACGGCTATCCACCAGCCATCACCCCGAAACAGATGGTCAAACAGAGAGGACCAACCAGACTCTCGAACAATACCATACCCAATAAAGTCGAGGGAACGTGGAGAGATCTATTATGGATAGCCGAATATGCTTACAACAATAATGTACATTCCAGTACTGGGCAAACACCCTTTTTCACCCTCTACGGCAGACATCTGCATACTTCCAAACTTGACAGCCCTCCCAGCCTCGAAATGCCGGCTGTAAAGACTCTTCATGCAAACATCACTCAGGCCTTTAAAAAGGCAACAGAACAGTTAATCCAAGCCAAATGTAAGCAAAAAAGGTTTGGAGACCAACATCGGAAAAAGGCTCCTGACTATCAGATAGGAGAAAAAGTTTGGCTAGCAACAAAATACATTCCACTAAAGGGAACCCAGACTTTTCGCCCTCGCTATTTGGGGCCTTATCCTGTTCAAGCAATCATCAACCCGGCAGCAGTTAAACTAACATTGCCAGCTAACATGCAAATTCATCCAGTGTTCCACGTCTCACTGCTAAAACCAGTACAACCCGGTACCCGAGTTAAACCACCACCTGAACCCATCATGATCGATGGAGAACCCGAATACGAAGTGAAAGAAATCCTAGATTCCAAATACACCAGATCCAAACTATACTATCTAGTCGATTGGAAGGGTTATGGCCCTCAAGACAGATCTTGGGAACCTAGTGAGAACATTCATGCACCACGTTTAATTAGAACGTTTCATCGAAACTTTCCAGACAAGCCTGGACCAGGCAGAAGAATCACCTTAGGAGGGGCCTTGGGGGGGAGTGCTGTCACGACCCGTGACCCAGAACCCCACTGGCATGGTCACATGCCAGGTAGGGTTAGGACTCGGGGTTCATTTGGGGCCCCAGGGGCCTTACATTATCACCAGGGACTCTCCTGGAGTCAGTCCTGGCGCCTTTGGTGCAGGCTCATATTTGGAATGGGACTTGAGGGGACTACTTTTTGTGTGGAAGCCTGCAGCCAACATGGAGACACCCACACAGTCTAGTTCCTAAGAACCAGACTGTGCGGTGCAGTGTTTTAGGGTGTGGTAGCCCGGACTACTTTACCTGGACTACTTTACAGGGGTAGGCTATATAACCAGACCCAAGCTAAAGAATGTGCTTCGCGTTATACTGTAGCCAGCAGCGTGCCGCTCATCGTGTTCAGAGACCAGCACCCGGCGTTCCTGGAATCGCGGACTTGCAGAGGAGACAAAAGAACATCATTAGCAGTCCCAGTTTACCTGCAGCTTTCCATCCTTCGATTCTGGCTGCTCACAGTCTTCCATCCTGTCGGCAGCATCTTCAGGACATCACGCACGCACCGGAATGAAGCACCTGGAGGGGAGAGAGAAAAAGGGACAACGTCAAACAGGTTACTCACGGCAATCACAGCAGTAACCATAACCTCCTCACCTGGCTGGGCATATCTTGGCCGGTTCCGCTCCGGAAATCCCTGCACGCCCAGAAAGACCATTGCGACCTGAAAAGGAATAAAGAATACAGGTTAGCCCAAAAAGACATTAGCGCGCCGCACTTCGCGCTGAACGTACCTTTCTTCATACGCTCTGCCTCCATAAATCCTGGCAGGAGCCTGACCCAAGCAGTGCACCCAGCGAACCTCTGCACACCTAAGGGGGAAATAATCAGGGAAAGACATTAATAGCATGAAAGAAAAGCAAAGGCCTTCAGAGACTGCTATAATCGAACTTACCTCCTTAAAGACACTTGAATGGGTTGGCACCAGTGAAGTTAACTCGGTCGCTTCAACCTGCAGAAAACTACGCGCCTCTGCGCAGAAAGCAGGACGGAGAGCCCGCCAGATATCATAACAAGGTGAGGAGGGGGCCATCAGGTCTAGTCCAAGGGGCTGGTGGGAGGAAACGAAATCTGTGCCTAAGTCCAGTCCTCCTGTGTTTTCAGGCCCACCTGCCATAGAAGACATCATCCCGAATTGAGCACATTTGGGGGAATCCGGCAACCAGGGCATACGGGCGTCCCCGTGGATACCAGATGAGCGTAACAAAAACACCATGCATCAGTATCAAGAAGATACAGAAGACAATAACACACAGGGTGTACATGACCCCTCGGAGAATATCAAGGTTCAGAAATGTTGGGCGCCAGGCTTGCCCCAAGTGTGACGAAGAAAACGCAGACATGATACACATGTTCTGGGCATGCCCGGTAATTGAAGTCTATTGGGGGGAGGTTGCACAGAAGCTAGCGGAGAAGGGGGTCACGCTCATAATAGACTTGGCCTGGGCCTGCCTGCTGGGGGGGTATCCCAGAGCGCGGAAACGCAAACATGTTGGGAAATTGAAAGATCTGGCATACGTGCTCGCGAAACGTAGTATCGCCATGGGATGGAAGGAGTGTCACAGGCCGCGGGTGGAGGTGTGGTGGAAGGACCTACAAAAATGGGCGGAGGCTGAAACAGTTGTGTGGCAAGAGGCTAGTAGCACGGGGGGGATGAGGAAATGGGCTCCCTCACGGCATGGAAACTGCTGATAGCTGAAATGTTTGGAGCAGTTTTGGCCCCAGCAGAATCCAGAAGCAGTGAAGCCCTGACACACGGAACAGATACAGAGGGCGAGGAACAAATAGGCTCATAAGGGGGGGGAGTGCAGTGGTTATGTTGTTAAAAGTTTTTATTTATGTTTTGTTGTATTGTTGTTTTGTTTGAATAAAATAAAATAAAAATTAAAAAAAAAGAAGATACAGAAGACTTAACTGTACAACAAGCAAAACTTAACAAAGATCAGCGCACCATTTTTGAATATGTAACAAAACAAATTGTACATGGTGTACAACACGAAAATAAAGAATGTACCTGCCAAAATTACAAACCTATACTGCTGTACGTGAGTGGTGAAGCTGGATCATGAAAAACATTCTTAATCAAAAACATCAGCAAGTTCCTCCAACAATTGAGAAACAACAAACTGTCAGCTGTTGTAACGGCCCCCACAGGTTTAGCTGCCTACAACATAGGCGGTGTCCCTTTACACCGATTACTACTGCTTCCAGTAGAGCATCAAAATAAATTAGACTATTACAAACTTTCTGCAGAAGCTGCAATGGAAGTACGCAGAGTATTAAAACAAATGAAAATGCTACTAATAGATGAAGTGAGCATGGTCTCCAACTGTAACGCTCACCTGACTCCCACGGGGGCGCTGGCCTGGTTCGCGCTGCTGTGACCTCGTCTAAGGTGATGCGCAGGGTTCGGAAGACGGACTGGACCGGGCCCCAGATCTGGCTTGTCTGACTCGCAGAAGTATCCTTCTGTAGGTGAGAATAGGGGGTTAATTGTCTGCGGGGTAATGCAATCGGCCTCCCACTTACCCCTCTCACACTCCTCAAAACCCTTCTGTGCTTCCCCGTAGCGTCTCACCTTAGGGTCTGGAAGGACGAGCTCTCCATCCTGCTTCTGATGCAAGGAATTGGTATGCAGTTACGTCACTGAATTTTCGGATGGGTGAGAACCAAACTTGCTTGGCTTCCAGATAAGTTTTTTCTATAAGTGGTTCCCCTTGTGTCCATGCATTAATGTTCTAATGCTAGTGTCTTTTTCCCCATAGGGGCCGGGGTACGGAATGCCGGGGAACAGGCACCGACCCGAGGTGAGCGGTGAAATCCTTGTGGAAATCAGGTAAGTCTTTAATGAGTGTTTTTGTAATGTCTTTTCATTCACTCATTAACACTGATGTCTTTTTCCCCTTAGGGGCCGGGGTCCGAAAATGCCTGGATGCGGCACGGACCCGAAATGAAAAGGGAATGACCCAACAGGTAAGTCTTGACATGGAGTTTTAGCTTCCCTTTTCCCTTCTTTCTCTCACCTTTGTTCTTGTCTTTTTCTCCCTAGGCGCGGGGGAGCGACTGCGAATCCGGATGGTCGCTGCTGAACATGGAGGCGCCCTGTAAAGGTGAGTAGAATGCGGCGCTGCAGCGATCGATGCGATGTGCTTTTAAAAATAAATGTCTTCCTTTTCAGGATTGTCGGCGAAATGTCTCTGGGATGCAGATTTAGCAGGTAAGGCCTTTTCCTTCTTCTGTTCTCTTGTTCCCTTCCTTTGCAGGTGATTCAGGATGCTGGCAGGTGTGGCAGAAGTCAAGATGCAGGAGCAGACACGGTGAGCGTCCAGCTGCTAGATGCAGAACAACGCGAAGCACGTGTGGCTGATCGGGTGTGGTTTAAATAGCCTTGGAAGAAGTTCCTAGAATGTGTCCTTCCTCCAATCAGGTATGTATCCTTCCCCGACCATGCCCGGGTGGTAAATGAGTCCCACAGGTAAAGTAGTTCCTTTCAGGCCTCAAGGAGGCCGGGGTTCTGCAGCATGGTCTGCATCAGGTAAGTGCACCCAAACACTTTCATAATGAGCCTGGCGCCTATGGCGCCAGGACTGACGTTTTCTATGAGCCTGGCGCCCTAGGCGCCAGGACGCTGTCCAAAGGGCCCCTATAAGGGGTTGCTGGGACCTTCCCTGGGGACTTGATGTCCGCTTTCGGGGACGCAGGGCCTGAGCCGGCTCCCCAGGAGCGGGCATCGTGACACCAACCTAATGTTGGCTTTGATTCACCTCAGATTGCAAGAAGTACTTAAAAGTAACAACAAAGAACTCTTTGCAGGGAAACACATTATCGTTTTCTGAGATGTTCTACAATTGACACCAGTGAAAGGTGAACCTATTTTTAAAACCTTAGTCCACAAACTCTGCCGTAAAAAACTGTTGGCAGCATAGGAAATGTCAACCTTTGGCAACATTTCCAATACAGAGAATTAACAGAGAACATGCTGCAATCTGCAGATCTCACTTATGCCAACATCTTAAAAAGTATTAGAGTTGGTGTACTATCGCAAGAAGCACAAGCAGTATTGAAAAACCGGCACATTCATGCACTTTATGGCGATAATGCATGTGCAACTGATGTTATGGAACAAATTGCGCACAAAAATGTCAATTGTATGGCCTTAATGCCAACTCTTGCAAGCTGTTTCAAATTCAATGAAACAATGTTAAATAAATAAATGCAACCAATATTTGAAATTAGCGCCACAGACAAACTAGACGTACATGGTATGACAGTACCCATGTGTGAACAAGCCACAAGACTAAATAGTTTAGAAAATTCAATCTCCAACACAGCTGGGTTGGAAAAAATATTAAAATTATCCTTAAATTGTAGAGTAATGCTTAAACGTAACCTTGACGTCGAGCAAGGACTAGTTAATGGAGCACTGGGTACAATTGTTGGCTTTCAGTCATACCCACATGACAGCAACATTCAGTTTTTCAATATTAGCTTTGATAAACTTTCAGAAGTGAAAAGGATAGGACGCTCAATTGCTTGATTCCTTCTCTTCAAAGACATGTATGTACATAGAGAGCAATTTTCTCTAACTCTTGCATGTGCAGTTACCATTCATAAATCCCAAGTTCTTACCCTAGACAAAGCATTGATAGATATAGTAAACACAGTCTTTAAAGAAGGCATGAGCTACGTAGCATTATCACGCTTACGTACACTTGACGGTCTATTGCTAATGAACTTTGATGCAAGTAAAGTCAAAGCTGATATTCCTTGGATTCTAGAATACAATGGACTGCATTCACTGTACAGCCCCCATCTGAGACAATATCCTGTTCCAGATAAAGTGAAACGTGGTAAAAAAAAAACTAAATCAAACAGAAATGCAACAGAATCCAACAGCAAATCCCTCAAAGAAAACAAAAGAAGTTAAAGCTTCATCAATTACCACAAACAAAGAAGAACCTATTAGGGAATGTAAACCAGGTACGTCTTCAAAGAAGGAACAGAAACTCCGAAAAATGCACTCAGATACGGAACTAGCTGGTCCATTCAAATTTGCAAATGAAACTGGGGTAAGTTGCTATGCAAATGTAGAAATGAATATTCTATTTCAATTGCCACCAATTGTTAACAATGTTTACTTACACAGTACAGACCAATTGTGTTTGCAAATGTTAGTGCTTCATAGAAATGCAACAAACAATCCTGACAACACATAGAGTGTTCATGGAATAAGGCAAGAATTGGACTACTGTGCTGGAATGGTGAGATTCATTATGAACTCACAAGAAGATCCACAAGAATTTCTAATGTACTTACTACTAGTATTGGAAAACAAAAGCATACCTGTAAATGAAATCTTCCACATATCGTACATGTGGAAACATACATGCACTCTCTGTAACAATGTGATACAGGAACAAATCCCAAATGAGCGATTTGTGTATGTTTCCATACCTAATTGTGAATCCATTCCATTTCAGCAACTTGTACAGAATGCAAACCATGGCAGATTATGTACTATTTGCAATTCAGACAATCGCTCCACATTACTGATACAATCGCATAGTGCCTACATAATACTTATGCTTCTACGTTATAATGCAGATGGTACCAAAATCAACTGCAAACTGACTGGATTCACACACAGTCAAGTGTCACTTGGAAAGAAAACCTTTACAACAATAGGTATGATCTACCATGCAGGAGCTACAACCAATGCAGGTCACTACACTGCATTCATTAAAAAGAAATGTGGATGGTTCGAATTTAATGATAGTACCATTACTCTAAAGCAGAGATTGCCAGCTAATCTTACAAATGCGTATTTAATCTTCTTAAAGCCAAAATGTTTATAAATAATGTGTACTTCAAGACTACCAAAAAATTATGGAAAAGACTACAAACAGTTAGAATACGACAACAGGTATCTAACTGCCCAAGAGGATATAACAACGACACAAATAAATGAATATCACAGAACTGTAAGAACAAATGCACAGTTAGAATACGCCTACAGGTATCTAACTGTTGTTAAAAATCATCAGCAAGGCAACAAACATAACATTAATCAGAAAGATGAAGGAAACACTCAAAGGAAACAAGGAAGTAGTTAGTACGATAGCAAATAACAAATAACGTTTTTTTTCCCCCAGACCCAAGGATTAGAAAAGCAAACACAGAAACTGAGCAGAATGCACAGTACACTGGTTTGTAAACTAAATATGAGGGTAAAAAAAAGGTAAACTGTCTATTATGCAATGTAGTAAGTTTTCATAAAATGCAAAGACTAACATACTTTTTTCTTTTATCACAGAAATTAAAAAAGGATACTCCCGCCAAGTACTAAAGGCATTTAAAACATATATGGATTCTGAACAAAGTAAGGAGTAAGTATATTGGCAGTCATTTTGTACACATGCGAACCTACACGTCTAATCTATGGTACTAATATGCTGCAGTGGCTGTAGGCTGGCCCTTGCATCTTGGTTGTGTAACCTACTACCTATGCCTTATGACCAAGGTACAAAGAGTATAGTTCCTACCCACAACCATCGTTGCATATCAAAACCATGGTCCTTGTAAATTAACTACTTATAAGTTAACTTTTGGAACCATCGTCTGCAGCCATGCAGCCAAGACGCTAGGACGTGCACACAACTACCGCATTACACCACACCCATATTCACTTATAACCCCACGGTTTATAACTTCAGTCTTGGGTGCATGGCCTTTGGGCATGCAGGCAAGACTCTGGGTCCTGGGCAGAAACACCACAGCGTATCTGAACCATTGTGCCTTGTAATTTCACTACAAACAAAGTTGGTTTTGGGAGCATGGCCTTCGCCCATGCTCCCAAAACTCTACGCCCTCCCCACAACCATCTTAATGATGTTGCATAGTACAAGTGTACCTATAGCTGTGATATGCTGCAGTAGTTTGTAGCCACAGGCTACAGATGTGAGTGTGAGGCCATAGATTTATCAATGTATGGGTATAAAGTATATAAAATCCATAGTTGCTTACAACTGCAGTGCTTATTATTTTGTTCAAATACTCTACATCCTGGCCACTACTACCACACCATATGACATCCATTGGGGTATATAACTACACTACGTAAAAATATGCTTTTGGGGGCATGGCCTTCGCACAACCAGGCAATCGATACGCATTACTACCGGTGTATCCATGGGTGTATCCATGGGTGTGACATGCTGCGGTGGTCTTGGAAGACCTTCCGACGCCCATGCATCCAAGACTCTAGGCCCTGGCCACAACCACCATAGTATGTCGCACCCATGGCAGCATACTAATGAATACAATACCCATAGGAAAAAGTAATGCAATTACGGCATGTTGTCAATTTCAATGTTCGCTAACACCACGTGTGTCCTTACAACAGTTACAAGTTCCCTGTGCACTGCACGGACTGAAATGCTACCCTCATTACACCCCTCATTTTCTGTGCGTACAAGGGGGCCATAGAAAATACATCATGAAGAGGTTATAACTTTGTTGTTGGGTGCATGGCCTTTGGCCATGCACCCAAGAGGGCAGGGTCTCCCCACAACCACCTCAGTGATGTGTGGTAGTTGGGGTTTTTTCTATAGGTGTGGTATCCTTCAGTGCTTCTGGCAGAAGCTGCACTCCTAGCTGTATGTCCATAGATATTACATGTGATGAGTGTGCAGTGGCTTGGACGTCCAGTGCTTATAACTTTGTTCTTGGGTGCATGGACTTCAGCCATGCACCCAAGACTGTACACACTCCCCACAGCCAGGCAATCAATACACAATACTACGGGTGTATCCATGGGTGTGACATGCTGCATTGGTTATGGCCAGGGCCTACAGTCTTGGAAGTAAGGCCTTCGGCCTTCGGCCGACGGCCATGCATCCAAGACTCTAGGCCCTGGCCACAACCACCGTAGCATGTCACACCCATGGCGGCGTACTAATGAATGCAATATCCATAGGAAAAAGTAATGCAATTACGGCATGTTGTCAATTTCAATGTTCGCTAACAACACGCGTGTCCTTACAACAGTTAGAAGTTCCCTGTGCACTGCATGGACTGAAATGCTACTGTTATTAGACCCCTCATTTTCTGTGCGTACAAGGTGGCCATAGAAAATACATCATGAAGACCGACCGCCAGAACAAATGCATTCTTCTGGCGGTCTTACTGTCTGAACCTTTCCCAACGCTCTATGACACAGCAAAAGAGTTTTATAAATATAGCATGTTTCCGCTGGTTGTCGCTCTGCTATCGGCAGATCCAAGATGTCGGTCGCATCCAAACAATCTGAGGCAGAACACGTCTCGCTGCAGCCAATCGGCAGAGATGTCGCGTGTCCGAGGTCATGACGCCAGCCCCTTAGCCAATCGGTATCTTGTCCGTGGACCGAATAGGGAAGTGTGACCGTGAAGCGGACATAGATATCACACATTTTTTTACACCTACTTTTTGGTCATTTTAATGAAAAGTACTGCACGGAAGGTCACCAAATTTACAAAAGCACGCTTTCTGGACCAAGCCCCTGCCGCAAATTTGTTGAAAATCCGCCCAACGGTTTGACCTGTAGCCCTGCGCAAAGTTTTTCCCCCATTCAGTCAATGGGAAAAACAGAAGTTTTGGGACCCCCCCTATAACTTTTCCCCCTCTGGACCAAACCTCACCAAATTGGAAAACAATTCAGAGTGGCCCATATACTTGCTTTGCAAAGTTTGATGAGGATTCGTCCAGGGGGAGTGAAGTTATAAGCCGCCCAAAAAGTTGTCTTTCTATGGAGACAGCAACTTAACCATAACTACACGGCCACTACCGTGGCTGTGTAATTATATATATATATATATATATATATATATATATATATATATGGTGAAAAAAAGAGGAGGAGAGGGGCGCACTCCAGTTCCCTGCACAGTAAACCTTCTCAGCCACAGGTGTTCTCCTCCGACCGGTTTCTGTGCCAATACACGTCATCAGGGAGGCTGTCTTAACTTGCAGCTCACAGCAAGTGCAGGTGTTAACACTTAGTGAGGATTCTGCTGCAAGGACTTCTGGTAGCTGTAGTCATCAGGTTTGCAAGGAACAGACTCACACCCAATCCCACAGTGGGGAAAGGGGGGGGAGTAGCCTACAGTGAGGCACTCCAAAGTTGGGCATAAATTACCCCGGTGCAGCACCCTATTAGATTTCTGAAGATTCCACCCTTCAGAAAACTTACAAATGTGGTGAAAAAAAGAGGAGGAGAGGGGCGCACTCCAGTTCCCTGCACAGTAAACCTTCTCAGCCACAGGTGTTCTCCTCCGACCGGTTTCTGTGCCAATACACGTCATCAGGGAGGCTGTCTTAACTTGCAGCTCACAGCAAGTGCAGGTGTTAACACTTAGTGAGGATTCTGCTGCAAGGACTTCTGGTAGCTGTAGTCATCAGGTTTGCAAGGAACAGACTCACACCCAATCCCACAGTGGGGAAAGGGGGGGAGTAGCCTACAGTGAGGCACTCCAAAGTTGGGCATAAATTACCCCGGTGCAGCACCCTATTAGATTTCTGAAGATTCCACCCTTCAGAAAACTTACAAATGTGGTGAAAAAAAGAGGAGGAGAGGGGCGCACTCCAGTTCCCTGCACAGTAAACCTTCTCAGCCACAGGTGTTCTCCTCCGACCGGTTTCTGTGCCAATACACGTCATCAGGGAGGCTGTCTTAACTTGCAGCTCACAGCAAGTGCAGGTGTTAACACTTAGTGAGGATTCTGCTGCAAGGACCTCTGGTAGCTGTAGTCATCAGGTTTGCAAGGAACAGACTCACACCCAATCCCACAGTGGGGAAAGGGGGGGAGTAGCCTACAGTGAGGCACTCCAAGGTTGGGCATAAATTACCCCGGTGCAGCACCCTATTAGATTTCTGAAGATTCCACCCTTCAGAAAACTTACAAATGTGGTGAAAAAAAGAGGAGGAGAGGGGCGCACTCCAGTTCCCTGCACAGTAAACCTTCTCAGCCACAGGTGTTCTCCTCCGACCGGTTTCTGTGCCAATACACGTCATCAGGGAGGCTGTCTTAACTTGCAGCTCACAGCAAGTGCAGGTGTTAACACTTAGTGAGGATTCTGCTGCAAGGACTTCTGGTAGCTGTAGTCATCAGGTTTGCAAGGAACAGACTCACACCCAATCCCACAGTGGGGAAAGGGGGGGAGTAGCCTACAGTGAGGCACTCCAAAGTTGGGCATAAATTACCCCGGTGCAGCACCCTATTAGATTTCTGAAGATTCCACCCTTCAGAAAACTTACAAATGTGGTGAAAAAAAGAGGAGGAGAGGGGCGCACTCCAGTTCCCTGCACAGTAAACCTTCTCAGCCACAGGTGTTCTCCTCCGACCGGTTTCTGTGCCAATACACGTCATCAGGGAGGCTGTCTTAACTTGCAGCTCACAGCAAGTGCAGGTGTTAACACTTAGTGAGGATTCTGCTGCAAGGACTTCTGGTAGCTGTAGTCATCAGGTTTGCAAGGAACAGACTCACACCCAATCCCACAGTGGGGAAAGGGGGGGAGTAGCCTACAGTGAGGCACTCCAAAGTTGGGCATAAATTACCCCGGTGCAGCACCCTATTAGATTTCTGAAGATTCCACCCTTCAGAAAACTTACAAATGTGGTGAAAAAAAGAGGAGGAGAGGGGCGCACTCCAGTTCCCTGCACAGTAAACCTTCTCAGCCACAGGTGTTCTCCTCCGACCGGTTTCTGTGCCAATACACGTCATCAGGGAGGCTGTCTTAACTTGCAGCTCACAGCAAGTGCAGGTGTTAACACTTAGTGAGGATTCTGCTGCAAGGACTTCTGGTAGCTGTAGTCATCAGGTTTGCAAGGAACAGACTCACACCCAATCCCACAGTGGGGAAAGGGGGGGGAGTAGCCTACAGTGAGGCACTCCAAAGTTGGGCATAAATTACCCCGGTGCAGCACCCTATTAGATTTCTGAAGATTCCACCCTTCAGAAAACTTACAAATGTGGTGAAAAAAAGAGGAGGAGAGGGGCGCACTCCAGTTCCCTGCACAGTAAACCTTCTCAGCCACAGGTGTTCTCCTCCGACCGGTTTCTGTGCCAATACACGTCATCAGGGAGGCTGTCTTAACTTGCAGCTCACAGCAAGTGCAGGTGTTAACACTTAGTGAGGATTCTGCTGCAAGGACTTCTGGTAGCTGTAGTCATCAGGTTTGCAAGGAACAGACTCACACCCAATCCCACAGTGGGGAAAGGGGGGGGAGTAGCCTACAGTGAGGCACTCCAAAGTTGGGCATAAATTACCCCGGTGCAGCACCCTATTAGATTTCTGAAGATTCCACCCTTCAGAAAACTTACAAATGTGGTGAAAAAAAGAGGAGGAGAGGGGCGCACTCCAGTTCCCTGCACAGTAAACCTTCTCAGCCACAGGTGTTCTCCTCCGACCGGTTTCTGTGCCAATACACGTCATCAGGGAGGCTGTCTTAACTTGCAGCTCACAGCAAGTGCAGGTGTTAACACTTAGTGAGGATTCTGCTGCAAGGACTTCTGGTAGCTGTAGTCATCAGGTTTGCAAGGAACAGACTCACACCCAATCCCACAGTGGGGAAAGGGGGGGAGTAGCCTACAGTGAGGCACTCCAAAGTTGGGCATAAATTACCCCGGTGCAGCACCCTATTAGATTTCTGAAGATTCCACCCTTCAGAAAACTTACAAATGTGGTGAAAAAAAGAGGAGGAGAGGGGCGCACTCCAGTTCCCTGCACAGTAAACCTTCTCAGCCACAGGTGTTCTCCTCCGACCGGTTTCTGTGCCAATACACGTCATCAGGGAGGCTGATTGGGTGTGAGTCTGTTCCTTGCAAACCTGATGACTACAGCTACCAGAAGTCCTTGCAGCAGAATTATCACTAAGTGTTAACACCTGCACTTGCTGTGAGCTGCAAGTTAAGACAGCCTCCCTGATGACGTGTATTGGCACAGAAACCTGTCGGAGGAGAACACCTGTGGCTGAGAAGGTTTACTGTGCAGGGAACTGGAGTGCGCCCCTCTCCTCTTTTTTCAACACATTTGCAAGTTTTCTGAAGGGTGGAATCTTCAGAAATCTTATAGGGTGCTGCACCGGGGTAATATATGACCAACTTTGGAGTGCCTCACTGTAGGCTACTCCCCCCCTTTCCCCATTTATGGGATTGGGTGTGAGTCTGTTCCTTGCAAACCTGATGACTACAGCTACCAGAAGTCCTTGCAGCAGAATTATCACTAAGTGTTAACACCTGCACTTGCTGTGAGCTGCAAGTTAAGACAGCCTCCCTGATGACGTGTATTGGCACAGAAACCGGTCGGAGGAGAACACCTGTGGCTGAGAAGGTTTACTGTGCAGGGAACTGGAGTGCGCCCCTCTCCTCTTTTTTCAACACATTTGCAAGTTTTCTGAAGGGTGGAATCTTCAGAAATCTTATAGGGTGCTGCACCGGGGTAATATATGCCCAACTTTGGAGTGCCTCACTGTAGGCTACTCCCCCCCTTTCCCCATTTATGGGATTGGGTGTGAGTCTGTTCCTTGCAAACCTGATGACTACAGCTACCAGAAGTCCTTGCAGCAGAATTATCACTAAGTGTTAACACCTGCACTTGCTGTGAGCTGCAAGTTAAGACAGCCTCCCTGATGACGTGTATTGGCACAGAAACCGGTCGGAGGAGAACACCTGTGGCTGAGAAGGTTTACTGTGCAGGGAACTGGAGTGCGCCCCTCTCCTCTTTTTTCAACACATTTGCAAGTTTTCTGAAGGGTGGAATCTTCAGAAATCTTATAGGGTGCTGCACCGGGGTAATATATGCCCAACTTTGGAGTGCCTCACTGTAGGCTACTCCCCCCTTTCCCCATTTATGGGATTGGGTGTGAGTCTGTTCCTTGCAAACCTGATGACTACAGCTACCAGAAGTCCTTGCAGCAGAATTATCACTAAGTGTTAACACCTGCACTTGCTGTGAGCTGCAAGTTAAGACAGCCTCCCTGATGACGTGTATTGGCACAGAAACCGGTCGGAGGAGAACACCTGTGGCTGAGAAGGTTTACTGTGCAGGGAACTGGAGTGCGCCCCTCTCCTCTTTTTTCAACACATTTGCATGTTTTCTGAAGGGTGGAATCTTCAGAAATCTTATAGGGTGCTGCACCGGGGTAATATATGCCCAACTTTGGAGTGCCTCACTGTAGGCTACTCCCCCCCTTTCCCCATTTATGGGATTGGGTGTGAGTCTGTTCCTTGCAAACCTGATGACTACAGCTACCAGAAGTCCTTGCAGCAGAATTATCACTAAGTGTTAACACCTGCACTTGCTGTGAGCTGCAAGTTAAGACAGCCTCCCTGATGACGTGTATTGGCACAGAAACCGGTCGGAGGAGAACACCTGTGGCTGAGAAGGTTTACTGTGCAGGGAACTGGAGTGCGCCCCTCTCCTCTTTTTTCAACACATTTGCAAGTTTTCTGAAGGGTGGAATCTTCAGAAATCTTATAGGGTGCTGCACCGGGGTAATATATGCCCAACTTTGGAGTGCCTCACTGTAGGCTACCCCCCCCCCTTTCCCCATTTATGGGATTGGGTGTGAGTCTGTTCCTTGCAAACCTGATGACTACAGCTACCAGAAGTCCTTGCAGCAGAATTATCACTAAGTGTTAACACCTGCACTTGCAGTGAGCTGCAAGTTAAGACAGCCTCCCTGATGACGTGTATTGGCACAGAAACCGGTCGGAGGAGAACACCTGTGGCTGAGAAGGTTTACTGTGCAGGGAACTGGAGTGCGCCCCTCTCCTCTTTTTTCAACACATTTGCAAGTTTTCTGAAGGGTGGAATCTTCAGAAATCTTATAGGGTGCTGCACCGGGGTAATATATGCCCAACTTTGGAGTGCCTCACTGTAGGCTACTCCCCCCCTTTCCCCATTTATGGGATTGGGTGTGAGTCTGTTCCTTGCAAACCTGATGACTACAGCTACCAGAAGTCCTTGCAGCAGAATTATCACTAAGTGTTAACACCTGCACTTGCTGTGAGCTGCAAGTTAAGACAGCCTCCCTGATGACGTGTATTGGCACAGAAACCGGTCGGAGGAGAACACCTGTGGCTGAGAAGGTTTACTGTGCAGGGAACTGGAGTGCGCCCCTCTCCTCTTTTTTCAACACATTTGCAAGTTTTCTGAAGGGTGGAATCTTCAGAAATCTTATAGGGTGCTGCACCGGGGTAATATATGCCCAACTTTGGAGTGCCTCACTGTAGGCTACTCCCCCCCTTTCCCCATTTATGGGATTGGGTGAGAGTCTGTTCCTTGCAAACCTGATGACTACAGCTACCAGAAGTCCTTGCAGCAGAATTATCACTAAGTGTTAACACCTGCACTTGCTGTGAGCTGCAAGTTAAGACAGCCTCCCTGATGACGTGTATTGGCACAGAAACCGGTCGGAGGAGAACACCTGTGGCTGAGAAGGTTTACTGTGCAGGGAACTGGAGTGCGCCCCTCTCCTCTTTTTTCAACACATTTGCAAGTTTTCTGAAGGGTGGAATCTTCAGAAATCTTATAGGGTGCTGCACCGGGGTAATATATGCCCAACTTTGGAGTGCCTCACTGTAGGCTACTCCCCCCCTTTCCCCATTTATGGGATTGGGTGTGAGTCTGTTCCTTGCAAACCTGATCACTACAGCTACCAGAAGTCCTTGCAGCAGAATTATCACTAAGTGTTAACACCTGCACTTGCTGTGAGCTGCATGTTAAGACAGCCTCCCTGATGACGTGTATTGGCACAGAAACCGGTCGGAGGAGAACACCTGTGGCTGAGAAGGTTTACTGTGCAGGGAACTGGAGTGCGCCCCTCTCCTCTTTTTTCAACACATTTGCAAGTTTTCTGAAGGATGGAATCTTCAGAAATCTTAGGGTGCTGCACCGGGGTAATATATGCCCAACTTTGGAGTGCCTCACTGTAGGCTACTCCCCCCCTTTCCCCATTTATGGGATTGGGTGTGAGTCTGTTCCTTGCAAACCTGATGACTAAAGCTACCAGAAGTCCTTGCAGCAAAATTATCACTAAGTGTTAACACCTGCACTTGCTGTGAGCTGCAAGTTAAGACAGCCTCCCTGATGACGTGTATTGGCACAGAAACCGGTCGGAGGAGAACACCTGTGGCTGAGAAGGTTTACTGTGCAGGGAACTGGAGTGCGCCCCTCTCCTCTTTTTTCAACACATTTGCAAGTTTTCTGAAGGGTGGAATCTTCAGAAATCTTATAGGGTGCTGCACCGGGGTAATATATGCCCAACTTTGGAGTGCCTCACTGTAGGCTACTCCCCCCCTTTCCCCATTTATGGGATTGGGTGTGAGTCTGTTCCTTGCAAACCTGATGACTACAGCTACCAGAAGTCCTTGCAGCAGAATTATCA
Source organism: Ambystoma mexicanum (assembly GCF_040938575.1). Lineage (NCBI taxonomy): Eukaryota > Metazoa > Chordata > Amphibia > Caudata > Ambystomatidae > Ambystoma > Ambystoma mexicanum. The sequence continues at coordinate 1,023,736,988 of NC_090923.1, read as the reverse complement.
CTAAGTGTTAACACCTGCACTTGCTGTGAGCTGCAAGTTAAGACAGCCTCCCTGATGACGTGTATTGGCACAGAAACCGGTCGGAGGAGAACACCTGTGGCTGAGAAGGTTTACTGTGCAGGGAACTGGAGTGCGCCCCTCTCCTCTTTTTTCAACACATTTGCAAGTTTTCTGAAGGGTGGAATCTTCAGAAATCTTATAGGGTGCTGCACCGGGGTAATATATGCCCAACTTTGGAGTGCCTCACTGTAGGCTACTCCCCCCCCCTTTCCCCATTTATGGGATTGGGTGTGAGTCTGTTCCTTGCAAACCTGATGACTACAGCTACCAGAAGTCCTTGCAGCAGAATTATCACTAAGTGTTAACACCTGCACTTGCTCCTCCCTGATGACGTGTATTGGCACAGAAACCGGTCGGAGGAGAACACCTGTGGCTGAGAAGGTTTACTGTGCAGGGAACTGGAGTGCGCCCCTCTCCTCTTTTTTCAACACATTTGCAAGTTTTCTGAAGGGTGGAATCTTCAGAAATCTTATAGGGTGCTGCACCGGGGTAATATATGCCCAACTTTGGAGTGCCTCACTGTAGGCTACTCCCCCCCTTTCCCCATTTATGGGATTGGGTGTGAGTCTGTTCCTTGCAAACCTGATGACTACAGCTACCAGAAGTCCTTGCAGCAGAATTATCACTAAGTGTTAACACCTGCACTTGCTGTGAGCTGCAAGTTAAGACAGCCTCCCTGATGACGTGTATTGGCACAGAAACCGGTCGGAGGAGAACACCTGTGGCTGAGAAGGTTTACTGTGCAGGGAACTGGAGTGCGCCCCTCTCCTCTTTTTTCAACACATTTGCAAGTTTTCTGAAGGGTGGAATCTTCAGAAATCTTATAGGGTGCTGCACCGGGGTAATATATGCCCAACTTTGGAGTGCCTCACTGTAGGCTACTCCCCCCCTTTCCCCATTTATGGGATTGGGTGTGAGTCTGTTCCTTGCAAACCTGATGACTACAGCTACCAGAAGTCCTTGCAGCAGAATTATCACTAAGTGTTAACACCTGCACTTGCTGTGAGCTGCAAGTTAAGACAGCCTCCCTGATGACGTGTATTGGCACAGAAACCGGTCGGAGGAGAACACCTGTGGCTGAGAAGGTTTACTGTGCAGGGAACTGGAGTGCGCCCCTCTCCTCTTTTTTCAACATATATATATATATAGGCCCCAACACTGGGCATGTATTAACTTCTGAAGAGCAACAGCACTGGGTCATGGAAGATGAGGAATCTGTGGGATGAACATCCATCAGAAATTATAAGTTACTCACCGTAGTGACTAACATACTCTTAGTCTATAGTCCCCTTTCCTCCATACTGTATGGGCGTCCCTTCCAAGGGACGGGAGACAGAACCTTTTTCACCAGAAAAAACCTTCTCCCCCTTTAAATTTAGAGGCGCACAGGGGTGCGACCCAGGGAGCATGCACTGCCCTGACTCTGCCCTATGGCGCCACACCTCAGTCCCCATTCACGCGTCGACAATAGATTTAACATTGCCTAATAACACCAGTATTATTAGGAGGGAGGTTGGTGAGACGGATGAAGGAAAGGGGACTATAGAGTACGTTAGTCACTACAGTGAGTAACTTATAATTACTCTTACACCGTCCCCTTTCCTCCATACTGTATGGGGGATTACAACTGATTGTAGCCCCAGGGTGGAGAGGAGACCCTCCTTAAGCAAATAGGTTCCTGAGAACCACCTGTCCGAAAGAGCCGGCATCCAAACAGTAATGCTTACAGAAAGCCGAGGGAGAGGCCCACGTGGCCGCACTGCTGATGACTTGCCAAGGGACACGGCGCTGGAATGCGATGGCCGTTACCTTGGCCCTGACTTCGTGGGCATGCATGTTGGCCGGGAGCGGCTTGTGCTTGCCCTCATATGCTTCCTTGATGGCAGAGACCGTCCAGCAGGATCTGGAAGCCTTAGAGGCCTGATAGCCTGGTCTTGAGCCACCGAAAGTGACAAACAGGGCGTCTGATTTGCGGAAGCCCTTGGTCCTGTCCAAGTAGAATTTCAGGGCACTCCCGACATCCAGGCAGTGCAGCACTCTCTGTGCTTCATCATTGGGATCGGGAAAAACATAGGAAGGACTATTCCTTGTTCAAGTGGAAAGCAGATGGAACCTTGGGCAGAAATGCCGGGTGAGTCCGCAGGACTACTTTTGTCCTTGTGAAAGGTAGTATATGGTTCTGAGGCGACCAGCGCCTGGATTTCGCTGACGCTACGAGCCGAGGTGAGGCCAACTAGTATGGCCATCTTGATGGTGACCAGCCTGATGTCCACGGTGCCAATGGCTCGAACGGTTTGTGCGCGAGGGCGCTCAAGACTATGTTAAGGTCCCACACAGGGTGCAGTCTCTTGACGGGCAGTAGAGCCTTGCGAGTCCCGTCAGATGTTTCTTGACTGTAGGGTTGGAGGAGGAGAAAATGCCCTCCTCCGAGTTCCTGTAAGCCCCGATGGCTGCAAGGTATGTGCGGCAGGTATCCACCTGCACGCCTGAGTGGGCGAGGTGAGGCAAAAAGGAGAGCACCTCATCCATGGTGCATGCCAGAGGGTCAATTCCTTTGGAGTCTGCCCAGTGGCAGAATCTGGTCCATTTGCTTTTGTACTGGGCCCTGGTAGCTTTGCTCCTGGCACCCTGTATGAACTCCAGATTGGCCCGTGTGAGGCTAAGGTGCCGAAGCGTTACCTGCTCATGTACCACGCTGTGAGGGCTAGTTTCTCTGGAGCAGGGTGGATGACCCTGCCCCCCTGCTGCCAGCATATGTTCTGGGCCCATCAGGAGATGAATCATGGGCACTTCTGAGAGGCTGAGGAGCTCCGAAAACCATGGCCTGGCCGGCCACCATGGAGCTATTAGAATGATGTTGGCGAGAATCCTTGATTTTTCAAATCACCCTGTGAATCAGGGGAGTGGGCGGAAAGGCGTAGGCTTTCATGCCGGTCCACTGGAGGTGAAATGCATCGCCCAGAGAGCCTGGGCCTTGACCTTGCCAGGATGCGAACTGGAGACATTTCTTGTTGCGCCAGGTGGCAAAGAGATCCACCTGTGGGTGACCCCACCAGTTGAAAATCTCCAGAATAACGAGGTAGTTTAGCTGCCACTCATATTGTCCGCTCGCAGTCTGCTGAGCCTGTCCGCTTCCCAGTTGGATTCCTCTGGGAGGTGGACTGCGTTGAGGTAAATGTCGTTTCCTAGGGCCCATTCCCACATGCTGATCGCCAGTCTGCAACGAGGAGGGGATCTGGTGCCTCCCTGCTTGTTGACGTAGTAAATGCTGGTCGAGTTGTCCATCTGGATGAAGACAACCTTGCCCCTGAGAAATGGTAGGAATGCCCTGAGTGCCAGCCAGATGGTGTTCAGCTCTAGCCAATTGATGTGGCATTCCTGCTCCTGTCGAGCCCAAGTCGAGTCCAGGTGCCGTGGATCGAGAGATCGTCCAGGGTGGCTCCCCAGCCCTCGAGTGAGGAATACATGGTGATGGTGGCCTGCGGAGTGGGTGGCCTGAAGGGCTTGCCCGTCCGTAGGTTGCAGTCTCTGGACCACCGAGTCCGGTCCGGGTCGAGAGATGGAGGAACATTGATCATCTCGGATTGAGAGCCCCGCTCCTGGTTCCATGACGCCGCAAAATGCAGCTGAATCCTCCTCATCCATCATTAGTCTTCTGTGTGGCACAGCTAATAGACCGATGCCAGTAGACCCAGGATATTGTTGGTACCACCATGCCAAGGTCACCTCTCTGCTGAAGAAGTGGGTGGTGGTCCTCTTGATGGCCGAGATTTTGTCCTCTGACGGGAAGACCTTCTCGGAGCTCATGTCCCAGATAAGGCCCAAGAATGTCACAGTCTGCCTAGGCTGCATCTGCGCCTTCTGGAGATTGAACGAGAAGCCCAGATCGTGGAGTGTGTTCATAAGGGCATGGGAAGAGTGGTGAACCGCTTCCGGAGATGTAGCCCTGACGAGCCAGTTGTCGAGGTATGGGTAGATGTGGAGGCTCTGAGGAGGGCCTCCACCGCATTCATGAGCCTGGTAAACACCCTGGAGGCTTAATTGAGGCCAAAAGGAAGGACCTTGTATTGAAAATGGTAGCTCATGATCCTGAATAGTAGGAAAGAACGATGGGGCTGCCAAATCGGGACATGTAGGTATGCGTCCTTCAGATCCAGGGAGCACATCCAGTCTCCCCTGTCCAATGTTTCCGCTATAAAAGCTGGTGTAACCATCTTGAATTTTTGCAGGGGTAAGGAGAGGTTGAGGGTGGAAAGGTCCAGCACAACTCTCAGGCCCACCTGGTTCTTCTTCTGAATGGTGAATATCCTGGAGTAAAAGGCAGAGCCTCGCTGGGAGGCTGGGACTTCCTCCACTGCCTGGTTCTCTACGAGCGACAGGATCGCCACCAAAAGAGTTGCTGTCCCAACCTGTGGGAGTGGAGGGGAGGAGGGAAGAGGGAGGAGAGGCTGGGCTAGGAAGGTGGTACCGCCTGGATAATACGGAGAGGATCCCGGGGTTTGCGAAATTCTGGCACCAGAAATGTGCATGGAGAGCAAGCCTGCCCCCACCAGAGACACGTGGACCCGAAGGGGCGTGTCATGCCTTCTTTCCCTCAGATGCTGTCACTGAGGAGGGGGAGTGGAAAAAGCCCTTACCCCCCCCCCTTTTGTTGCTTGCGCCGGTTCTGAGACAGCAAGCGGTCCGGCTGCCTGAATCTGCGTTCCTGGAAGCCGCGGAACCCTCCATACATAGGCCGCCTTTCTGAGCGCTGCTGATATTGAGTGTACGATTTGGGCATGGTCTTTGTAAGGATGGATAAAGACCGTTTGTGAGCTGTTTTTCTTCTTGTCCAGCTCTTCGTCCGTAGAGGAATGGAAGAGGCCCCCCCCCTTGAACGATAGGTCTAGTGTGCGTTCCTGGACATCCGGGTTGAATTTTGTTGCCCGGAGCCAGGCTGTCCTTCTCATGTCTGTGGCAATACAGATGGCACTGCCAGAGGTGTCAATATGGGCCACTGTGGATTCCATGAGGTCATGTGCCAACAGCTTGGCCTCGGCTAGCCCTGCCTTAAAAAGTGATTGGCTGTGGGTGGGGAGTTCTAGGAGGAAGTCTGCGATTTCCCGCCATAATCTTTGGTTCGCATCTGCCAGCATGGCATTGGCGTTGGCCTGACGCAGATATAACAAAGCGTTGGAATAGAGTTTCTTGCCATACGCCTCCAAGATCTTCTCCTCCTTGCCTAACAGCGCCGCAGAGGAGGAGTCTGAGGACGACTGAGGCTTGAAGTATAGTGATGCTTCAGCGATCACTGAGGAGTGTGGCTGAGGATGGGCCGAAAGCAAGAGTGTATCCCCCTTTATCTGCCTGTATTTGGTGTCCAGGCGTCGATTGACCGGCTGGGCCGAGTGGGGTTTGAGCCAGCCCTTCTTGGCCAGGGAGACTACATCGGTCTGCATAGGAATCCCCTATTTGGCAGAGGGGCGTCATGTGAGGACTTCATCTAGAACCTCCTCTACTGGCTGCTCAACCTCAGGTTGGGGCAGGCCCAGATACTGCGCCAGACTAGCAAGACGTTTGTGGAAGGCCCTGGTTGAGGATGGCGTGTCCGGATCCCCTCATCATCCATATCCTGCGGATCTGGGGATCCTGCGGAGGAGGAGGCGTAGTTGGCACCAGAGGCTGGGGTACAGGGCCCACGGCCGGAGGCTGAGGAGGTGGCAAAGGTTAAGGAGTCGGCTCGGGAGGTGGCTGCACCAGGGCCTGGGGCGCCGATGGAGGCATCTATGGTGCCGCTAGCATGGTGGGAATGACTTCCCTGATGGCATCCTTGAGGATAGCGCCCATCTGAGGTGACCTCATGAGGCTGAGGAACCTCTCGAAGAAAACCTCCTCACTGACTGAAGCGATGGCAGGGGGTTCTGACAGGGTAACGGGAGGCTGCTGTTGCCGCTGCATACCCTCTCTATACAGACGCAAAGGAAAGCTGCCCTGCACATAAGAGGAGTAGTCTGTAGGCCATGTACCTGGTTGAAGCCAGTCCCAACTTGAAACTCGTTCTTCGCCGAATTCCTGGAATGGCGTCGGACGGATGCCTCTTTCTAGCTTGGCGGCCATTTTGTCAAGCTGCCTGCCACGTTCCTGCAATGTGTTGCACGGCCCGCTAGGCCTGGCCTCCTCCAAAACTCTTGCGTGTGGATCACGAGGCCTACCCTGCTCCTCGGGCCTAGGCCCGATAGGTGTGACACCCTCGACCTGGGGGTCGGTAGAGCTGTGTTTAGGCACCCCCTCGGACGTATTGCCGGTATTAGGGTGTAGCCCTTCGGCCATGGTGCTGGTACAAGGGCAGAGCCCCTCGGGTGAAGACCTGGTAAAAGAACCTTCCGGTTCCTCAACACTGTCACCGGGAGAATCTGAGGATCCCTCGGGCCGGAGGCCGGTAGCTGTACCAGCTTCGCTGCATGTGCTGGTAGAAGGACCACTCTGGTCCTTCCGGCACAGGAGAGTCCCTGGGAAGGAGTCTCTCTTGCGGGGTGTGATGGAGAATATAGGTCCTCCCTTGGGCCTGGTTCGATGCTTCACAAAGTTCTTGAGGTCATCTGGATGCGACTTCTGGAAGAGCTCCCTCCACCTCGCTAGTCTGTTCTTCAGCGCTTTCGAGGAAAGTGAGTCACACGCTGAACAACATTGCCAACCATAGTCTGGGCCAAAGCAACGTAGGTAGAGTGCGTGGTGGTTTGATGTTGGGAAGAGCCCATTGCAGGATGGACACCTGCTCAACCCTGTGTAAGTCGGCATGAACCGGGGAGGGGCATGACGCCTGAGGACCGAGTACCTGAATGATGTGTTCCCTGGGAGACATCCCCGCGCGCCTCTAAATTTAAAGGGGAAGAAGGTTTTTTTCTGGTGAAAAAGGTTCAGTCTCCCGTCCCTTGGAAGGGACGCCCATACAATATGGAGGAAAGGGGACGTGACGTAAGAGTAAGAACATTACTGAGAGCTAAGTAATTTGTTCTTTTTCCTGCAAGTTCAACTGTTTCGTCTGTTGAGTAAAATAATAGATGCCACAGTGTGTTTACTTTTTCCAATTTGTCAGATTAGATAAAACACGTTATCTAAAAAAAAAAAATGGAAATGTTTTTCTACATGTACACTGTTGTTAGGGAAGCCTGTTTTTGCATATAAATGGAACCAAAATGTTAGTGATTACTATGAGGAATGATGACAGTTTCGGGTGGTGGAAAGAAACTACTATAACAGAATTCTGAGGTTTACCAACCTTGAGTGGGCATACAGTTGGGGTTTAGCGATGATGATGCCATCACTTGGGGTATCATAGCCTCCTCTCCTATCTGCGTTTAGTGTCTGGTATGCGGCTTGTATTTCTCCCATCAGCAGCAAAGCAGTTTAATGAAGCCAGATATTTCTTTCTGACCTTGCAGCTTCCGCGATACTTTTGAAATAACAGAAAAAGACTTCAAGAACTTGGACCTCTGAGTATGTTTGTAAGAGTGAAAATAGGGCTACTGGGGTTTCGATTTGTAATTGGCCCTGCATGGTCAGTTGGCCTCATACCAACTTATCCAGGATGCGTTACAGGATCGGGAGTCCATCAAGGCTCAGGTTTGCAACTTCATCCATCCGCTTGGTTGCATCTTACCCAAACAAGGAGGTGACTTCACTGGTGTCTGCCCTTCTCTGGACCAGGGGCTCTTAAATGACTGATCCAGAGAAGTGAAGAGTGAGTTTGAACATGACATTTCCTGGTCACGGTCTTGCTCCAGACAACACTCAGATGTTCCTTGTCTAAGTCATTTTCAGTGTGACATATGACTGATGGGATACCAAGTCATTGATGTTGGTTGGACTGTGGTTTTCACGCCTTGGATCCAAAAGGAGCCCCAGTAAGACATACCAGGGTGAGATAGATGGACTTCAGGCATCTATTGGTCTTGGTGGGCTGTTATAAGTCTGCCGATCCCATTTCTGACACCAAAGCATACCAACAGTGCATCAAAGAGCATCCAGATCGTAAAACTGTTAATCATTACTTTATGTGGCACTTAGGACAGGACTGACCAAACCTAGAATAAACATAGGGAATAGAAAACCAACTCATAATCCTGGTGTGTCTGCCTCTCACCCTTGTCCCAAAATTCTGCCTGCAGGATTTTGGCCTCCTTTTCTCCCCAAGATGCATTGAATCTCTGGCTTTTGCAGGTTTAAATGTTTACGGAACCGTTCTTGTCACATTGCCAGTTGTTCCTCTCCTGTCTTTCTCCCTTTTTATGTCTTTCTCATTAGGTTTTAGAGCAACTGAGGATTGTAGACATCAGGTGACAAGTAGAGCCATTGAGGAGGGTTCCTTGCCTCTCGGGTCAAATGCTGGAGTCTCATCCTTGTCCCCCTTCCTCTGATCCTATCATAGGCTCCCTGTTAGAGACTTGGTTCCAATTCAACCTCTACCACTGGCCTTGAGTTAATTTGCCTCACTGGATCCTTCCTACTCTATCAAACTCCCTTTTCTTGGGTTCCCCATTCCTTGCCTCTCCTGGTGTGTGGCCTCCTTGCCTTCATCAAGCCTCTCTCACTGATTATTTCCTACCACCCCCTTCTGACCACTCTCATCAACCTCCTCTCTATGTCCCAACCCCTTTCTCTGCTGTTCTCCATCACCCTCCAACCGATCTACCACCCTCTTTTCGCCTTCTGGCCTCCAACCTTCTCCACACCATCCTTTTACCTACTTTTTCCTGTTTGGTGTTCAGTTTTCCCTCCAACCTCTGGGGTAGGTTTGCTGTGCCCACCAATCTCCTCTCGCCTTCCCTCTCCAGCCTCCTTCCCCTTAACTACCACCCTAACTGATTGAGAGCCTGGGCTTATATGGAGCATTGATCCTCCTCACCTTGAGCTTGACCGTGGGTAAGCACCTGGGTATTCAATTTGATGTTGCTCTTTGGTTCCGTTCTTTAAATTCATGTCTGCCAACTTGGGACTGTATCAAGCTTCTATCAGAATAAGCCGCCATTTTTGGTTTCTGCTTTTCCTGGTTGGTTTCTGCCGAAGGCTATATGAGGAAGGTGCAGCTCTCTGCCTCCCCCTAGCATGTGTTTTAGTAGCTGTATGCTGTTTAGTGAGTGTTCTCTTTCAAATTTTATGTAAACCATGTCTCTGCCACAAAACTGCAAGTCTGGAGCCCATTTGACTAACTCCACCGGTTATTTTTCTTTGGTGTGTGGATATGTGGTTTGCTGGCCACCAGAAGGAATCCTGCCAACTGTTCGTAAAGTTAACTCCATAACTTTTGGATTAGGTTGTGGATTTGCAAACTTGCACTGGTGCGTGGGATTCCCAGGACTACTCACTGCACTTTGCAATCTTACCAACTTCCCTGCTGGGCTTGTGGCAACATTAACAATGGTATTTCTTTGCAAATCTGAAGTATCCCTAAACCAGATTACCGTTTTTCTCCTAGGGACTTTTGGTCTGGCAGTTGAGAGCATCTTGCTTTTTCTCAGCTGAAGTACAAAGAGATGATACCCGGCCCTCTTATGGGGACCAGAAAGGGTGACCGGGGAATCCTCCCATATAGCACCTCCAGGTAGCTTAGAGGTGCTGGCAGGACTTGGCCCCTGGGACACCCTTCCTGCTACTCAGTGTAAGGCAGGGGACTTTGTCACACCCTTCAAAAGGAGCATAAAAAACAAGCCCAAGAAATATGCTCAACCATCGCCCCTGCCTGACACACAATGATGAGTGGGCTAAAAAAGAAAATCAATTTAGCAGTATTGGATTAGAACGACGAGTGGGGCAGAATGTCAGGAAGGCACAATCCCATACTCCCTAACACTAACAACTGAATGGAGTTGGGGCATTTTTAGGAAGTCCCTGAAGAAGTTTAGAGAAGGCATCTGCCTTTGTGTCTTCACTTCTAGCTCAAATAAGCTCTTGGACAGCAGGGGCTACTAAACAGTTGCTACTAAACCAGGATTGATTGAAAGGAACTACCTGCAAGAGATCAAAGTCATCCTTGCCAACTTAGGGAGCAACACCTACAGCATTAGAACCAACCAAGGGATAGTCCAGTTGGTGTGTGAGAAGATTCTGATCCTGAGGGTTGAAGAAGTGAAGGACCTGAGCTACACAGCAAGGCCAGAATCAGTTTAACAAAGAAGATGGCTGAGCCACAAAAGGACCAAGACAAGTTATTTTGGCCAGATCTCACATTATCCAACTTGGCTGAAGACCAAGGGAAGATCCTGGAATGAATCCCAGTCGACTGACATACAAACCAGAGGCACGCACTCCCTGGAAAATGAGGTATGTCCATCTAGAGACAAGGTCCACCAGAGGGAATGGCGTAGCCATACAAACTGTCTTGGAAACCCCTGCCAAAAGGAGGTGAGGGGATTCATACCTCCAAAACCACTGCAGTGGGGAAGTAACCAGGACCATAATTTCTCTACCTGAAGACCAAATTTTAACACATTTCATCCATCAGGTGGAAGCATGGGTTGCTAATCAGGCCATGGCAAGGTCTTGCGAGATGTTGGAAACCCCTGATGTGGAACATTTCATGCTGGGTTCATCAGAACCCATACGGCTGGAGAATGCTGCTGCAAAAAAAGAAATACAGTGTCCTAGAGGCCAGCCCTTCCTGGGACAGGTAAGGGGAGTGTAAATGTCAGAAAACAAAAGCTGCACCTTGAAGTCTACACTCAGTATCAGGAAAAGAGAGGTTAAGGTAATCTGTTAAAAGCTCCGATGGAGGCCATGGCCAGATGGCCATGAAATGTAAGCACCAAGAGACCCTGGCCAGCACGATTGTAATGCTTAAAATTGGTACTCCCTATGTTTTGATGTCAGGGGGTCGGCACTGTAGGATGTGAGAATTATAAATAAAAAAAGTAAAAGGTCTATTACCCCTTCCTTTTTGCCCACAAGTATCTACAAGTCAGTAAAGTGACAATACTATACGATTGTTAAGTACACCACTCTGATTTATAAGATTAGCATTTTCATTTATTTTAATACATTTCTTATAATGCTTTAATAATAATAATAATAATCAAAACTGTGCAAAGAATGCTTGCAGACATACCTGACTAACAGGTACACCCAGGGGGACTGAACCAGTCCTCCAGCAGTTGAGGGCAAAGAAAAACAAGGGGTGCGGAGAAGAGAGGCCAAACCTAAGGAAGCAGAGTCTTGCCCATCTGGAGGGGAAAACCAGGTCTCCCCTGAACCAGCTGACTGAAGCAAAACACAGCCAAAACCACATCCGGAGGAGATGAGATGTCCCTCCTGCAGAAAACCAAACCATATCGCCAACTCTGTCCAGAAGCACACCAGGAAGAATCAAGGGAGAGAGGGCTCAAATAATCGATGGAGATGCCAACCTCTACCCCCAAGCAACCATCAACATAGCGAGGAATCAGCTGCCCGTGCTGATGATGGTAATGGCAGGACTCCATGGGGAAGTTCTAATCAGCACTGATTTTCCATTATTCGATCTCTGCATCCAGTAGGTAAAGAGTTCACAAAATCCTTCCCCATGGGTGGCAGGATAAGTTAGCAAGTGGAGCAGGGGAGAACTCCATATCCTGGCCTTGTAATCTAATGTGGTATTATACAGTGCCTTTCTGCCAATAATGTTGTCCTCACTGCACATGGCTCTGTAAGAAAGGAAGGAAGGGTGTGTTAGTCAGACAGCGGAAATGAAGATGTAGAAACCATTGGTATTGATGGATGCAGGGTGGGAGTACTGGTTAAAATACAAAAGCACAAGGTAGAGAAAAAGTAATCAGCAGCAAGCTAAATATTATCACAAAATGCAAATTTTATTAGTAAAAAAACATCATAAAAAACATACACATGTTAAAACCAAGTAAAAAATAAAGTGTAAGTGACACCAAGCTAAATGCTCACAATTAAATTGTAACAATTCATCTCTAGTCGTTCAATGGACTAGGTACACAGCTCCTATTAACACATTAATGTAGTATATACAGGAGAGGAGAAATCTCGGTCAATGACGACCCAAATACATAGACCAGTAGATCTAATCACTGGTTGTATGCCTCGACATGTTTCAGTTCATGTAATTTCTTCAGAACTTTCTTCAGGAGGGAGTATTTTGATCTGTCACTTTCTTTTTAGCATTCACTGCAGCACTTTATTATTCTAAAGTGCTTAACCCAAAAAAAATGTGCTGCTGAAAAACATTTAAAAGCACTCTGTAAATCTACATGTTTTATACAGAGAAGACAGAATAAATCTGAATGGGCTTGGTAATTAGAGAAACAAATACATCTTATACCTAGCCTTTGGGGTAGAAGTAGGATAGGGGAAAAGCTGGACAATGTTCCGTCTTGAAGCACAAAATGCACCCTTTGCAGATTCAAATTCTGTGGAGATACATACACATCATATCAAAACCTACTCATTAGAGCCCACATCAGCTAACTGTCAGAAATGAGTCTGTGTTCACATCTAGACTAGACATATGTCAACTTACAAATAGTATCAGGATTAGATCAGAAAAGGGAAGAGCAGGTCACACAAGTATCCCCCAGAATGGGGTTAAAAAGATTAAAGAGATTCAAAAGATTCACAAAGGATTGTGACTGTAAACACTAAACAGAACCCTTAGTACCATGGAGGCTCGGAGCAGCTGTGAAGAGAACGCAAAGAAAGGAGACTCAAAAGTGTCTCTTACCGTCAGGTAAGGCAATTGACACCAGGACAAAATAGATATAGTCTAGGCAGGATATGCATTCAGAACGTTGTACTATTCACTACTCTCCATCCGGGTTAGAGAGGAATAGACAAAGCCAGAGGGAGGGATAGGATCCGCTACAGAGAAAAAATAAAATAAAAACGGGGTTAGAAAAGCAGAACTTTGAAAGAATGGACAATCTGGTGTGCCAAATGACAACAGGAAGCTAATTCACAAAAACTTCAGTGGCTAATGCCGAGTAAAACGGTACGAAGACGAACAAACGTCTCCAAGATGAAATGTACCGCGTATTAGTGCTTACCTGCACTCACATGAATCAAACACGTGTCTGGCGCGTCCCGCGATCAGCCGGGAGTTAGGTCCGAAAGGGTTGGTCTTCGGAGGTGGAGTGAAAACAGCCCCTAGAGCCCGTAGCAGGAAATCACATGTGTTTTAAAAAAATATTTTACCCAGCAGCCCACGGGAAAAAGAAGCAAACTACTTTGCCATTATGGAGAGGTCCCCACAGGAAGTAAACAAAGTCCTATGTTAGTGTCAATGGACAAGCTAGGTTTGTAACTGGAACTCAGACCCCTAGTGTTGAAAGAGCATATGGCACGAGACGCAGTCAACATTGGAAAAACACAATGTTGACTGGATACACGCACTGACTAAACTTATTTAATTTTATGCCACTCAATTGTGTCATTAAGCCCGTGAAGATCACTACGGGTTTGGAAAATAAGCTGTTGGTCTTTTTGTAGAAGTTTCGAATTTTGAATAGCTAAAGTATCAGCTCTAACCACCAAAGTGTTTTACCATGGGTGCCTGGAGGGTTTTATTCTTAATGCAACTTTTATGTTCATTAATTCGAATTTTGATTTTCCGATTGGTCTTTCCAATATAGTGGAGACCACAAGGGCATGTGACCATGTATACTACATGGTCAGTATTGCAATTAGAAAAAGATTTCTGAGTCCAGATTATATCGCAGCCTATGTTAACTTCATGGGATTTGGATGTGGTTTTACAAGCCACAGTTTGTCCACAAGGATAATGACCTGTGATGGGAGGAAGGCCCCATTGACTAGTAATACTGGTCTTCGGCACAGAAGGGTTGCGAAATCTGCTTCGGCTAACTAGATTTCCTATAGAGGTAGATTTAGTATAGGCAAAGAGGGGTATACCAGGGTCAGACTTGGTTGTTTTAAGCACGTTCCATTGTTTAGAGATAATCCTGCGAATGGCTAAACTATGGTTGGTAAAGGTGTTCACACACACTATTCGATCCCCCAAATTCTTTTTGGGTTTTGCCTCCAGTAGAGCTGATCTGTTGTTGTTGAAAGCACGTTTAGCCGCTTTTTTAATAAGTCTCTTAGGGTAAACTCTATTCGAGAGTTTACCTTTAAGGGGTTGAGCTTCTTGTTCATAAGACTCTCTGCTGGAACTATTACGTTTTAACCTGAGAAATTGCCCATAGGGCAAGTTATCGCTCAGATGTTTAATTGGTGTGACTGATAGTGCAAGAGAGAATTCTTCTCAGTCTCTTTATGGAAAGGCCGAACTCTAATTTTGCCATTTTCATGGTATGGAGTCAAGTCAAGAAAGTTAATTGCCTCTTGTTCGATGGTTAAAGTAAATTGAAGATGTCTATTGAGACTATTAAGCCAGCTTAAAAAGGCAACAGCAGTTTCATGTGTGCCTTCCCATATCACGAGTACATCGTCAATATAGCGTGACCAGGCTTTGATGTTATTACTAAAGGGGTTAACTGCAAAAATAAATTGTTTCTCAAAAAATTCAACATAGAGGTTACCTGTGTGCCGATGTGAAAATCTTTCTTTATGGACTTGGCAAGTTATCCATATGGGCACGCCCAAGATTGTTGAGTGCAAATATTGACATCATGGTTGTTGATCGAAGATGGATAGGGTCTAAATCTATTAAGTACTCTAGATCTGACCGATCATCTGAAGAACTGTGGAAAGTGCAAGGATGCCGTAATTTGAATTTTGAATCATTTGTATTGAGCCATTGACAGAATAAACTGCATCTGAATGCAGGTGTCGAAACATAAGCTCATATACCCCAGGATCAGTGGAACAGCAAACTAAGGAACTGAGCGAAAAGAACCAAATTAATTAAACAAGTGTGTTAAGGCCTTCTCAAAGTGAGGGAGTAACATCATACTGCGAATGTCAAATGGCCAAGAATTCCATCGTCTGGGACCACAAATTGAGAGACGCCCGTTGTCCCTTGAAACACAGCTGGATGGCAGTATCACCAGTTAAAACTTGTCTGAAGATCATAATGAACATGTTGGCCCAGTAGAGTTTGTTTATCTGAAAGTTATTTTGGTGCTAGGTTGTGCAAACACTTAAAGACTAGGCAAAAGAATTTGAAATCTATCCTTTCCTTAACAGTGAGCCAGTGTAATGTTCTACCCAGCGGGGAGTTCAATGAAGATTTAGACACTTTGAAAATGAGTCGAACTGCTGCATTTTGTTGTCTCTCAGAGATACACGTCCGTTCCAATATTTCATAGGGCCCATGCCACTTAGAGACAAGCTTGTTTTCTGAGGTGGGTAATAGAGCTAATACTTTCTGTCCTATGGAGAACAATCTTAAGCTCACCTTTTTGTCATAAGGGGATTTTTGTTGGCTCTGGGCTTTTTCCATATAAGTGCAGACTAGATCTTGAACAAGTCTCATATGTTCTTGCAATTGAGTAGCAGTTTACGAGATTGATTGGAATGGGTGCCTTCTTACATCCTTCCCAGGTTTCCCTGAGCATGTCCAGGACATCTCTAGGCTCTCTACCATACAGTAGTTCAAAGGGAGAGAATCCTGTTGAGGCCTGGGGGTTGGGGCGTTCCTCGCAGAGAATTGTGCCCAAGGGATCATTCGGTGCCAGTCTTTCCCGTCCTTATGTACCAATTTTCGTAATATTAATTTCAGAGTTTCATTGAATCTTTCTACCAAACCATCAGTTTGGGGGATGGTACACAGAAGTTTGTAAGGTGGTAATATGGAGTAGCTCTTTCACCTCTGCCATAAGCTCTGTTGTTAGTCCATTGATTGTCACGGTGTAACAAAGTGTTTGTGTTGGAAAAGAAAGGGTGGTAGAGCTTCTAAGTATCCTACGCAGTAGGAAGTGGGAAAGGTATCAGGAAGCGTGTACCGCGTCTCACACTTCGGTGACCCACTTTCACTCCCCAAAGACACCACATCCAGGAAATCCTCACCCACTGGTCCACCCACAGGGACTGGATCCAAAAGCGTTGGCCGCGTCCTGGCCAGCTAGATGACAGACCTTCAGGTTTCTCACAAAAACAAGGAGTATCTCACCTCCAGCATCAATAAAGGCACAATCCACAGTCTCAACAGAGTATCCCTATTCATGGGATGACCCAGTAGGAGACCTATACCCTGAGTTCTCAGACAACAGAGTGCCGGCAGAGGAAGGGAAGATTCCACAAGATTCACAGCAAGAGAATGCAAATGAATGGACCCTAAGAGGTCCTTCCCCACTTGAAGACATAACCTTGTTCCATGCGATAACAACCACAGCAGTGCAGATGTTTGATCTCCAAGTATCAATCGAGGAGACAAACTCAGTGCTTTCTGCGCACAGGGATAAGAGAAGGGTGACCACCGTGATACCAATACAAGACACCATTTGGGAAACGGGTGAAGCCATACTTAAGAGCCCATTGTCCACGCCATCACATCTGGAAAAGAAATATAAATCTCCCGATAGTGCACCACTGTGCCTCCGAGGCCATCTGAAGTTGGACCCAGTTATAATGATGGCCGTCGGGAGAAAGCTGGCTAACTCAGCATGTCCACTTGCAGCCCCCAGACCAGGAGGGAAGAAAATTGGAGGCAATTGGCAGGAAGGTATCAGCTTCACTATCAATCAGAACAGCAAACGCTCTTGCCATGAATGCGGATTATGACATTGAACTCTGAGTTGAATTCATAGAGTAAGCATTGTGGTAGGTGTGAGAATCCTGTGGATCCCCCACTAAAACCCTTCCTAAAGTTTCCTCCCAGACAAGGCCCAGGATGATGGGATAATTTCACAGGGTGAGACACAGTATTTTTCCTTGAAGAGGAATACTCGTACCACAGATTTAGAGGAGGAATTGGCTTATTGCCATTTTAATTTATCTCGACCTCCTACTAAGGACGGAAAGGTACATTCTAAAGAAGGGACTCCATCTAGTGTTGAACCCAAAGAACAACTCTTTTACACCCCTAAATCCTCATATCCCCCACAATACCAAAGGGATGCCAAAAGGAACGATGAACATGTGACTTTTCCTGTCCATCTATCTCTCAATAGGTTAAACCTTATAACCTCAGTAATATCAGAGGAGGAAAAACCATCCTTAAATGTTCTAAAGAAGTAAAGAAACTGTATTTTTCTAAAGTAAACTGCATGTCCCAGAATCCCTCGGGGACTGTGATGCTGAGGAGGGCTGGGGAGGCATGCAGGAGCCAAGGATACGCAGGCAGGCTTAATAGCTTTTGGCAACGTTAATGTTAAAAGATATTTGTACCGCGCACTATCACCACCGGAATAGTCCACTGGTGCTCTGGCGGATCTGAAAAGGAAAGGGGGTGGGGGTGAGTTAGTGGGAACGAGCGGGATAAGTGCAAGAGAGCAGTGATGTGCTGTTAGCAGCTTCAGTTCAGTTAACACTGTTCACTGAGCTTGGGGGTGCTTTCTGGTCGGTAGCCGCTGTGTGCTGTTGTGCAAAACTGTGTGGTTTGTTTTGTTGTTGCGGTGTAGTGAAGTTTGTGCGGTTTGTTGTGCTTTAGGGTTGTGGTTGTGTTTGGTTAGAATTTGAGAGGTGTATGCAGAGGGATGAAATTGTTAGTGGCTTGGTTATTGGCATCGCTATATAGAAGTGATATGTGCTAAATTTCCACGTTTTTCTAGATGAATATCTCCGCATTACTATCTAAATCCGAAACTGGCTAATATTGTCAGGAATGCCACTCTGTCAAGAGTGGCACAGGGCACCCCGGTAGGTTTTGGGTGGCTGTGCTGAAGAACGGTAGCAGATAAGCACACACAGCAGGAAGTTCAACAAGAAAGAAGAGTAGGAAACTGTAGCAGTGAGCAAAAAGGGGCAAAAGATACAAAGGTACAAACAAACTGGATTCCCTCTTGGGGTGTATGCTGAAATGGGAAAGAGTGTTCCACGAATCTTAGGAAACTCCAACCTTTTGCACAGATTGCTATAACAGAGGCCCACGCTGTATGCTCATGGCTGGGAACAACAGCAGTGGGTGTCTGTAACACTGAAAACTCGACAAGGGAAGGGGCAGAGGTTGCCTGCCGGAAACCAACGGGCAAGCTCTGTACAAAGGGATTACAAAAGACACATGAGAAGACAAGAACAGAAATATCCAGCGAAAAGGAAGTCAATGACCAATCTAGCAGAAGGAAATGAAGGAAAGGCAGTTAGACTGAAGTAGATAACCTAAGGTGGAGTACAGAGGACTCAAGGAAGAGAACAAGGGAGCAGCAGTCAGGAAAACAGAAGGGCTGCAAAGTAGGAAGCAGGTCTGCAGTCAAGAGTGGCTTAGGTGCAGGCAAACTGTAGTGGACTGCAGAGGACTGTAGTAGGCAGCAACGCAGGGAGTCCAGAGGAACAGGACAGAGAGAGATTAGTAGTAGGCGACAGACAGAGAGCCCAAAAGAATAGGGTCGTGAGGTAGGGAGCCCAGAGGAGCAGGGCTGTAGGCAGCTAAGTGTAAAACAGGCTGTGAGGCAGAGGAGTGTAGCAAGCCGCAAGTCAGGGAGCCCAGAGGACAAGGGATGTAGGCAGCGGAGGGAGACAGGCTGCAAGAAAGGAGCCCAGAGGACAAGGGCTGTAGGCAGCGAAAGGTGCAAGCTGCAAGGTAGGGAGCCCAGGGGACAAGGACTGTAGGCAGCTGGAGTGAGGCAGGCTGCAGGGCAGGGAGCCCAGAGGACAAGGACTGTAGGCAGCCGGAGTGAGGCAGGCTGCAGGGCAGGGAGCCCAGAGGACAAGGACTGTAGGCAGCCGGAGTGAGGCAGGCTGCAAGGCAGGAAGCCCAGAGGACAAGGACTGTAGGCAGCCGGAGTGAGGCAGGCTGCAGGGCAGGGAGCCCAGAGGACAAGGACTGTAGGCGCCGGAGCGAGGCAGGCTGCAGGGCAGGGAGCCCAGAGGACAAGGACTGTAGGCAGCCGGAGTGAGGCAGGCTGCAGGGCAGGGAGCCCAGAGGACAAGGACTGTAGGCAGCCGGAGTGAGGCAGGCTGCAAGGCAAGGAGCCCAGAGGAGCAGGGCTGCTGACTGTAGAGGGCTGCAGAGGACTGTAGTAGGCTGCAAGGCAGGAAGCTCAGAGGACAAGGGCTGTAGGTAGAAGGCAGCAGAGCGTGATCGGCTGCAATGCAGGGAGCCCGGAAGGGCACTGGATCAAAAACAGGATAATGCAGCAACAGGAACAGCATACAAAGTAGCGGGTCAAGGCAAGCAGGAGAGCGGAGATCTCAAGATGCAAGACACTGTGCTCCTGCAGGCAGCTGCTTATATACAGCCCTGCCCTGTTCTGAGGCAGGCTAATTGACAGCACCTGGAGCAGCACACCTGAAGACAATCTGCCTCCTCCCTCTCTGGTCCTGAGCAGGTGGAAGCAGCACGGGCCGCTAGGACTTCTGGGGATTATGGTCCCAATAACGATGAATGAGTATAGCCGGGAATTGAGGACTGTAGCAAGGTGCATTATGGTAAGTGTAGTTAGTTGGATAAAATAAGAAAGAACCAAAGTCGAGCAAATGGAAATTAAAGACCAAGGCGTGATTAGGAGTTGTTCAAAGAGTATTAGGAGGATAAATGAGTACCAAGTAGTCCATGCTGGTTGCCAATGCGTGCGCCAGCGGCGCGGGCATGACAAATATTCACAATCCTGTCTATATATGACGCACGCCAATATTCACAATTAGATGCAAATATGGCACTTGCCCACCTTCAAAAACCTGTCTATATGCGAAGCAAGCTGGCATATAAATGTGGCATTGGTAATATTGCCAATGCAGTCTAGATGTGGCAATTGCTAACATTCACAATGCTATCCAAGTGTGGCAGTTGCTAACATTTTCAATTCTATCTAGATGTGATGCAGGCTAATGTTCACAATTCTAACTAAATGTGGTACTTGCTATCAATCACAATTATGTCTGGGTCCGATGCAGGCTAATATTAACAATGCTATCTATATGTGGCAGTTTCTAACTTTCACAATTATGTCTGGGTCCGGCGTGGTGTAATGTTCACAATTCTATCTAAATGTGGTAATTGCTAACATTCACAATCCTATGTCGATGCGACGCAGGCTAATGTTCACAATGCTATCTAAATGTGGCATGTGCTAATATTCACAGTTCTAAGTGTGGCACTTGATTAAATTCATAGTTGTAAGTGTGGCACTTGATTACATTCATAGTTGTAAGTGTGGTACTTGCTAACATTCACAGTTCTAAGTGTGGCACTTGCTAACATTTACAATCCTATCTATATGCGACACAGGCTAATTTTCTCAATTCTATCTAAGTGTGGCACTTGCTAACATTCACAATTCTGTCTGGGTCTGGAGCAGGCTAATGTTCACAATTCTATCTAAATGTGGTACTTGCTATCATTCACAATTCTGTCTCGATGCGACGCAGGCTAATGTTCATAATTTTATCAGGTTGTTAAGCAGGTTAGTGTTAATGCCCTGGTCTGCTATGGTCTCAGGGCAGGTAGCGTGATGGGGCTTCGGGAGTACAGTGATTGCTCGACTCCCCTCCCAGACCACATCTACCTTGAAGGTTGCTGCTGGTTGACGGCCTACCACTGGCCTCCCCTGCTGACAACTGCAGACACAATCTGGTACCGCCTCTTAGAGAGCCGCCTTGACAGATATCCAGGTAACAGGAGGTGTTAGTTCAGAAACTCTTGGGTGGCTTTGGTAGTTGTTGATGCTTGGTAGGGTTGGTTGGTTATGATTACCATTTTTTCCTTAAAAATATTATCACCCAGCTACTATTGTCGTAGCCCAAGATGGAGTACTTCCTGCTCAGCAGTGATTGGCCTGGGGATTATTGTGATGCAGTTTGGAATCTTCTCAAGAGAGGTTTCAGCCTTTGAAGATCCAGAGAAAACCAGAAATAACTAAAGAAATCAAAACCAGCAGACAACTACAGGAAGTGTCAAGGAACAAGAGTCAGAAGTGACAGTACTAAGTGAAATTAAAACTTCAAGAAAGTATTTCTCAATTGCTACATTGGATTTGAAGTTATATGAAAGGAAAAGTTGTTTTAAAGTAACTGTTGAAGGAATTGGAAGTCTGAGCAGCGAATCTGCTCCTGTGAATAGTTGCCTTATAACTAAAACGAGTTGTGAATTTAAAGTTAAGTCGCGCGCACGTCATTTCGTTTGACTGTCTGCAAGTGTTTGAAATTACATTGAAGCTGCAGGTATGCGAAGGCTTCAGTGCGCTGTCGTTTCCTTAGTTGTAGATGAGCATATGCAGTACATGGATAACAGCTGATGCAAGCAGGGTTCCGCGCGCACGTCGCTTCGTCTCAGATTAATGCAAGTGCGTATTTTTTGCCGGGCCTTGCGCATGAAAACAGTGAACTTTCCATTGTTTTCAATAGCTGCTAGCTCCTCGTTTTTGTTGAGCCGTGCTAGAGTAAAGGACCCGGCACGTAGGTCTGTGCATTGGAAATTTAGATGTGATGCCGTTTCCGAAGTCCGTTTGACTTCAAGAGTTTCCCGCTCGCGCTTTTATCTGTCCTGTTAGAAGATATCACGCCCATCCTTGCTGCAAATGTAGCAGATATTTTGATATTGTGTGGCGATTTCAATGAGGTCATGGACACAGTACAGTACCACACTCATATAAGAGGGAGGAACCCTTTTAGTATCACCAAATTGGCAGCATTTGACTCTGCAATGGGGCTACGATACATGGAGAGACTTAAACCTAAATGCATGCGAGTATTCATTCCACTGAGGCGCGCAAGCCTCACTCTCCAGAATAGATTACTTTTTTCTACCAGCCCAGAACATTCATGAAGCATCCAAAGCGACATTTATCCCGCGCAGTATCTCTGATCACTCCCCATTGTTGCTAAAGATCGAAACTGAACGACCATGCACCCCACCTGCCTGGCGCCTCAACAATTATTATCTGGGATTCCCCGAACTGATAGAAAATATACACAACACTACATCCACATACTTCGAGCTGAACACGGGTATGGTAGATAATCCTGGAATATTATGGGAAGCCTACAACTCTGTGCTGAGAGGGGAAATCCTAGCATGGACAGCAGCACATAAAAAGGCACACCCGAAAAGAGATAGAGAATGCCGAAAAAGAAGTGATAGGTAGGGAAGCATGTTATGTGAGTGACAACACGCCTGAGGCAAATAGAGAACTGATATTGGCACAAAAGAAATTAAACAATGTATCACTAAATTGCGTTAAACAAGCAAACAGAACACTGAAAGCGCGCCTGTATGAGACGGGCGATAAGGCGGGTGAATGGCTTGGCTAGAGAAACGTGATGAAGGGCATCAACAAGTCAGGAATATCATTACTACAAACGCAGAGTTAGTCTCAACTGATAGTGAGATAGCTGAATGTTTTGCGTCTTATTATGCGGAACTCTATAGTCCCCAGAACGACCCATTAGATAGTACTATATTAGATAGGGTCAACCTCCCCTCACTAGATACTGGGCAGTCGGATATGCTGGACAGAAACATCACGATAGAAGAATTATCAACCGCCATCTCCAACTTCAATCAGGCAAAATCCCAGGCCCAAATGGTTTCCTAGTGGACATATGAAAAATAATAGATGCCGACACTGTTTTCTCTCATCTACTTAATGTATTTCAGCACTCGAAAACAGAAGGTGTACTCCCACTGGATCTACATAAGGCCACTATAATAGTAATAATGAAAGAGGGTAAACCAACAAATGAATGTAGCTCCTATAGGCCCATCTCCCTGATAAATAGTGAAACTAAGATACTGGCCAAGGTACTTGCCAACAGACTCCAAAAAGTAATTTCGGCCCTGATTCATCAGGACCAATGTGGCTTTATGCCAACGAGATCCACAAGAATGAACATTCGTAGATTACATTTAGCACTTGAAAAAGCACCAGCCCTACAGGATTCGCTAGCACTATTGGCTATTGTTTTCAAAAAAGTCTTTGTTTCGGTCTATTGGGAGGAACTATGGGTAATCATGAGAAAAATGGGCTTTGGCGAACAGTTCATATAATGCACCCATAGCAGAGGTAAGAGTGAACGGCTGGCACTCTTGTAACATCCAGCTGGGAAAGGGAACCCGACAAGGATGTCCTCTAACGGCCATGGTATTTGCACTGATAATTGAGCCTTTAGCAGTGATACTAAGAAATACACCAACATGGTCGAGCTTCCACTGGGACCAGACGTGGGAGGACAGTCTCTCTCTATGCTGACGACTTATTGATTTATCTGGGTAACCCAGTGGTCTCTTGCCCCATAGTCACACAGCTCCTAATAGACTATGGCAGGTTCAGCGGTTTGAGAGTGAACTGGAGCAAATCAATACTGTTCCCGGTTAAAGGATTAGACTGCATACCTCCTGAAGGCTCCCCATATAGAGTCAAACTGGAACAATTTAGATATCTAGGCATCCTGATCACGAACAAACTAGAGAATTATGCGACCTATATCCAATCATGTAGCGATTCTCACGAGACGTGTCTCACTGGGTGACACTGCCATTGACCCTAATGGGAAAAGAAGCACTTTTCAAAATGCTGGCCCTTCCTTGCTTTCTATACATCCTACAAAATGCTCCTCTACACATTCCTGCCTCTGAATTTGGTAAGATAGATAAGATACTGCGAAAACTACTGTGGTGGGGGAGGTCATCCGAGAATAGCATTGCTATCACCACCCTCGCCCAAAACCCCCTCTGGCAAACCCATTGACCAGGTGGAGTCAGGACTCGGGCCTCTAGAGCCTGGCATCCTCTTCAAAAGCCCTCGTGGGGCCAGTCCTGGCGCCTATGGTGCCAGGCTCACACACCATGAAAAACAATGTGCTTGGGAACTACTTTATTGTATTGTCAGCCAACATGGAGGCATCCACATAGCTTGGTTCCTAAGAACCAAGCTATGCGGTCTAGTGTTTTGGGTGTGGTAGCCTAGGGACTACTTTACCTGGACTATTTTGTTGGGGCTATTTAAACCACACCCGAGCAAGACAACACGCTTCGCGTTACTTTGCAGCTTGCAACGTGACGCTAACCGTATCCAGCTATTCCCTCGAACCTCGGAGAAGCAGAACCTGCAAGGAGACAAAAGGAACATCATTAGCAGCAGCATCTTACCTGCAGTCTTCATCTTTAAACACTCGCAGCTACTGAGAACAGCTTCCTCGAATCTGCACGCCTCGCGGACAGAACGACCTGAAAGAGGAAGATCGAGGCAACATTAAAGAAAGCAGTAGAGAGATTTACAAATTACCAACTGCTCAAAAGGCTTACCTGGCTGGTCGCCTCTCGGCTGGCACCACTCCGGACATTCCAATTGCGCAGAAGAACACCGCGACCTACAAGGAAGGAAAACACAAGTTAGCAAAGGCAAGACTTCGCAGCGCTGCGCATAGCACTTACTTACCACATCATAGTGCTCTTAATGCGCCATCATTTACCAGTGGGGCTCAACCAAGCCAGTTTGCCGCGTTGAAGCTCCACATACCTAAGGGAGAAAAAAGAGACATTTTAAACAAAGAAAGGCATGCAGGATAGCAACAAAACTAAAGAACAGCAATAAGACCTACCTGAACAATATCAAAAGGGCCGGCGTCAGTGAAGTAACTGGACCACACTCGCCCATGAAAGACAACGCGCCCCTGCAAAGAAGGCAGGACGGAGAGCACGCCTAATTCTACCACAAGGTAGAACCTTCCCCGCAGACCAAATCAGGGCAAAACTGAGAAGCATGCCAGCGAGTAACCCTGCTGGGTCGCTCCCTGTGGATACCAGGTGAGCGTAACAGAACGCAAAGTCTACCATAACAAATCCACCTGGGCGCCATGGAGACATCAGAAATTGAGCAATTGGCCCAATTACTAAGAGAGCTTCGTTCTGAGGTTCATTCTGCCGACAAGAGACTAATGCCCTCCGGAGAGACCTAATAGTGACCAAAGAACAACGCACTGAAGAGATTAGCAGGCATTACTTGCAATTACAGGCAGGACAGACGCCACTACCTGGAAGCAATCCAATGATGCAAAACCCCGCCATACCACCCACTCCGGTACAGATCACGTTACCTAGGACAGTGCCCCTGGCACCATCAGAAAGGTTCTCATGCGACTCACGGAAGTATGTGGCATTCATCAATCAGTGCCGCCTTCATTTTCTTTGTAGGCCTGGAGCATTTCCAAACGACCAAGCTCGGGTAGCTTTTGTCTTATCATACCTGAGTGGTAGTGCAGCAGATTGGTCGGTGCCATCGGTAACCCATGATGATCCTCTATTACATGACTTTGGGGGGATTCCAGAGAGAAATGGAAAAACATTTTGCTCACCATACCCAGGAACAAGCAGTAGACAATGAACTCTTGTCCCTCCGACAGGGGAATCAGGACTTGTTAACGTACATTGCTACCTTCAACAGACTGGTTGCTGAAGCCAGGTGGCCAGAAAACAAAAGAACTACGTTATTCCATCGAGGCTTACGAGGTGAATTAAAGGACGTCTTAGCCCAGGTGGTTGATCCACCCAGAGACTGTGCAGAATTCATAATCTGGTCGTGCAGCTAGACCACCGGTTGCAGGACCGAAAGGCAGACTGACGGACCCTTGGACCGTGTATGTTCGACCAAGGGAAAACACACCCCGTGTACCTGAAAATGCTGTAGAACCCATGCAGATTGGAGGGATATGGCCTCCATTAACAAAACAAGAGCAGGACAAAAGAAGACAACAACAGCTTTGTTTGTATTGTGGGAAACCAGGACATTTCTTGAAGGACTGTCCAGTAAAACCCCCAAGAAGAACAGTCGGGCCACAGAGAAGGATGAAGCTAAGGAATCGGAAAACTACCAAGCTCGACAAACGTAGAGGTCAGTTTGTCGAGTGAGAAGAAAGAGTTGCTGACCCCGCACTTTGCAATACCAGTGATCTTAACTAACCGCCAACAGTCGTCAAGAATGCATGCCGTTGAAGCAAACATCGATAGCGGAGCAGTTGGAAATTATATTGATCAAGAACTGGCAGCAGAGATGGGGCTTCCTTTGTGTTCTAAGCCAACTATGGACAAGGTAACCACCGTGGATGGGACAGAAATCGCTTCCGGACCAGTAACCCAGTGCACAGCCAGGGTAACCTTGCTGTGCCAGGACGGACATCGGGAGCCTATTTCATTCGATCTCATCAAGGCACCTCAGTTCAGGCTAATTCTAGGGATGCCATGGTTGGTTGCTCACAACCCTTTGATAGACTGGCGGGCACGAAAATTAACCTTCCCCGGTGACTGCTCCCCTGCCTGCTATTACCAAGAGGAGAAACCCGACATCTGTATCCCCATGACTCCCGGAGCGACAGTATCAATCCTTGCCAAGTGACTACCATGATTTCCAGGATGTTTTCCGAAAGGACCAAGCCAATACATTGCCGCCGCACAGGCCCTATGACTGTCAGATCGACCTTGTTCCTGGTGCACAAATCCCTTGCGGCAGGATTTATGCTCTCACAGAACCAGAAAACCTTCATTTGAAATCCTATTTAGACCAGTACATTGCAAACGGATTTATCCGTCCTTCGAAGTCCCCCGCAGCCAGTCCTTGTTCTTCGTACCGAAAAAGGAAGGAGACTTGAGAACCTGCATTGACTACCACGCATTGAACCAGATCACCGTGAAGAACCGCTACCCCTTGCCACTTATCCCAGCGATGCTAGACCAAGTTAAAGATGCCCAGATTTATACCTACCTGGTCCGAGTTAGAAAAGGAGATGAATGGAAAACCGCCTTCTGTACTAAGTACGGCTTGTTTGAATATCAAGTCATGCCCTTCGGGTTATGCAACGCTCCTGCGGCATTCCAATATTTCATGAATGACTTCTTAAGGCTCAGCCTCAGAACAAGACCATGTCAGGCATGTTCGTTCAGTCCTCACCATCAACATCGCTTGTTTGAAAAGCTTGAAAAATGCTTTTTTCACGTCACCGAAGTAGAATTTCTTGGTTTTATCCTTACTCCAGGAGGCATCAGAATGGACGTGCACAAGGTAGATGCCATTCTGAAATGGCCTTCACCGACGTCTCTGAAAGGGGTACAAAGCATGCTTGGCTTTGCAAACTTCTACCGCCGGTTCATCTTAGACTTCTCTCAGGTTGTGCACCCAATCACAGTACTATTATGAAAAAAACAATAAAAAGTTTGCTTGGACCGAAGAAGCAGAACAAGCCTTTCAGGAACTTAAACGAAGGTTTACCTCCGCTCCAATCCTGCGACATCCTTGTCCAGACCTCCCTTATGTCGTTGAAACTGATGTGTCCAGTCTCGCAATGGGGGCTGTCCTTTCACAGAGAGACCCGGAAACCGGCCAGCTACATCCGGTGGCCTTCTGGTCGAAAAAGTTCTCACCTCCAGAGATTAATTATGCAATCACGGACAAGGAACTCCTGGCTATCAAATCCGCCTTTAAAGCCTGGAGGCACTACCTTCTGGGGGCCAGACACACCATTAGTCATCACAGACCACAGAAACCTGCAATATCTCAAAACAGCCAAGGCCCAGTCCTCGCGCCAATTACGGTGGGCCCTTTTCTTTGCCGAATATGATTATGTAATCACATTTCGCCAAAACCCTAGCTAAGGTGAAAGAGAACTTTTGGTGGCCTACCTGGCGTAAGGACATCATTCAGTATATTCAGTCCTGCAGTGTCTGCGCACAAAATAAATCACAGAAACAAAAACCATTTGGTCTCCTACAACCATTGGACATTCCTCCAGTTCCATGGCACACTCTTTCTCTTGACCAAATCACAGATCTACCACCAAGCCATGGGTTCAACACCATCCTTGTATATGTGGACTTATTCGCGAAGATGGCCCATTTTATTCCTCTGAAAGGCCTCCCAGTCGCAGCCACTTTAGCAAAAGTGTTCCTGGAGGGTGTGGTTAAGCTACATGGCTTCCCTTCAGTTCTGGTCTCTGATCGAGGCAGCAGTTTGTTTCATACTTCTGGAAAAAATGTTGTGCAATGGCGCAGATCGACATTCGACTGTTTACCAGTCATCATCCCCAAACGGACGGCCAAACCGAGAGAACCAATCAGACACGCGTGTGTTTTTCCTATTTTGGGGTTCACATGCGATTACTTCACAGCAGTTACAATGCCTATGCGTATTTCTTTTCCACGCAGACGGTGAGTCACGCACGCTATTGTGCGCTATTTTTCCCACTGCGGGTGCCCGTGTTTGTCACATACCCCATTTATTGAGGTCATATTAGCCTGTGTTTTAATCACATATGCTTTTTTGTGTTCCTGGCTGCCACAGCGTACTGCGTGAGGTTTTTCTACTCGCACGTGGGCTGCAGGGGTTGCGTATATGTTTTTCTTGTATTTTTGGGGTGCCTGAGAGTTGCGTGAACATCATTTATCCCCAGGGTCCACAGGCAGCCTTGCAGGAGCATAGGGGTGTGCCTACCATCACGTACCCTGCCCCCTTCATCCCAATTGACCAGGACAACTGTTCAGTGCAGCTCCCATTGGCATTCGTACATCCATGCCATGGTTGTGAGGCCACCAAAGGTTATGGGGGGCTCAGCTGGGTGTCCTGCCAGTGTTGGGAGTGGTCGGGCATGTGGCCAGGGTGACCAGGGAGTATGTGGAGTCCAGGGTGGCCAGGGTGGCCGTAGAGCGGGAAGAGGCAGGGGTGCACCACAGGGGCAGGATGTCCAGCCACATGCTGGTGCAGCCATGCCACCACCCCCTGCGGCTCCAGGTGATGCTGCTGTTGCATCCTACCCTGGCACCCTTGCGACCCGACAGTAAGTAACATGTGCTGACACGGGCCCACTGGTAGTGGCCACCCGCCAGGGTTACTCGTAGTATGGCGGTACGGTATGGACTGTGCAAGTGACGCCATACTCATAATGAGCCCCTTTGTATGTGTGGGAGATTTATGGCAAGTGAGTTCATCAGGTCCCATGTCATGTGTGAATGTCTCATGCCTGTTTACATTTCTCATGTTGCACTTAATGACGATTGTGTCATGTGTTGTGCATTTGGTTGGCTGTTCAGCTGTTCCATGCCATGGCATGGAGGACAGGGGTCATGGGTGTTGGGAGGGTTTGGGTGACATACCAGTGATTTACGTAGCCTGTTTTGCAGGGGGGTGGTGGGATATGCACCTTGCATGTGTTCCTTTTGGTTATGTTTAAGTAGGTAGGGATGCACACAATGTAGCACTTCCGTAAAAACATTCTCAGGGTGTTAAGGTTGTGACAGTTGACTGTCTCTTTGTCATCATCGATTGTCACCTGGTATGTACTAGGCTTGTGTGCACTCCGCAAGGGAGGGAGTTTAGGTGTAAAAAGTGGCACAAGCTGGGTCCGGGCTGCCTCGCCACGTGCCCTTTCCCTCCCATGAGCAGTGCCTGTGCATGTGGTTGGGGATGTCGGGGCACCACCATGTCCACCGGTACACCCCGCCGTGTTGGGACGTTGTGCAGGGCACATGCTGCCCCAATGATCCTGCACACTACTGGGGTTGCATATAGTAGCTGCCTGCCCGCCAAAGCGGTCAAGGGAGCGTAGGCGTGACTTGAGCACTCTGAATGTGCGCTCCACTATGGCCCTGTTTGCAATATGGGCTGTGTTGTATCTTACCTGGGGCGGTGTGGTGGGGTTCCGTGTTGGTGTCCTCATGTGGGTGCTCAGAGGGTAGGCACTGTCCCCTGGGGAGGTGATGATGGTTGTCATTGGTTGGGTTTGTCTATTTGTCTGTGTGTGACATGCATGCATGTGCACAAGCCTTTGTACTAACCTGTGAGCCATGTGTCGCCATGCTTTCCAGCTTCCAGGGCCCGGATCAGGGCGGACATTCTGTATATGAAACTGTCATGGGTGGACCCTGGATACTTTGCATGGACAGAGGTGATGGTTCCCTTGGCATTGCATGCAACCTGCACGTTCATGGAATGCCAGTGCTTGCAGTTGCGGTAGATGTTTCACTTGCCCTAGGTGGATGTAGGGCCACATGGGTGCAATCTATGGCACCAAGCACTTTGGGGAAGTGTGCCACCCTGTAGAAGTCCAATACCACGGCATGCCTTTCTGAGGGTGTTCTGGGCATGTATATGTGCCTGCGGACTGAGGGGCAAGCAGTGATGATTGGCAACACCTGGTGTAGGCAACATGACTGCGTGGGCTGTGAGACGCCCCCCACTATGGCAGTTGTCCGTTGAAATGACCCAGTGGCTAAAAAATGCAGTACATTGAGCTCCTTCTCCAAGGGGCTCAATGCTTGGGAGCACAGGGTGGGTGGTGTGCGTTCATTCTCCCACTCAGTGATCAGGTCTAGGATGATATGAGGTGGATACCTATACCTGCCACAGACCTTGTCATCGGGCATCCCAAAAAGGCTCGTCCTGGTCTAAAAAATGCGGGGCCTGGCTATTCTCCTCCTGCGGTCTCCCACGATCACGGCTGTGAGGAATGGGACATTCATTGTCGCTGTATATGCTTGTTTGTTGTTTACGTGCACTTTTATGCTATGTGTGGGCGCTTCCACCTGTTTTCGTGTGGCTGACGTATTTGTGCATGTGCGTGTGTTTTGACTTGCGCGGATTTTCCCTATTCGATTCCATGAATATGTGTTGTTCACTAGCGTGTGGGCATTGCATGTGTTTCCCAGCAGTAATTCCCCAGTTACGCCCTCATTTTCACATGTTGTTCCCCATTCCGCGTGTTCCGTCCCCTTTTTGGTGTGTGCGCTACACGGTGTGCGCTTTCGCTGTGCGCGTCGCGCACGGTGTTCGGGATGTCGCAGTGACGTGTGAGCCAATGTGTGCTACGTGCGGATTTGGCACACATCCCGGGAAAAACAAGCGCAGGGCCTTCCATGAATCACAGGCGTGCGCTAGCTTTTTTGCGCTTGCACCAGCTTGCGCCACAAATTTCGGCACACATTTATTCCATGAATTAGTCTCCTAGAGTTTAATGGATGTTGAGGAAAAAAAAGAGAAATACACATTTACAATACCGGAGAGTAAATTTAAGGAAGTTCTTTTCTATTGTTAAAAAAAAGCCTGAAGCAGTCAAGTTAGAAAAGCAAGCAAAAGAATATATGCTAGAACTAGCGTGTGAAGATTACAAAGTATACAGCTGATTGTAGAAACAGGAACAAGAGCAGAGAAGCAACTCTACTATAAGTTTGCAATTTCCAAAATGGCATCCAGGCTTAGGGTGGAGGTAGACAAGTAATTAAAGAGTGAAGAGAGGCTGTACTTTTAATTAAGTTAGAATATTGTGATTAAGATGTCTACCTAAAGATGCATTGATTACAGGTATTCCTGAAGTGAGAGATCGAGGAGTTGAAGGGGAACCAGAGGAATCCTGTCCATTTGTTATTTTATCCACTTTCCCTTTACCCCGGGCTGGTTTCCTCAGGAGTTGTTCAATTGACTGCTGGGTGAACTAGTTTGGGGAATCTGGTGGGCTGTTTGTCTGCTCCTGCAGGATTTTGACGCTGGGACCTGATATGCCCTTTGCCTTGGGGCCCTTAGCCGCAGGGGCTGCACAGGCAGATGGCTGCCCTGGGAAGGTCAGTTATCACCAGGTAGATGTACCAATCAAGGGAGGTGGGCGGACTTGGAGAAAGCCAGACACAAACAAAGGATTATACACACTACATGCATGCCAGCACAGAAGGACTGAGTCAGAAGCTACAAAAACACAAGAGAAACCCATCACAATAGCACAAGTTGGTCAAAAAAACTATTGAAAAAGAACACTCAAGCCCCTCCACTACGGTACATGAAATGGGCCAACAACTGATTACAATCAATGTACATCTACTCACTGAGCATCAACCAGCCCCTAAAGCTGCTTCCCAAGTGGTTTCCCTACCAGATCCAAGGTCAGGCAATTTGGTTTAAGGGTCTGTACCTGAAGCCAATTAACCTACCTGAGGGGCATAAAAGGCTGCATCAGGAGGGAGCAGCAGGAGGAAGCTGGAGCAGGAGCAGGAGCAGGAAGGTTGGCGGTAGCAGAGGTAGCAGAGCACAAGGCTGCAAGTTCACACGGAAGTGTGACCACAGAAAGGACGCTGGAGTAGAGGAAAAAACGATTTCACCTGTGGGCTCTGAGATGGTCCTGTGCTCGCAAACCCTGTTTGGCTGTGGCAGCATTGGAAGAGACTGGAAAAAAAAGGCAGGCTTTCCAGGTGCGCCTAATTGCTGTGAATGCAGAGCTGATGTTGTGCATCCACCCAAGGCCTGTGTGCAGAAGCAAGCTGAGGGAACCTGGAGTGAGGAAGACCATCCCTTAATGAGGCAGATCGGAGACACCCGTGCAGTAGAGGGGTGTGGGCCCCAAGAGAGCCCCTAGTAGTAGCAGCAGAAGAAATAAAGCCAGCAAGCAGAAGCAGCCACAGCTGCTGGGATTGTGGAGTCGGTAAAGAGAAGCTCCATACTCCAAATCATCAGGTGACTGTAAGCAGCTTAATTTGTTCTTGTGTACACATAAAAGTGAGAAGTTGTTTGCAGAAGTGGGAAGTTGTTCTAACGAGGGAATTGTAACACCTGCTTAAATTAACAAAGCTGAAGTTCCCATGTGTAAAGGAAGCATTTATTTTCCCCATTGTTATATGTAACTTGTTGCCAAGCAGTCGCGTGTCTCCTATTAAAGGGGACATTGTTGCCGGTAAACGTTTTATAAAGCAGAACTCGACTTTCCTGCATTGTTACAAGTTTGTTTGACATCAGAGGAAGTTGCGCATGGAACAGTGTTATCAGATTACCTTGGAGGCATTACGCTGACTGAAAAGAGGGAACGCTCATATCTTAAAGTGGTCGTTTAACATCAAAATTAAGTCACGTGTGCCTAATCTTGTTTCTATTAGGACACTTGCTGCTTGTAACATCTTTAACACTGAAGTAGAAGTTGTAGAAGTGGCTGAAGTTAAACAAAGTGTTAACTAAACCAGTAGACCAAACCCTGTTAAAGTGAAACAAGCTAATTTAACAACTGAACACCATTGTTTTAAAGTTGCTGAAGCTGTTGTACCCCCATAGTCCTCTGATACAAGGGTGATAATGTTATTCAAACCTGGAAGAGTGGCGCTACAGTTTTTGGGTAACCACTGGAGGCAGAAAGGTGTATATGAAGCTGGGGAAGTGGGCTGGGTATTGTTTAAAGGAACTCACTTTGAATATGTGAAGCTGAGACTGTTCTAGTCGAGAAGAAGCATTCTGGGAGCTAAAAAAAGATTTTCTGGTAGATGCAAGACTGAAAGCAAAGGCAAAGAGGCTTCCCTCGGTTTCCTTATAAGAGAGAAGAATGCCTTGTCTGAAGGCATCAAGAAGTAGACACAGACAACTGACAAAGGTTTGAATTACAAACCTTTATTAAAATCACAAAGAGGGTGGAGTAAGGCCTATCTTGCCCTATGCTAAGGTGGGATTTCCCTACCTAACTGAAACTAATGATAGTCTGTCAGGAAGTTCAAAGTAAATGTCCATCTGTGTCCAAACCCTATACTTGCCTTCACATCTATTTATTCAAGCTGTGCGGGGATGTCAGCAGCAAATGAAAAAGTGTTCAAACACAAGTTCAGAGCTTCTTCCAGCTCTTTGTCAGAAAGGGGTTCTCCCTTCCCCAGGATTCCAAATAGTTAACTTTCAATCAAAAGGGGTTCATTTCCCCAAGCTTTCAAGTCTCTCACTGTTTTCTCAATAACATAATTCCTCAGGATTCTTTCCAGCTTTCAGGCTTTTTGGCTCTGTCGTCAATATCATGAAGTTCATCTCTAGAAGTCCACAATGTACCAGCTTCTCAGGATATTTATTCATAAACTTATAAATGAGTCAAGTGACTTCTCTTTAGTGGGGTGTATTCAGTTTAGGCGCAGTTGTCGGACCACACGGCCCACCCATTACAGGTCATGCAACCGACACACCTGATTGGCTTCTATTCCACAGTTAGACCACCACTGCTACAGCTCAACAGTGGCATTGGACTTATATTCTTGCAGTCCTTTCAACTTTTGTTTTTCCACCATTCACTTGTTGGTTTATTCAACCTTCTCATAGTATTGACACAGTTTCAGCTTTCAATTTGCACAGTTCTTCTTTTCCTTATGGCTCTTGCCAATTCTTACTTTTTATCAGCTTGTACAATTCCCAGTTTTTTATATTCAGTACCAATGTTTGCTTTCTTTAGCTTCGAAGTTTCACAGTTCCTTTATATCAGGGAACACTTTTCTCTGCATTCCACCCTTGTGGTATTCACTCATTATTACTTTCCTTTGGTTCGGTATTCAAAACTTCAATTCATTCATATCACAACAATGTAACTGAAAAGTCCCAATTCACTCTGCTGCCTGGAATTTGCACCATGCTCACAGGTTTCTAATTCAATTTGAAAGTGCATTGCTTTTCTGGCCCTTCCTCGGCCTTGCCAATTTCAATAAGCTCGGTATTCGCAAACCGCTCCGTTCATCAACCTTCACATCATCGTAATTGTGAAATATCTGTGTTTTACAATTGGACTGGCAAGCCCTTTGCCTCTGCTGTCCTCTGCTCACTCGCGAGCGCTCCGACCGACATTCACAATGCAGATCGCACCACAGCGTTCCAGAGTCATTCAGCGTTACTTGACTCACCAGGTACTACTCTGTCCTTGTGTGCCCTTCTCTGCTTTAGCTGGTTCTTCGTGGCTGCTGCTGTTTCCAGCTACGAAAGCCCCTCTTCCAGGATGTCCGACACCTCGGACTACCGGAGGGGGAGTCCTCTTGAACTCCACAAGGTCAGCAGCCGGACCGTGCCAGCAGAAATCTTCCGACAACACCCACCACAAACTGCTTCCGCTGCAGTGACTCTGCAGCACCTCAGCGATTCGGACACGCGCCTCACTGCATTATCCTCCAGCTTCTCCGTCTGCAAGCACTCCACAGGCAAACTCCTTGGCCTCACCTGAGCAGGCCATTTATACTGCCCCTTTGGCCTCTGGCGCAGGCCATTCACATTGCTTCCACAACGGTCTTGGTACTCGGCATCCCTCCGAGTACCAGAGTGGTATTTGTGTATTTCGGGGCAAGGGAGCCTGCTCTCACAGTATAATTGGCAGACGGGAGTTGCTGGGAAGAGAGCAAACCCTAAGAAGTATCCTGACAAACTGTATATAAAGACGCGGCAGAAGTTGCAAGAAAAAGAGTTGGTGTTATGTAGAAGTGGTACTTTTGTCTTCAACTTTACCCATTCTTTCCTGGAAGGAGGTTATCCAGGAATACCATTGGTGCTGTTGTTTTCATTGTGGAACTTGAAAGGGGAATCTTTTCATCAAGCGAAGAACAAACTGTTACCATTGGACTTTTATTTGTGTGAACTTCTGTTTCTTTGGAACTTTTCAAGACTTGATTTAAGACTTTCTTTTCCTTGGAAGAAATTGACTTTGGGACATTCTTGTGGAGCAAGATCTGCCCAGGTCAAACAGAAGTCATGTTGCTTCTATTTTCTTTTGAATGTTTCTGTTTAGTGTGGGGGTTCGTTTTGTGCATGCTAAGAGGTTTTCCTTTACATACTACACTATGTAGGGAATCCCCTGGTAGAGTAAGTTTAGCTAAAGTTTATTTTCTGCTTTTATTTCAAATAAAATGTCAAACCTTAAGAAAACTAAACACAGTTGTGAGTCTCACATTACTGACCCCTCAAAGAAGCAGCCAAATATGTTCCATTTTAAAGGATGTTTATTGAAACAATAAAGAAAATGTCTAGTTTACCCTATTCTAAGGACTTTCCTACCTAACACAACTAAACTAGGGTGCTCATCGTCTGGTTGAAAGTCCAAAGTATGTCTGTCCTCCATCTAAAAGCTAATCCTCACTGACCCTACCACTTGTACTAAATAACTGAAGACCAGCAGAATGACTCCCTTCTCGTGGGGTTTGCTTTGCCAGCAAGTACCTCTTAATATATGATTTTTAAAGAGCTTTTTGCTATTTTCTGTACTAGTTTGTTCAGTTCTTTCAAAGGAATTTCTACCTTTCTTTCTTTAGTTCTGTTTGAACCTTCACATTTCTCTCGCTAAATGTTTCTTGGTTAATACTTGTTATCTTTTGTGGTATCCTTGCCTTCACTTTGGGATCTGTGTAAGGTACCCCGTGACCTGTTTCACTTCCTTTGTGGGTTTTCCATTCACTTGTTTGAATTAGCTGAGTTCCTGAAAACGTTCACTTTTCTTATTGTTTCCACAATCACTGAGACTTGTATATTGTTCCCCTGTGTGATTCTCAATCTTCCTAATGTCCTCACATTTACTGGGACAAGTAGGCCCTGTCCCTTTGTGACTCTCTCTCTTCTTACTGTATGTGCCTTGTCCCCAGGACTCCCGCTCTCCCTCTTACCTGCTGTGTAAGAGTGCTGCGTCACCGGGTCAGCACTCGCCTTTGGTGTTCCTCTGTAATTAATCAGAATGGCTCTGGCTCCATGTTCTTGTACCAACACGCTTCTGCGTCTTTCTCCCAGTGTGGTCGTTTTCCTTCGCAGCCATCACCAGGTAAGTACTCTCTCTCGGTCTCCACTTGTGGCTCGGGTGCTTCCTAGCCACAGCTTTGTCTCTCCTATGCTTTGTTCTGCACTGCCCCTCCAGGGACTGTGACTGGATTGGCAAGCACCAGACCGGCCCCTCTCATAGTGCATGCCCTAGCACTGCTAGAAGAACAGTGTTCTCTCCTGGTCACTGGCTTCCTCTCAGCTGGTTTGAAACTCCTGGGTCTCTCGCTGTTTGGATCTCTGGCTCCTCCTCCTTTTTTGATGCTACTCTGGGGCTTCCCCAGTTTCTAGTAGTAGTCCTTCCTTTGTGTGGGCATCATGTTCATCATAACTCTGGGTTTCTTTGTTCCAATGTCAGGCAATTCTGTATTCTTCCTTGCTCCTAGGTTTTTACTAATCTCTGTGTCAGATGAATATTTATCTTAGAGATGCTGCAATAACAGATGTAGGAGGATTCTGGTTTTCTGGAGACTAATATAGCCTTGAGTTGTTTTCGATTGTTATAAAAAGGGAGTTCCTAATCAGAATGGGAGTCCTTGTCCACTTGAGTGAGTCTCTCCTTGTGGCGTCCCCCTTACCACCACCCCTGGGAATGTCGTGTAGTGGGCTTACCTCCCTAGGAAAGGCTCCCTCTTGGGAGAAGTGATTGAATCCCTTGATTTGTCACAGCATGCTTAAATGTAATATAATGGAGGGTACTAAGATCTACCTTCAGGCTACCACTGCTTGGTATTCTATTCAAGCATGTGAATCTGTGAAAGATCAAATGCTGGAGAAATACAGTTAGAGGTAAGCAAATAAAACTTCATCATCATTTGTCTTTATTCATGTAACTCCATCCCGGTCTCAACGTACCTTCATTTCCTAAGTCTAACCGTGTAAATTAAAACCTTATTATTACAACTGAAAAGCATGAGTTTTTTTTTAACATAAGAACGATTTAATTAATAATACAAGACATGTTCGTGAACATTCAATTTTCATAATCCTTTTCATCTTCATCAATATATATTCGCTTTCAAAGACATCCCTGGTAGTATCAACAACAGTAACTGCTACACTAGTAAGTAATATTGGAAGCACTGTCTCATTACGGATGTGCAAGGAATACCCATAGTTATCAAGACAAAACTTACCTGGAGTTCTAACCTTTCCTTTGGCTGTACGCAATCATTGTACTTACAAACATTTCACTTTTTTTATCAGCCCCTTGGAAACAAATTCGGTCTTAAATAGTCAGTGTGTGAGCTAGCTTTACTTTCTCCATGCATTCAATTTGAGTGCTTATTTTGGCCACAGTGTCCAGAAATGTCCATTTCCGATACACACATGTTGCTTCATTTCAGGAACACTCATCCCATAGGAATTCGTTTCTCCAGGAATGTGGAGTTCCTAGATGTCATGATATACCATCTAATCCCATCTACAGCTGGTCAAAATTCCTGGAGTTATCCTGTATGTTGGGGCCCATACTCCCTGAATTGGCCCATATGTGTTGAAGGAGCAGCTCACTGTTTTGATGTTGCAGTACCAGTTGCCCAACTTCTACTAGTTCCTCCAGGCCCATAACGTTCGTTGCCCTGACTCCCGAATCTTCACTCAATCCTGTATTGGTTTCTGATGTCATCACAGGTCGATCTCAGCTACTCTTGCATTTCTCTATAGGCGATGCCCCATCCAATCCTTTGACCTGCACTACTTATGTTAAATATGAGACTTGTTAGAACAGCCTGAGTGATAACACTTACATCGTCGATGGCGTGTACTTCTGCAGACTTTCATCTACATTAAATGGGGAACCTATTATCAACCCTGCTATTTTTTTCCAAATTCCCCAGTCTCTCTTCATGAACACTTCCTTGACACATTTTTACAAGCTGAGGTTTCTGATAAACTGTCATCCCAAACTCTGCCTTCAGCTTTGTGTGTGCTTGTCTGTTCATCATCAGCATATCAAAACTTTGCGCCAGCCTTATTGCCACTCTTGCCAAACAATTTGGAAAATGAGACATTACTTGAAAGTTCAATATTGGCAAATAAAAGTGAACAGAACCAAACATAGTTTCATTTGTATGACCAATTCCATTACTGACCGTTTAGTGCTATAGAGTCTGAGGCTCTGTAACAATAGTTTCCTTCAGGAGATTTGCTTTAGGAGGGTATACTTTGAGGATACATTTACAGGCCGATTCATGGAATAATTAGCGCGGCGCAAGTGGGCAAAAACGTGCGAATCGCAGTGTAATAGCGAAAATCGCAGTGCAAGTGCGAAAATTGCACGAAAAGCAGCGCACGTCGATTCATGGAAGGCCGTGCGCGAGAAAACCAGCGGATGTGCGAAAAAAAAGTGCGCGGCGCACGTTGGCGCACAGGCCATCTAACAGCGTGCGCCAGGTCACAGCGAAAATCGCACAGGCCACAGCGAAATTCGCACATAGCGCGGCGCACGCAACAAAAGTAGGCGTAACACGGGCGTAACACTCGGAATGGGGAACAACTTGCCAAAACGTGGGCGTCACGGGGGAAGTACAGGGCACAAGTGCGCGGAACGCCCACACGCTCGCCTACAACACGTATTCATGGAATAGAATAGGGGAAAAAAGCACACGCTCAAACCAGCGCACAGGCACAAACACGACCGCCACAAGAAAGCAGGCGGTAGCGTCTCTGCGGCTGTAAGAAATGTGCGCCAAAAGGTGCGCCAACAAATAGCACCTATATACTGCCATGATGAATGTCCCATACTGTGGCCCTCCAGGAAAAATGACGTGCAAAGGGGTACCCACAAACACGGACACCCGCTGACAAAAAATACGTGTGCATGTATACCGGGGTGCGCGGGAAGTCTCACACGCGATTTGCATGGTACGTGCATCACAGGGGTTCGCGTGAAGTTATTCACGCGATCGGGCCTGGGGGAGCGGGCTACGTGTTTTTTTTAGGGGTTCGCGTGAAGTTTCTCACGCGATCGGGCCTGGGGGAGCGGGCTACGTGTATTACAGGGGTTCGCGTGAAGTTCCTCACGCGATCGGGCCTGGGGGAGCGTGCTACGTGTATTTCAGGGGTTCGCGTGAAGTTTCACACGCGATCGGGCCTGGGGGAGCGGGCTACGTGTATTACAGGGGTTCGCGTGAAGTTCCTCACGCGATCGGGCCTGGGGGAGCGGGCTACGTGTATTACAGGGGTGCGCGGGAAGTTCCACACGCGAATAGCCTGGGCGCGTGTATTTGAGGGGTGCGCGGGAAGTTCCACACGCGAATAGCCTGGGCGCGTGTATTTCAGGGGTGCGCGGGAAGTTCCACATGCGAATAGCCTGGGCGCGTGTATTTCAGGGGTGCGCGGGGAGTTCCACACGCGAATAGCCTGGGTGCGTGTATTTCAGGGGTTCGCGTGAAGTTTCACACGCGATCGGGCCTGGGGGAGCGGGCTACGTGTATTACAGGGGTTCGCGTGAAGTTCCTCACGCGATCGGGCCTGGGGGAGCTTGCTACGTGTATTTCAGGGGTTCGCGTGAAGTTTCACACGCGATTGGGCCTGGGGGAGCGGGCTACGTGTATTACAGGGGTTCGCGTGAAGTTCCTCACGCGATCGGGCCTGGGGGAGCGGGCTACGTGTATTCCAGGGGTGCGGGGTGCGCGGGTAGTTCCACACGCGAATAGCCTGGACGCGTGTATTTCAGGGGTGCGCGGGGAGTTCCACACACGAATAGCCTGGGCGCGTGTATTTCAGGGGTGCGCGGGAAGTTCCACACGCGAATAGCTTGGACGCGTGTATTTCAGGGGTGCGCGGGAAGTTCCACACGCGAATAGCCTGGACGCGTGTATTTCAGGGGTGCGCAGGGAGTTCCACACGCGAATAGCCTGGGCGCGTGTAGTTCAGGGGTGCGCGGGAAGTTCCACACGCGAATAGGCTGGGCGCGTGTATTTCAGGGGTGCGCGGGAAGTTCCACACGCGAATAGCCTGGGCGCGTGTATTTCAGGGGTGCGCGGGAAGTTCCACACGCGAATAGCCTGGGCGCGTGTATTTCAGGGGTGCGCGGGAAGTTCCACACGCGAATAGCCTGGGCGCGTGTATTTCAGGGGTGCGCGGGAAGTTCCACACGCGAATAGCCTGGGCGCGTGTATTTCAGGGGTGCGCGGGAAGTTTTACACGCGAATAGCCTGGGCGCGTGTATTTCAGGGGTGCGCGGGAAGTTTTACACGCGATTTCTGCACGGTACGTGTATTTCAGGGGTGCCGGGGAGTCCCACATGTGATTTGACAGTGTGGGTCCTCCCAGGTGTACCCTGTACACCCTCCATGGCCCCTGCAGGCAGCCCACACCACAGGGGACTACCCTGCATCCCTGGTCATGTCCCGCAGGCAGCCCACCCAACATGGGCATGCCCCCCAGCAAAGGCACATGTCT
The DNA here is from genome assembly GCF_040938575.1 of Ambystoma mexicanum. Taxonomy (NCBI): domain Eukaryota; kingdom Metazoa; phylum Chordata; class Amphibia; order Caudata; family Ambystomatidae; genus Ambystoma; species Ambystoma mexicanum. Next base: position 1,023,696,006 of record NC_090923.1, on the reverse strand, counting down.
CCTTGAACTAATGAACACCAACTCATGTCCCCTTGCACCCCCACCCCCCAGCACTGTGGGGCACCTGCCAGCAGGCCCCCACCCATGTCCAACTCATGTCCCCCACCACCCCCACCCCCCAGCACTGTGGGGCACCTGCCAGCAGGCCCCCACCCATGTCCAACTCATGTCTCCCACCACCCCCACCCCCCAGCCACCAGGGGCACCCTCCACCAGGCCCCCACTCATGTCTCCCACCACCCCCACACCCCAGCAGTGCAGGGGCAGCCTCCACCAGGCCCCCACTCATGTCACCCACCACCCCCACCCCCCAGCCACCAGGGGCACCCTCCACCAGGCCCCCACTCATGTCTACCACCACCCCCACACCCCCAGCCACCAGGGGCACCCTCCACCAGGCCCCCACTCATGTCTCCCACCACCCCCACACCCCAGCAGTGCAGGGGCAGCCTCCACCAGGCCCCCACTCATGTCACCCACCACCCCCACCCCCCAGCCACCAGGGGCACCCTCCACCAGGCCCCCACTCATGTCTCCCACCACCCCCACACCCCAGCAGTGCAGGGGCACCCTCCACCAGGCCCCCACTCATGTCTCCCACCACCCCCACACCCCAGCAGTGCAGGGGCACCCTCCACCAGGCCCCCACTCATGTCTCCCACCACCCCCACACCCCAGCAGTGCAGGGTCACCCTCCACCAGGCCCCCACTCATGTCTCCCACCACCCCCACACCCCAGCAGTGCAGGGGCACCCTCCAGCAGGCCCCCACTCATGTCTACCACCACCCCCACACCCCAGCAGTGCAGGGTCACCCTCCACCAGGCCCCCACTCATGTCACCCACCACCCCCACCCCCCAGCCACCAGGGGCACCCTCCACCAGGCCCCCACTCATGTCTCCCACCACCCCCACACCCCAGCCACCAGGGGCACCCTCCACCAGGCCCCCACTCATGTCTCCCACCACCCCACACCCCAGCAGTGCAGGGGCACCCTCCACCAGGCCCCCACTCATGTCTCCCACCACCCCCACACCCCAGCAGTGCAGGGGCACCCTCCACCAGGCCCCCACTCATGTTTACCACCACCCCCACACCCCAGCAGTGCAGGGTCACCCTCCACCAGGCCCCCACCCATGTCTCCCACCACCCCCACACCCCAGCAGTGCAGGGGCACCCTCCACCAGGCCCCCACTCATGTCTACCACCACCCCCACACCACAGCAGTGCAGGGTCACCCTCCACCAGGCCCCCACCCATGTCTCCCACCACCCCCACACCCCAGCAGTGCAGGGGCACCCGCCACCAGGCCCCCACTCATGTCTCCCACCACCCCCACCCCCCAGCCACCAGGGGCACCCTCCACCAGGCCCCCACTCATGTCTCCCACCACCCCCACACCCCAGCCACCAGGGGCACCCTCCACCAGGCCCCCACTCATGTCTCCCACCACCCCACACCCCAACAGTGCAGGGGCACCCTCCACCAGGCCCCCACTCATGTCTCCCACCACCCCCACACCCCAGCAGTGCAGGGGCACCCTCCACCAGGCCCCCACTCATGTTTACCACCACCCCCACACCCCAGCAGTGCAGGGTCACCCTCCACCAGGCCCCCACCCATGTCTCCCACCACCCCCACACCCCAGCAGTGCAGGGGCACCCTCCACCAGGCCCCCACTCATGTCTACCACCACCCCCACACCCCAGCAGTGCAGGGTCACCCTCCACCAGGCCCCCACCCATGTCTCCCACCACCCCCACACCCCAGCAGTGCAGGGGCACCCGCCACCAGGCCCCCACTCATGTCTCCCACCACCCCCACACCTCAGCAGTGCAGGGTCACCCTCCACCAGGCCCCCACCCATGTCTCCCACCACCCCCACACCCCAGCAGTGCAGGGGCACCCTCCACCAGGCACCCACACATGTCCCCCTGCCCCCAGGTCTTGACGATACTCAATCATGGCAGTAATGGGCAGCATACCCAGCACAAACACCCAGGCAAGGATTGCATCCACCCACATAGTGAATGCAATTACATGATACAACCCCAATGGCAAGTCTGTAAATGAACACATGTCCGTCACACACACATACACAATGGGTGCAAGTCAATGTCAAAACCCATATCATGACATGTATGAAACCAATGAGAAAATACCACAAGTGAAAGTTAAAAAGAACATGTATTAAAGATGAAAAATAAGTAAAAAAATCAAACATACAACAATGGCGATAACAAAATAAATGGTCCATGTCCGAGAACAAATGTAAAAATAAAAAAAACAAAGTAATCCAAAAACAAATGTTGTCCAAAGCAAAATCATGTGGAATTAAAATAATGAAAAACCATTTCCTCATGGTGAACACAATAATTAATAAAAAAAATGTTTCTTCCAAAAGCAAACTATATACACGAAAATTCCAGGGTCCATGAGCCCAACCCCATAAATGAAACCTACTACTACCTAATAAAAATAATATATACAAAAAAGTGGCCATTGTCCGAGCGGTCCAAAAAAAAAAAAATTAATAAAGGAAACCTAACACTAACTAACTAAATAACTATATACAAAGGCAGCGGGCAAGTCCTGCGGCTCACTCGGTGATGTTGCTGGCCAGGGCATCATCGAACTCCATGCCGATGTCCTGGAGGTGGGACTCTGTCCTGGCCCCGAGGTCTCGCAGGGATAACCCCATGTCCAGCTCAAACTCCCTGCGAGCTTCCTCGAGGCATTCAGCCCGCCTCAACGCCTGACGCATGGAGAACTCCGCCCTGACCATGGTGAGCCGCTCCTCTTCCGCCCGCTGCCGCTCCGCACCTATCCGCTGGACCAACTGCTCCCACACGGAAGACACCACCATCCCAGGGCCGATGCCTGCCCCTCTGATCTTGAAGGCCCCGAGCCATGATGCCTCCCACGTCGAGCCTGCTGCTGCCTCCGACGCCACTGCCTCTGCCAGCACGACGGCATCCAGGCTGATGGAAACCACCGACGCTGTCGTGCACGTGCCCTGCCTGATGATGCTGTCACATCTTCCACCTGCTGGGGTCCAGTTGCTGTGTTGTCCACCCCTGCTGGACCTCCGACTCCCAACTGTGGCAGGGATGGGATCCCCACCGAGCTGGCTGCATTGGTCGGGGCAGGTCCACAGGGGGCCCTGGTGGCATCTGGGCCGGAAGACGGCAAGGAGAACGACTGGTGTATAGCCTGCACAGAGGAGGAGAGGGCCGCCAGATTGGACAACACATGCAGAAAACCCCCGAACATGGCCGATCCCAATTGGGCCACGTCGGCACGGTGCACTTCGTGATGACGTGCGTCGTCCTCCCGGGAAGCACGCACGGCATCACGAATCACAGCCGTGCGCATCGCGACCCCAATCAGGACCTTCTCCACACGGCCAGGGGTTTCCACGTCCGCAGGTGGAGGGGAGTCAGGTGACATGGACATCCCCTCTACCTGCGGACGGGCCTGGGACGGGGCATCCCTGCTGGTGCATGGTGGTGCACTCACAGGGTCAGGGACAGCGACATGCACAGGCCCCTCCACGGTGACCTGTGCTGCCTCCTGCCCCTGGCCCTGGACTGCACCACTTGCACCAGCAGGGATGCCCCCACCAGGCCCCATGTGTGCCCCAGTGGCAGCCTCCTCCTCCTCTGTGCAATCCACCAACCTGGATGGCTCCTCACCGTCTCCCACCATAGCAGGCCCCTGTGGGGGCTCACCCACCCCTTCCGCTGCAGCCGTGGGGGCATCCCCGCCGCCTTGCTCCACAGCGCCGTCTCCGCCCTCTTCTTCACTAGCCGCTGCGTAGAGGGAGACAAAGAACACAAGCATCAGGGCACTGTATAATGGTCCCCTAGACAGGAAGCAATAGCAGATGAGCACCACTGTCAAAGTACACTTCCATCATGTCCCTCCACAACACATGGGTCAGTCCAGGCAAAACACACACAGTAACAGGCATGGTGCATGCCATGGACATTTCCATGCATGTCCAATGGACTCTTGAAACATTCAATGATATGTAACTCACATGCATCATGGCTCATGCCTATCACATGCACACACTTCACCTCTGTCACATCCATATGGCCCCAAACACACCAAACACAGCGGATACAAGGGTAATTTGGCTTCTTCACTGAATCTGTGCATTGTCACACACATGTGTCATGCATCCATGGCATGCACAAGTCACAGACACGCAGGTCAGGCACACAGACATGGCTACCATATATGTACCTGGCATCAGCACCCATCCCTCACCCCCACCCATGTCCAGGTACAGAGACTGGCATGCTCTCATGTTCAAAATCTGCATAGGGGTCCCCATGCAGCATTTGAACACATGCAACAACCATGTGGGTCACACATCACTGGTCGCACATGCATTACCATGATGTCCCTGCACACATACATGCATACATGGCCTATGGCACACATACAGGCAAGTATCATAGAACCAGCACACAGCAACATGCCCTGTCTCACACAGTAATGCTTGGACACTTACCGCTCAACTCCAGACGGGCCTCCCTCTCAAGGATCTGGGCGTGGAGCGCTGGGCGTACGCGTTCCAGGACCCTCATCTGGATGGAACTCATGCGGCCCCGGCCCCCCTCCACGAGGCGCCGGGCCTTCACAAGGGTCCTGGACCTCAAGTCCTCCCAGCACTTGATCTTCAGGACGTCGCGGGTTGCCACCCCCTCCGCGTTGATGGCAACCACACAGTCGGCCCAGATCCTCTGCCGTCCTTCCTTGCTGGCGCGGGACGATCCAAAGAGGGCATCATACTGCCCCAGGACATGCTCCACCAGGACACCAACTTCGGTGTCAGTGAAGCTGGTGCCCCTCTGCCCCTCTGGCCTGGGGTTGCCACTGGTGCCAGATGTGGAAGTGCCCGACATGGCAACCCCAGAGGCAGGTGTGGGTGGGCAACTGGGTCCTGGGGCTGGGCTGTGGAGCGATGTAATCCCAGTCGGGAGTCTTCAGTTCCAGCAGGGTTGGACACAGCAACTGGACCCCTGCAGATGGCTGATGTGCAGGCACCAAATGGCAGGGCACGGTGGCAGCAGGCAGGCAGGCAGGCAGCAGCAGATGGCACGTGGGAGGCTGCTCGGGGCACTGGGGGGCAGTAACTCGGCCTTCTGGGCAGGAGCGTGGTCTTCTGTGTGTTTTCGCGTGGCCAGCTTGATACGGAGTGATTTGGCACGTGAAAATCCTGCACGTCAGCGTGAAATCCGAGGAAAGGCCCTTAGCGCGTAAGCGCGTCAGCACGCATACGCGATTCTATTGGACCAGAGTCCCTCAGCGTGTAAGCGCGTCTGTGACGTGACCCGCACGGGTGTTCCCCACTCAGCACGTGATGACGGGGCACACGTGGAAATACTGCACGTCAGAGTGTCATCGCGTGTAATTGGACAAAAGTGCGCGTACACGCGATTGGCCTATGTACGTGTATTTAATGGGTGCGCGGGCACTTACACACGCAAGTACGTCAGCGAACCTGTATCCTGTGGTGCGTGTGAATTTCCACACACTATTGGACTGGGAACTGGATTCTAGGGGTGCGCGGGTCACACGCTGTATCCCGTGGTGCGTGTGAATTTCCACACGCTATTGGACTGGGAACTGGATTCCAGGGGTGCGCGGGTCACACGATGTATCCCGTGGTGCGTGTGAATTTCCACACGCTATTGGACTGGGAACTGGATTCCAGGGGTGCGCGGGTCACAGGCTGTATCCCGTGGTGCGTGTGAATTTCCACACGCTATTGGACTGGGAACTGGATTCCAGGGGTGCGCGGGTCACACGCTGTATCCCGTGGTGCGTGTGAATTTCCACACGCTATTGGACTGGGAACTGGATTCCAGGGGTGCGCGGGTCACACGCTCGCCTACAACACGCGCAAAGCATAAATTTGCGCACTTTAACAATAACAAGCTCAGACGCCAGGATGAACATACCGTTCCTAGCAGCAGTGGCAGTGGGCTACCAAAGGAGGAGGAGGAGGATAGTCAGGGCCAGAATATTCACACCCAGAACCAGCCTTTTCGGGATGCCTGATGACCAGGTGTATGGGAGGTACAGGTTTCCACCACACATTATACTGGACCTGGTGAGTGAGTGGGAGGATGACCTCACATCACCCACCCTGTGCTCCCAAGCACTCAGCCCCCTGGAGAAGGTCCTCAATGTACTGCACTTCTTAGCCACTGGATCATTTCAGCGGACAAGTGCCATAGTGGGTGGGGTGTCACAGGCCACCCAGTCACGCTGCCTACACCAGGTCTTGAACATCATGACTGCACGCCCATCAGTCCGCAGGCACATATACCTGCCCAGAACACCTGCAGAAAGGCATGCTGCCGCCCTGGATTTTTACGGTGTGGCGCGATTCCCCAAAGTGCTAGGTGCCATCGACTGCACCCATGTGGCTCTACGTCCCCCCAGGGCATCTGAGCACATCTATAGGAACCGCAAGCACTGGCATTCCATCAACATGCAGGTAGCATGTAATGCCAAGGGAATCATCACCTCAGTATATGCCAACTATCCCGGCTCCACCCACGACAGCTTCATTTACCGAATGTCCACCCTAAGCCGGGACCTAGAAGCTGGGCGGCATGGCGATACATGGCTGCTTGGTGAGTATGTATGCCACTGCACATGCATGCATGTTGGATACTGAGCAAGGTCACAACCCCACCAATGATACCAATCACCACCTCCACAGGGGACAGTGCCTACCCTCTCAGCCCCCACATGATGACGCCAATTCGGAACCCCACCACGCCACCCGAGGTAAGATATAACACAGCCCACATTACGACCCGGGGCATAGTGGAGCGCACATTCGGAGTGCTAAAGTCACGCTTTCGCTCCCTTGACCGTTCTGGCGGGCAGCAGTTATACGCTCCCCCAGTAGTGTGCAGGATCATAGTGGCAGCATGTGTCCTGCACAACGTTGCAACACGCCGGGGCCTGGCCGTGGACATGGTGGTGGCCCCACATCCCCAACCACATGCACAGCCGCTGCGCATGGGAGGGGAAAGGGCACGGGGGGAGGCAGCCCGTACACAGCTAGTGGCTAATTACTTCACATAGAAATCACACCCCTGTGGAGTGCACACTGCCCTGGCACATTCCATCTGACAATCAATGATGACTCAACCTGACACTGATCCTGAATGTCTGGAGAATGAACCGTGAATACCATATCAGCCTGAGATTGTTCACCTGGAAGTGTCACAATGTGTGCATCCCTACCCACACAGACACCACCAATGCAGTTTTGTGAAGTTACACATTCAAGCAGCTAAAATGATTACCCACTTGCAAAATGCAACAAGAGGACAGTGCCATGTCAGCCAACCCAACCCCAGCACCGCCACACGACACACCGTGCCATGTCATGCTAATTGCAGGTAAACAAAGTAATCCCCACAACATGACACTAGTCTCACTATGTACAGTGTCCCTATTAGAAACCTGCAACACCTGAAATGCTCACAGCAATGCCGGACCAACAACATACTTGAGCACGTAGTACCATTAACATGACATCACAAATGTTACATATTAGTAGTCTCACCACCTGGAAATGCCTGCACTCCCACCACTACCAACTGTGCAGTGTTGGCGCCATGTAGAGTTGTAGGTGCACTGCTGCCAACATGGACCCCATCTCCAGACTAGAGGTCCTTGTGTAGACATGAGGAAGGGACCTGCAAATTGGGAGGTAGACACAGAAGATGAGTTACACATCAATGCAACATGCAGTGTACAACACAACAGCAATATGCACTAGGAATGTATACACAGTATTGACTACAGACTGCCCACACAGCTCATGGGAGTCCAACGTCACTGTGTAATTCACTGTCACTTGGGCACACCCTTTGCAAGCCCATGGAAACGGGAAGCAGGAGGGGTGTGTGTGACTCAAACCCAAGCATCTGAACCAAATACATTACAAGCCTGCATGTGCCCAGCCACAATGCAGCGTATGCCCACAGGAACCACGGAAGCCAACAAATCGTCCCTAAAAAATAGGGAATAAAATAAATAACAATAAAAATAAAAATAAGAAACAATCAAAAATGGCCATTGATGGGCCCGGGATGGGTTGGGGAGGCCACCCAGGAGGTCCGAGGACAGGATGCACACCAGAACCCACCTGCGTGGATCCTGGGAAAATAAAACACCTCCATGGGCTCATGGCCCACACGGCTACCCTGTTGTGGGAGTATCACTGCTGTCGCTATTATCACCCTGTGCAGCTGCATCCGGAGGTGGTTGCACTATGGGAGGCAGCCCACGCAAGGCCCTAGTCTGCTCCTCCATGGCTGCAAGCATGCGGGTGTGGTAGGTCTGGTTCTGGAGGATGAGTGTGCGGAGGTCCCCATGCAACAACTCACGGGATGCCCGGACCTCCGCCCTCGTTGCCTGCATCTCAGCTGAGAGCGTACGGGTGAGACGCTCCAGCTGCTGTTCTGTCCTTTGGTGTGTTGAAGCCTCAAGCTCAACAAGAGTCGTCCTGAGGTGAAGGAGCTCCTGCCTCAGGGCTTCCCTGTGGCCCTGGGACTCAATGGAGATGGCCTCCTGCAGAGTCGCCAGTGCCGCCCGCCTGTCCCTGTTGGACCCCAACATGTCCTCCCTGTGTGACTGGCAGATGGAGTCGGTTGCCTGCTCTAGTCGCTCCATCAGCCTTTCTGGGGGGACAATGGAAGTGGCCACCCTATCCATGGCCTGAGCCATCATCTCGGATGATGCAGCCTGTTGGGTTGCCATACCGTAAATGGATTGCTCCCATGCGGTATTGCCAGGTGGCATACGGCCACCACGTCGGCGGGCACCACACCTGTCTGGGGCAAGGCGAACTGCGCCTTGCTGTGCCGGCACTGCCTGAGGCTGCATGACTGCATTCCCCCTCTGATCTGCTGGCCCAGGAACAGGATCAGATGTCGCGGAGTGTGACCCTGCATCCGTAACCACCAAAGGCGTAGCTGCCAACACTGACATCCCCATGGAGGGTTCTGACCCTGGTGCAGGTGGGTGAGACAGAACAGAATCCCTCCCTGGAACACTCACCTGCGACGGCATGTAGGTCTCATCCGAATCAACACCTGACTACAGCTCGGGGGAGGTGCAGCCAGAGACACCCCTTGAGAGCACGACCTGCAGCACTTGTGGGTTCTCCCCCACCACCACACCACGTCCCTCACTGGTGGTTGGTCGGCCCTCGGACCCCTCCTGGGTCTGCACCATCTCCACAACCCCAGCAGTATCAGGTGCGTCTTCCCCTGCAAAGACATGAAAACAAAGAAATGGAAACAGGCATTAGCACCATGGCACACAATGAGGGCTGAGAAGCAAGAGAACCAGTACTTGATTGACACATGTCCCACATGACTAAAACCCTCCCATGCATGCACCCTCACTGCGTATGAAGTGCAGGCAAATGGCACACACTGATGACACCAAGATGGAAAATGAACACATTTTCTGCATGCTGCCTGGCAGTGGCATCACACATTGGCCTGTGATTGCCAGGTGAAACACACATGCCATCACACAAATGGCATGTACCATTGCTATTGAGTGAAGATGGAGAGGAGGGCAGCACCTATTCATTCAGTCCAGTTCCCGCATGTAATTGCTTTTCTAATTCTAACAGGTCAGATTTTTCACCTGGAGCTGCCAGTCTGAAATGGTCCAATTGCACAGGGACATGTGTGTACAAATGATATCCAGGTAACAAAGTCACTCCACTTCACCATTGCCATGTCAGACATGTGACTAGTGGACAGCGACATGGCTAGTAAAAGTGGGGGAATGCAAACAATCTGACTGAATGAACAGTGAAAAATAAGCAACAATGTTGTGGCAAGGTGACACTTCAAGGGCAACTGGCGTGCAGTTGGGCTAGATGTCTACTGTTGGCAGAAGGGATACTGCTATGGACAAATGCAGCTGCACAGGAAGTATTGCATGAAGCACATGGCTGACCCATACGACTCAGGCGCACACACTCTCACCTGGCACACAAACAGAAGCCCTCACACACACACCATGCACATGGATGACACACACATGCATGTGCACTCACTGGACAATGCCTCGTAATCAGCCAGATCTCCCACGCCTTGGATCTGTTCCTCCGTGACGTAGGTCCCAGCGACTGACTCATGTGGAGTGAGTTCCATGTCTACTACTGGAGACCCACCTCCAGTCACTAGAGTTGCGGCATGACTTGAGGCCAGCTTACTCTTTGCCCTGCGCTTTAGGTCATTCCAGCGCTTATAGCAATCATTGGCTGTGCGCCTCACGATTCCAAGGGCACTTACGATGTCCGCAACAGTCTGCCAGTGTGCTTGGCGTTGTGCAGGTGTGGTCTTGGATCCTGCAACAATGACCATCTCGTTGTCATGTCCGGACACATACTCGACAAGTGCATTCAGTCCGTCATCCGTGAAGCTGGGCTTCCTGGACGGGCCGGACTGTGTAGCAGTGTCTGGGGCATCAGCCTGTGCCGGACGAGCACTCTTCCTCTTCCGCTTGGAAGGTGGTGGTGATCCTGAGTGTCCTGCGCCGCTCTGGACACTAGGGGCAGGAGCCCTGGTGGACTCTGTATCAGGAGTGTGGGATTGCACACTCAGCATGGGAGTTGGTGCAGGCATTGGCTCTAGTGTGATGGTGTCAGGGGGAATGTCAGCAGCATGGACTAGGACCGACACTGTCCTGGCTGGGTGTGTGAGGGCTGGGGTGGATGGAGCCGCAGCTGCCCCTGCAGCCTCTCCGCCCTGCCTCCTTGGTGCAGCAGATGACCTTGCTGCCCCAGATCCACGTGGCATGATGGCATCAACGTGCACCAGCGCACGTGTCGTAGCCCTGCTGACCTGGAAGTCAGCCATGGAGTCAGCCAGGTCTGGTGCCACAATGGGCTGGTCCAACAAGGGCTGAGCATGGATGGTGTCAGCCACATCAGCCTCAACGGGAGGGGGGGAGGGGGGAATTATGGGTGCCCGTGACTGGTCCTCCACACATGGGGGACAGGCTCACCCTGCAAGTTACGACCACGTCCCCTACCGGATCCACCACGGCCACCACTTGTGGCTCTTCCACCTTTGCCACCCTTACGGAATCCTCGCCTCCCAGCCATGGCACTGATGTTAATGTGCGTATGGGAGTGGATGTAGACTATTGTCCTGGGCAATTGGGGGTCAAAGGGGTTGGGTACCAGATGGTAATTGTACCCTAGTGCTCTAGCAAGGCTGAATGTAACCCCTGGGGAAAGATGACGGGTCACGCAACGCACAGGAGGCCCAAAAAAGGGAGATGACGTGCACGCAACCCCTCCTAGACCACGTGTGCAGAAAGAAAAACCTGCACTACGCTGTGGCACCCAGTAACACAAGAATGAACGTATGCGTGTCACACGCAGCCTAGAATGACCTCTGAAGAGGTAGGCTACACACGGGGCAAGCACAGATGTTAGATACGTGCGTGACTCACCGTCTGCCTGGTAAACGAGCGTGTAAAAGGAGCACGTTTGGTTGGCAACACCCCCGCCAAAAGAAGATTTGTAAGCTGTCTGAGGAGACAGGACAACAGTAGAAGGGAACACTGTTTGAGGGAACAGGCCCAGGTAAACCAGTAAAAGAGAAAAAGCTGTTAGAGATAACAGGGAATACGAACTTGAAACGCCGTGAAGTAAATCGCGTGTGAAACGACAAGAAGTACAGAATTCACCCACTCGCTCTCCACGAAAAGCACGTACAAGGAAAACGTGTTCTACACGTACCTTTTATACAGGCCCACACGTCCAGCGTCACTTACGCGGCGTGTACGCGCTAGGGCCATTTCCACCAATTACATGCTTTGTCACTTCTGCGTGTAGGGCCATTTCCACCAATTACACGCTTTGTCACTTCTGCGTGTAGGGCCATTTCCACCAATCACACGCTTTGTCACTTCTGGTGGTAGGGCCATTTCCACCAATCACACGCGATTACACTCTGACGTGCAGTCTTTCCACGTGTGCTCTGTCATCACGTGCTGTGTGGGAAACACCTGTGCGGGTCACGTCACAGACGCGCTTACGCGCTGAGGGCCTTTCCTCAGTTTTCACGCTGACGTGCAGGATTTTCACGTGCCAAATCACTCCGTACCAAGCTGGCCACGCGTACGCACACGGAATACCACGCTCCTGCCCGGAAGGCCGAACTACTGCCCCCCAGAGCCCGAGCACGCTCCCACCTGCTGCTGCCTGACTGCCTGCTGCCCCTGCACTGCTGGGGGGTGGGGGTGGTGGGTGACATGGGTGGGGGCCTGGTGGAGGCTGCCCCTGCACTGCTGGGGGGTGGGGGTGGTGGGAGACATGGGTGGGGGCCTGGTGGAGGATACCCCTGCACTGCTGGGGGGTGGGGGTGGTGGGAGACATGGGTGGGGGCCTGGGTGGAGGATGCCCCTGCACTGCTGGGGGGTGGGGGTGGTGGGTGACATGGGTTGGGGCCTGCTGGCAGGTGCCCCACAGTGCGTGGGGGTGTTGGGAGACATGGGTGGGGGCCTGCTGGAGGCTGCCCCTGCACTGCTGGGGGGTGGGGGTGGTGGGAGACATGAGTGGGGGCCTGGTGGAGGGTGCCCCTGGTGACTGGGGGGGTGGGGGTGGTGGGAGACATGAGTGGGGGCCTGGTTGAGGGTGCCCCTGGTGACTGGGGGGGTGGGGGTGATAGGGGACATGAGTGGGGGCCTGGTGGAGGCTGCCCCTGCACTGCTTGGGGGTGAGGGTGGTGGGAGACATGGGTGGGGGCCTGGTGGAGGGTGCCCCTGGTGACTTGGGGGGTGGGGGTGGTGGGAGACATGAGTGGGGGCCTGGTGGAGGGTGCCCCTGGATGGTGGGGGGTGGGGGTGGTGGGAGACATGAGCAGGTGTGCAGGGTAGTCCCCTGTTTTGTGGGCTGCCTGCAGGGGCCGTGGAGGGTGTACAGGGAACACCTGTGAGGACCCACCCAGCCTAATCGCGTGTGTAACTTCCCACGCACCCCTGTAATACACGTACCAAGCCAAATCGCGTGTGAGAATTCCCGCGCACCCCTGAAATACACGTACCCTGCTGAAATTGCGTGTAAAACTTCCCGCGCACCCCTGAAATGCATGCGCCCAGGCTATTCGCGTGTGGAACTTCCCGCGCACCCCTGAAATACACGCGCCCAGGCTATTCGCGTGTGGAACTTCCCGCGCACCCCTGAAATACACGCGCCCAGGCTATTCGCGAGTGGAACTTCCCGCGCACCCCTGAAATACACGTAGCACGCTAGGAGACATGAGTGGGGGCCTGGTGGAGGGTGCCCCTGGTGGCGGGGGGGTGGGGGTGATAGGGGACATGAGTGTGGGCCTGGTGGAGGATGCCCCTGCACTGCTGGGGGGTGGGGGTGGTGGGTGACATGGGTTGGGGCCTGCTGGCAGGTGCCCCACAGTGCTGGGGGGTGGGGGTGGTGGGAGACATGGGTGGGGGCCTGGTGGAGGATGCCCCTGCACTGCTGGGGGGTGGGGGTGATAGGGGACATGAGTGGGGGCCTGGTGGAGGGTGCCCCTGGTGACTGGGGGGGTGGGGGTGGTGGGAGACATGAGTGGGGGCCTGGTGGAGGGTGCCCCTGGTGACTGGGGGGGTGGGGGTGGTGGGAGACATGAGTGGGGGCCTGGTGGAGGGTGCCCCTGGTGACTGGGGGGGTGGGGGTGATAGGGGACATGAGTGGGTGCCTGGTGGAGGCTGCCCCTGCACTGCTGGGGGGTGGGGGTGGTGGGAGACATGAGTGGGGGCCTCGTGGAGGGTGCCCCTGGTGACTGGGGGGGTGGGGGTGGTGGGAGACATGAGTGGGGGCCTGGTTGAGGGTGCCCCTGGTGACTGGGGGGGTGGGGGTGATAGGGGACATGAGTGGGGGCCTGGTGGAGGCTGCCCCTGCACTGCTGGGGGGTGGGGGTGGTGGGAGAGATGGGTGGGGGCCTGGTGGAGGGTGCCCCTGGTGACTGGGGGGGTGGGAGTGGTGGGAGACATGAGTGGGGGCCTGGTGGAGGGTGCCCCTGGTGACTGGGGGGGTGGGGGTGATAGGGGACATGAGTGGGGCCTGGTGGAGGGTGCCCCTGCACTGCTGGGGGGTGGGGGTGGTGGGAGACATGAGTGGGGGCCTGGTGGAGGGTGCCCCTGGTGGCGGGGGGGTGGGGGTGATAGGGGACATGAGTGGGTGCCTGGTGGAGGCTGCCCCTGCACTGCTGGGGGGTGGGGGTGGTGGGAGACATGAGTGGGGGCCTGGTGGAGGGTGCCCCTGGTGACTGGGGGGGTGGGGGTGGTGGGAGACATGAGTGGGGGCCTGGTGGAGGGTGCCCCTGGTGACTGGGGGGTGGGGGTAATAGGGGACATGAGTGGGGGCCTGGTGGGGGCTGCCCCTGCACTGCTGGGGGGTGGGGGTGGTGGGAGACATGGGTGGGGGCCTGGTGGAGGCTGCCCCTGCACTGCTGGGGGGTGGGGGTGGTGGGAGACATGAGTGGGGGCCTGGTGGAGGCTGCCCCTGGTGACTGGGGGGGTGGGGGTGGTGGGAGACATGAGTGGGGGCCTGGTGGAGGGTGCCCCTGGTGGCGGAGGGGTGGGGGTGATAGGGGACATGAGTGTGGGCCTGGTGGAGGATGCCCCTGCACTGCTGGGGGATGGGGGTGGTGGGTGACATGGGTTGGGGCCTGCTGGCAGGTGCCCCACAGTGCTGGGGGGTGGGGGTGGTGGGAGTCATGGGTGGGGGCCTGGTGGAGGATGCCCCTGCACTGCTGGGGGGTGGGGGTGATAGGGGACATGAGTGGGGGCCTGGCGGAGGGTGCCCCTGGTGACTGGGGGGGTGGGGGTGGTGGGAGACATGAGTGGGGGCCTGGTGGAGGGTGCCCCTGGTGACTGGGGGGTGGGGGTGATAGGGGACATGAGTGGGGGCCTGGTGGGGGCTGCCCCTGCACTGCTGGGGGGTGGGGGTGGTGGGAGACATGGGTGGGGGCCTGGTGGAGGCTGCCCCTGCACTGCTGGGGGGTGGGGGTGGTGGGAGACATGGGTGGGGGCCTGGTGGAGGCTGCCCCTGCACTGCTGGGGGGTGGGGGTGCAGGGGGACATGAGCAGGTGTGCAGGGTAGTCCCCTGTTTTGTGGGCTGCCTGCAGGGGCCATGGAGGGTGTACAGGGAACACCTGTGAGGACCCACCCAGCCTAATCGCGTGTGTAACTTCCCACGCACCCCTGTAATACACGTACCAAGCCAAATCGCGTGTGAGAATTCCCACGCACCCCTGAAATACACGTACCCTGCTGAAATCGCGTGTAAAACTTCCCGCGCACCCCTGAAATGCATGCGCCCAGGCTATTCGCGTGTGGAACTTCCCGCGCACCCCTGAAATACACGCGCCCAGGCTATTCGCGTGTGGAACTTCCCGCGCACCCCTGAAATACACGCGCCCAGGCTATTCGCGAGTGGAACTTCCCGCGCACCCCTGAAATACACGTAGCACGCTGGGAGACATGAGTGGGGGCCTGGTGGAGGGTGCCCCTGGTGGCTGGGTGGTGGGGGTGGTGGGAGACATGAGTGGGGGCCTGGTGGAGGCTGCCCCTGCACTGCTGGGGGGTGGGGGTGGTAGGAGACATGGGTGGGGGCCTGGTGGTGGGTGCCCCTGGTGGCTGGGGGGTGGGGGTGCAGGGGGACATGAGCAGGTGTGCAGGGTAGTCCCCTGTTTTGTGGGCTGCCTGCAGGGGCCGTGGAGGGTGTACAGGGAACACCTGTGAGGACCCACCCAGCCTAATCGCGTGTGATAATTCCCACGCCCCCCTGTAATACACGTACCCAGCAAAATGGCGTGTGATAATTCCCACGCAACCCTGTAATTCACGTACCCTGCCAAATCGCGTGTGATAATTCCTGCGTACCCCTGTATTACACGTGCCCTGGCTAATCGCATGTAAGACTTCCCGCGTACCCCTGTAATACACGTTCCCTGGACAATCGCGTGTTGAACTTCCCGCGTACCCCTGTAATACACGTTCCCTGGACAATCGCGTGTTGAACTTCCCGCGTACCCCTGTAATACACGTTCCCTGGACTATCGCGTGTTGAACTTCCCGCGCACCCCTGAAATACACGTACCCTGGCACCCTGGCTAATCGCGTGTATAACTTCACGCGTACCCCTGATATGCACGTTACCCGCTTTGCGTTCCTTGTTTGGCAGCCCTGTAAACTGGTCCAGGGTTAGTGCAGCCCTTTGCGATGATTTAGCGATTTTGATGGCTTTTCCTTGCGCGAGGGCGTTCTTGGGGGCGTTACTGGCGCTGCTGCAGGGTCGCTGCGATACTCTGCGCCACGGCTGGTTTGGGAGCATAAAATCCATGAATACGCTGTGCGCGGAAATCGGTTTTAGCGCACGTGCCTGGCGCAGACAATCGCACGCGGACACTCTGCGCCAGCCGCTTGCGACACTTTTCTGCGAAATTCTATGAATTACCCTGATAGTCTTTCTTATAGGCAGATTGTCTATGCAATGTATTTCCTCATCCTTCCTGCAATAGTGGTGTAATGATAGATCAAAATAGACGGCGTACGTGTAATTATAGAATTTGACCACTGGATAATCTCCCTCATCAGTGTTTATACAGAGACCAAGGGCAATCATTGTCTCTATTTTTTTGGGGGGGGACACCATTTAGTAATACAAATCATCTTTCACATATTCATGTGACATCACCATGTTCTTTACCTTTCACATGCTTCTATCGGTCATTCACTGTTATGCACTGCAATGTTGCTTGCAGTCTAGAATATACATATGAGTTGCACAGTAAAATGTTAAATTAGTTTTCTTTTGTAGTCTTGGCCACTTTGAATCTTTGGGACCACCTTTAATGCATCTTCTCCCTGGACAATCTTAATTACACTAGGCTTTTGAGCCCACTCTGAATCAGGTGCTGCCATCCCAACAACCTTTAATTCTCAGCATTGTCCACTCTGGCAAAGCCCTACTATGTATGGCACTTGCCCCAAAGTGCATTTACTTGCATTAAGAAAAAAACCTAGATAATTTGTGATCCCACACGCCAATGAAGCACTTCCGCTATTTCCTCACTGCCACACTAATATACTTCTCTTTGTCCACCATGGCCAATTCCTAATTTCTGCAGCAGTCCCTTCCTGCATGCTACTTTTTCATCTTTGATATGTCAGTTTTTCAACTGAGTACAAGGGTAACAAGTAAACAAGTACCCCACTAAGCAGGATTGCGCACAACAGGACCTGCAGGTAGTGTATTGTCTTACTCCTTCACTGGCCAGCAAAAGCTACTTGCGGTCCAAGTAGAGCATTTGTTACCAGTAACATCTGGAATAGCACAGGTCACCTTGCCGATACCCAATGTTTTCTGCAGTTGGCCTTGACAGTGAACCAGATACCATGCTGGAAAGAATAACAAGTGCTGCTGGTTCTCTCGAATCAGCCAATGGATACAGTTCACAAATTTGACTAGCTCTTGACAGAATTGTATTATCACATCATCCATTAGCTAGATATTGCCTTGGCTCAAAGGCAATGTCAAATCAGGCAATGTCAAATCAGAGCCTCCGGTAAATGCATCGTCTGCAGGTGAGGATCTCATGCAGGCTGAATCATGTTACCTGATCAGCAGTGCAAAATCCTTAGAATGAGGAACAGCACATCTGGCCACTTCAAACATCTTTTTGAAATGTTCTTTTTCAAGATGCCATTTAGTCTCACCACCACCCTTCTGATTCTGGGTGTGAGGCAAGGCGTTAGCCTGGCCTTGTCAACCGGGGATGGGAAACCCTCTCCGCCAGCTGTGGGCCACCAGGGACGATTCCAGAGCCTTTCCTACTGCAGAGGGGGATGGTGGTAGTTGGGAGTGTCTGAATTCATGTCCTCTAGCCATGTGCCAGTTTTTTTTATCTGCAGTATCAATTTGCATCACCCCATGCCTATGGCTCCAAATGCTGCCCATGTTTTCCTAGAACCAATAGTGAGGCAACAGCAGTACTGGGAGACCACCTGCAGCACTGTGACCCATCAGCCCCCCACAGGATATACCACAAGCAGAGCTGCAGAGTTGTGGTGGACAGGACACGGCAGCGAGCAGTGGAACAGAGATCTTAAGTGGCTTTCAAGGTTGCACGTAACACTCGCACTGCTGGGATGTGAAGCACTGAAACCGCTGCCAATGACCTAGACCACCAGGGACTTTTACTGGAGCATAACATACATACCAAGACACTACACACCTCAGCGGAAGCCACTCCAGCCCCCTTACCACTTGGACACTCGGCAACGCAGGTTGCCATTGCTACCTCACAGCGGCCTTGCGAAGAGAAAAGCAACATGGCTTAGCCCTCTATGTGTAACTTCTGTGAGGCAGACATGGTATCACGAGTAAGGACACAGACACAAAAGGTACAAGTTTCAACACCTTTATTAAGTTTGACTGGGGTTGGAGACTTCCTAGCTGGCCCTAATTCTATAATGGGAGTAGTCTCGACCATCAAGGTAAAATAACGTGGTCCAAGTCAGCCACTCAAACAAAGGAAAAATCTGTGTCAGATACCTATTCTTGCCCTCATGTTTCACAATAACTAAGTGTGGGAACATGTATGAAAATAAAGAGTGTATCAAAAGAATGTCAGTATGGCAATGGAAGTGCTTCACCACTCCCTTACCCAAGTTCAGTTCACTGGGGTTGTTACAAAGTTCCTTCAAGGTGGATAGTATGCACAGTTCAAAGATTTCCCACAAATCTGTTAGGCTTCCCTCGCCTATTTTAATGTCAGTTCAACATGCATCAAGGTTCTCTTCGATTGATTCTTTTGGGCTTCCCTCACCCGGCTTCACAATTCTCAAACAGATATTCACAAAGTTCCTTCTTAGTTACTCTGCAGGCTGCCCTTGTGTGTCTTCAAACACTTAAACCTGGCTGAAACACTTTCTAGCAAACCATCTCCGCTTCGCAGAGATCAGGGAGAACGTCCTTCCCCAACCTCTGTACTTCTCTTTCCGAATGTTCACCTGTCAGAGACCTTCGCAACCGCATTGTATTATCACCCCCCATGCGTGACCACTGCGACAGCAGGGTCCTTATCATTATCGCCTTGCCAGAGACTTTTGCAACCGCACAGTATTCTCACCCCTATGCGTGACCACTATGACAATAGGGTTGACTTCTCAATGTCGGTGCCTCTTGCACTTGGTTTAGCAGAGTGGGCCCACAGCCACTCTGTTCCTCATTTCACAAAAGCCTATAGTTCATTAGGACAGGCCCACGGCCACTCTTTTCCTCGTTTCACAAAATTATCAGTTTACTTTCACATTAGCCATTCAGGATCTCTGCATGCTCTTTCCCTTGTGCCCTTTTCTTCAATGGCTTTCAACACATTTTGCTTTCGTTATTCACTGTTCTGTTATCTTTCAAAAAGCGTTTAACAATGTGCCTTCTCAAACAGCACCACTCTGTTACTTTGTTTCTCATCGGCTCCCTCACCGACGAAATACATTAAAGCTTTCAGTTCAATGTCTTTATCCTCCAATGCGTAGCCTTGTGTGTAACTCTGCAGCTTTCCACAATCACACGTATCACAAACTGGTCTCTCCCTTTCTTTGAACTCACAGGCTGTGATTGCTTTCTCACGCCCTTCTGTTTTCAGCTTGTCGAAGTCCGGGTTTTGCACACCTGCCCCTCAGACTGTTTCCTCCCCGGGTGGCCTCGCGTCCCCAGGGAGGAAACAAGTAGTTTGCTGTTGCATGGAGGAAAGGGATTAGCCAGCCCCTCTGCTGTCTTCTCTGAACTTTCCCGGCTTCTTGGAGACATGGCTTCCTTGCCACGCTTTCTCCTGCCTCACCTCCCTCGCTTGTCCACCCCCAGGGTTGGGATCCAATAGTGATGGCCCTTTCTTGGCCACCCGAATAAGGGATCCCCAGGCACTGAGTCGTGAAACACCTTCAGGTTTTTCACACTTCTAATGTTTGCAACACCTCCTAGGTGAGCAAGACAGGACCAGATTGGCCAGAGACAATGTACCAACCAGAGCATAGGGACGGGGTCACAAGGCACCCCAGCAAGCAGGAAAGTTTGGGTTTTGTGGGTGAGGTCGGAGGAGGAGGAAGTGGCGGTCCAAGAGACAAGAAGAAGGTAGGATGTTGGAGTGGAGTGTGGAGGTGATTTTTGGAGCAGGTGAGGCGTTGGTTAGTGAGTGCAAATGGTACTGTATTGTGTGTGTTTGTGAGAAAGAGTGATAAGTGTGTTTAAGAGAAGTGATCAATCATACGCATTCATCCCTTCTCCCCTAGATGGAGACTGCTCCAGCGAGACTAGGGATGTGAGCCCGCTCCGTAAGACCCTCCCTAGGAGTCGAGGCAAGTGGGACATCACCGGGAGAGACTCCTCCCGCACCCCTTGCGAACAAGGGCTCCTGTTCCTGTGAGAAACATTCTAAGTCAACAACCATAGCCCTGTATATGGGACTCTCTTCTATGAAGAATATTATGGTTGAATCATGTTTGGCTGAAGGCAATGTAAAAAGAAATCCATCTGGATAAAGTAAGGAAAATGTCTAAATGGGGAGGTGTATTTCACTGCGACGAGTCAGAACAGATGAAGAGAAGGAGAGTGCTATGCGCATCGGAAGCCCCCTGACCCTGTCATGCCTGGTAGATGTGGAGCTCAAGCAGATCATGGAGCCAGTTCCTTTCGAAGAACCAGAGCAGCAGTGTGTGAGATGCCTACGGCCCGGTGTGCAGTACTTGAAAGGAAGCGGTATGAACAGAAGGAAAAGGAAGAGGTACCTGGTAGTGGTGCAACCACGCATGCAGAGTTGTGGGCAGGATGCCCAAGGAACAGCACTGAGACTACCTCAATGGGAAGTCTGAATGCCTTCTGAACATAGCGGCTGCAGACGCAGACATCTGACAAAGAGCTGAGAACGAGAAACCAAAGAACAGCGAAGAGATGTCATGACCCTTGCCCCTGACCCTCACTGGCAAGTCAGCCTTCCAGTTAGATCCAGGTCAAAGGCCTTAAAACCTCATCCAAGGCTCTCTTGGAGTCAGTCCTGGCACCTTTGGCGCCAGGCTCATAACCATCATGAAGACCAAAATTAGAATGGGACTATTTAACTTGGGGGGGTTCAGCCAACATGGAGGCACACACATAGCTCAGTTACAAGGAACTGAGCTATGCGGTCTGGTCTTTTGGGTGTGGCAGGCCTGGGACTACTTTACCTAGACTACTTTGGGTGTGGCAGGCCTGGGACTATTTTACCTGGACTAGTTTACCTGAGACTATTTAAACCGCACCCAAACAGCAGAACATGCTTTGCGTTATTCTGCTGTGGGCAGCGTAACGCTCACTGTGTCCAGTTCTTTGATGCCAGTTTACCTGAAACCAAGGACTTGTAGAGAGAGAAAGAACACTACGAAACTTACCTGGAACAGTATTCTGTCTTCAATCCACTCACCTGAAGGTACGAACTCCATCATCCGGCACTGCATGCATCCTGGAATACCATAACCTGGAAAGAGGAGAAAGAAATACAGCATTAGTAAGTGTTTACTCATGTTTCCTCCCGAATGAAGAAAGCCACACAATTCTTACCTGGGTAGTCATCTCCTGGTCAGTATCATTGCTGGATCATTACGGCGCTCGACGTGGAACATCGCAACATGCAAGGAGAGAAAAGACACAGGTTAGCAATATAAAAGGCAAAACAGCGCCGCGCATCGCGCCTTAATCACCGGACGGCATCGCACACACAGCGCTTTCGCCTACCGGCCCATACTCATCTTCAAACTGCATGACAACACCAAAATACCTTTCCATACCTAAAAGGAAAGAAGCAAGACATTATTATTCAAACTAAGAGGAACATAAGAACTGCATATAATGACTGTAAAGCAGAAAACCTATGGAGTCGCAGCAGGCCTGGATTCCCACAGGGGGCCTTGCACCAGTGAAGTAACTTGGTCGCTGCTCGCCCCCTCACATCTACGCGCCCCTGCCACGAGGAGCAGGATGGAGGATCCACCTTATACAATATTAAGACCCATCTTTAACCAGAGGCCTTACCAAGGGACCGGGAGAGGGTTCGAGAGTGCAAATCATCCAACCAGGTCTGGGTGGCATTCCCGTGGATACCAGGTGAGCGTAACAGAACGCAAAGCCTCAATTGATATTATCCACCTGAGCGTCATGGAGACTTCAGAGACTGACCAGTTAGTTCAGTTGTTGGGACAATCACGCGCTGAAGTACATTTAGCCAGGCAAGAAACCAATTCTCTTAGGAGGGATTTGATTGTTACTACAGATCATACCGAAGAAATAAGTAGACAATTGCTCCAATCACAGGCAGGACAGACCCCATTGCCTGGTAACATTCCGCCAGCACCTGTACCAACTTCTTCCAACAATCCAGTACAAATAACCCATCCTGGGGCAGTTCCTTTAGCTCCACCTGAACGATTTACAGGGGACCCCAAGAAGTACGCAACGTTCATGAACCAGTGTCGTCTTCATTTCCTTTGCAGACCTGGGGCTTTTCCTAACGACTAAGCGTGGGTTGCTTTTGTCTTGTCATATCTGAGTGGCAGTGCTGCGGATTGGTCGGTCCATTGGTAAGTCAGGATAACCCATTGTTACATGACTTTGGGGGTTTCCAGATGGAAATGGAAAAACTCTTTGCTCGTCATACCCAAGGCCAAGTATTAGACAACTAACTTTTGTCACTCCATCAAGGAAGTCAAGAATTGTTTACATATATAGCAACATTTAACAGACTAGTCGTTAAAGCTGGGTGGCCTGAGGAAAAAAGGACCACACTATTTCATCGGGGTCTACGAGGGGAACTAAAGGATGTCCTTGCTCAAGTGGTTCACCCACCTAAAGACTGTGGAGAATTCATCAACCTTGTGGTGCAATTAGATCACAGATTACAAGACCGAAAAGCGGACCGGATAAGGTTAGACACTTGAGCTGTGTATGTCCGGTCAAAGGATAATGTTCCACGTACATTGGAAAACACGGTAGAACCCATGCAAATCGGAGGTGTACGGCCCCCTTTAACTAAAACTGAAAGAGACAAGAGAAGGCAACAGCAATTATGCTTATATTGTGGAAAATCAGGCCACTTCCTCAAAGAATGTCCAGTGGAACCACCAAGGAGAACTTTTGGAGCCATAGAGAAGGAAGATAATAACAAGGAGTCGGAAAACTACCAAGCCCGGCAAGCGTAGAGGTCCGCTTGTCGAGCGAGAAGGATGAGCCACAGACCTCACACTTTGCATTACCAGTAATTTTGATCAATCGCCAACAACCGTCTCGGATGCTTGCTGTCGAAGCATACATAGACAGCAGAGCAGTTGGGAATTATGTAGACCAAGATCTGGCAGCAGAGATGGGGCTTCCCTTATGCTCTAAGTCGACTACTGAAAAAGTTACTACTGTTGATGGAACAGAAATAGCTTCCAGACCAGTAACCCAATGTACAGCAGCACTAATCCTACTGTGTCAAACCCTACTGTGCAAGGATGGACACAGAGACTCTATTGCATTTGATATCATCAAAGCTCCTCAGTTTCGACTAATCTTAGGGATGCCATGGTTGGTAGCTCACAACCCTCTAATAGATTGGCGTGCCACGAAGTTGACTTTTCCGATGATTGTGCTCGCACCTGTTATAACCAAGTAAAGGGGAAAACAGACTTATGTACATCTGCTACTCCCAGTATGGCAGCGATTGTACTAGGTGTGACTAGTACTCTACCAAATGAATATCAAGATTTTCAAGAGGTGTTCCAGAAAGAACAAGCCAATACTCTACCACCGCACAGGCCCTACGATTGTCAGATCGACCTCATACCTGGAGCTCACATTCCTTGTGGTAGAATCTATGCACTTACTGAACCAGAAAACCTCCATTTGAAATCTTAACTTGATCAGTACCTGGCAAATGGATTTATCCGCCCATCTAAATCACCGGCAGCCAGTCCCTTATTCTTCGTACCAAAGAAGGAAGGAGATTTGAGGACTTGCATCGACTATCGCGCATTAAACCAGATCACATTAAATAAATGTTATCCACTGCCCCTTGTTCCCGAAATATTGGATCAAGTCAATGACACCCAAATCTATATCAAACTGGACCTTAGGGGGGTGTACCATCTTGTTAGAGTGAAGAAAGGAGACAAATGGAAAACCGCCTTTCGTACCAAATACGGCTTGTATGAATACCAGGTAATGCCTTTTGGACTTTGCAACGCTCCTGCTGCATTCCAGTACTTTATGAATTATGTTTTGCAGGAGTTAATCGACTTTTGTGCAAAGGTTTACATTGATGACATCTTAGTGTATTCTGCTACAAAAGAAGACCATGTCAGGCATGTCCGCTCCGTCCTTACTAAACTCTGCTAACATAAACTGTATGCTAAACTCGAAAAAATGCTCTTTTCATGTCACCGAAGTGGAGTTCCTCGGTTTTATCCTCACACCAAAAGGTATCAGAATGGATAGGCACAAGGTAGATGCCATTCTTAACTGGCCGTCACCAACTTCATTTAAAGGAATCCAGAGTATGTTGGGATTTGCAAACTTTTACCACCGAATCATCCCAGATTTTTCCCAAATAGTGCATCCAATTACATCACTATTGAGAAAAAACAATAAAAGGTTCCATTGGACCGAAGAAGCAGAGAAGGCCTTTCAAGAACTTAAGAAAAAATTCACTTCTTCTCCAGCTCTACGGCATCCTCGCCCAGACCTCTTTTATATAGTTGAAACAGATGCCTCTAGCATGGCTATGGGAGCTGTTCTCTCACAAAGGGACCCAGGACTGGCCAGTTAAACCCTGTGGCCTTCTGGCCACGAAAATTCTCACCTCCCGAACTCAACTATGCTATCACAGACAAAGAACTCTTGGCTATAAAATCAGCTTTCAAGGCATGGCGACACTATCTCCTTGGTGCTAGACATACTGTCACGGTCATAACTGATCATCTAAACCTGCAATACATAAAAACAGGAAAGGCTCAATCATCCTGTCAACTGCGGTGGGCTCTTTTCTTCGCTGAATATGACTATGTGATCACCTACCAGCCAGGAGTCCGAAACGGAAAGGCTGACGCCTTGTCCCGCATGGGTGTTGATGAAAAGGTATACATAACTCCAGATCCAGTAGCCATCATTCCAGAAGACAGACTCCTGGGTCTTATGACAACATTGACACAGGGTGAACTCCAAAACAAGATCCAATTCTTAATGGATCCCACTTTCTCTCAAGAGTGGTGTACTAAAGGACAACATTACACCATTAAAGACCAGCTACAATATTTTAGGAACCGTCTATACTTGCCAAGTAAAGATTTACAAGAGCAGGTTATTTCGGGTTATCACGACTCCCTGATTGAAGGTCATCCCAGAATTGCCAAAACTCTAGCTAAAGTAAAACAAAACTATTGGTGGCCCACATGGCGTAAAGACATCATACAATGTATCCAATCTTGCAGTGTGTGTGCACAAAACAAGTCCCAAAAGCAGAAACCAGCTGGTCTTGTCCAACTATTGGAAATTCCTCCCACACCATGGCACACACTGTCCCTTGATTTCATTACAGATCTACCTCCCAGTCAAGGATTCAAAACCATCTTAGTAGTTGTAGACTTGTTCTCTAAAATGGCACACTTTATTCCTTTTAAGGGTCTTCCAAATGCATCCAATTTAGCAAAAGTATTTCTGGAGGAAATTGTACGGCTACATGGCTTTCCATCGGTCTTGATCTCAGTTCAAGGTAGTCAGTTCTTATCCAACTTCTGGAGGAAATGCTGTTCAATAGCCCAAATTGACACTCGACTATCCACAAGTTACCATCCTCAAACAGATGGCCAAACAGAAAGAACAAACCAAACCCTCGAGCAATACTTAAGTTGCATGTTACATCAAGTGGAAATAAATTGGAAGGACTTGTTATGGATAGCTGAATATGCCTGTAATAATTAATTACACACCAGCACTGGACAAACCCCTTTCAACACTATATATGGTAGACATCCACGTACTTCAGAATTGGATCTCCAAATCCCTTTGGAAATGCCAGCGGTTAAAACCATACATATGACTATTTCCCAGGCCATCAAAGAAGCAGCAGAACATTTACTCCAACCCAAGAACAGACAAAAGAAATTTGCTGACCGACTATCAAATTGGAGACAAGGTCTGGTTAGCTTCAAAATATGTGCCCATGAAAGGGACTCAGACCTTTTGTCCCCGATATCTGGGACCTTATTCTATTGAATCCATAATAAATCCAGTGGCAGTTAAGTTAGCTCTACCACCCACTATGCAGATTCATCCTGTGTTTCACGTATCACTCCTGAAACCGGTACAACCGGGTACTCGGGTTACAACACCACCAAAACCAGTATTAGTTGACAGAGAACCAGAGTTTGAAGTAAAGGATATCCTAGACTCAAAATACATCAGATCAAACTATACTACTTAGTTGATTGGAGGGGATACGGCCCTCAAGACAGATCATGGGAACCTAGTGAGTACATCCATGCACCTCGCTTAATTAAAAAGTTCCATCAGAATTACCCAGCCAAACCAGGACCAGGCAGAAGTGCCACAGTGAGAGGGGCTTTGGGGGGGAGTGCTGTCATGACCCTTGCCCCTAGCCCTCACTGGCAAGTCAGCCTTCCAGTTAGGACCAGGTCAAAGGCCTTAAAACCTCATCCAAGACTCTCTTGGAGTCAGTCCTGGCGCATTTGACGCCAGGTTCATAACCATCATGAAGACCAACATTAGAATGGGACTATTTACTTGGGACTATGTAACTTGGGGGGTTCAGCCAACATGGAGGAACACACATAGCTCAGTTACAAGGAACTGAGATATGCGGTCTAGTCTTTTGGGTGTGGCAGGCCCGGGACTACTTTACCTGGACTACTTTGGGTGTGGCAGGCCTGGGACTATTTTACCTGGACTACTTTACCTGAGACTATTTAAATCGCACCCAAACAGCAGAACATGCTTTGCGTTATTCTGCTGTGGGCAGCGTAACGCTCACCGTGTCCAGTTCTTTGATGCCAGTTTACCTGAAACCAAGCACCTGCAGAGAGAGAAAGAACACTACGAAACTTACCTGGAACAGTATCCTGTCTTCAATCCATCGCCGACTTAATTTCTACTCACCTGAAGGTACGAACTCCATCATCCGGCAC
The DNA here is from genome assembly GCF_040938575.1 of Ambystoma mexicanum. Classification (NCBI taxonomy): domain Eukaryota; kingdom Metazoa; phylum Chordata; class Amphibia; order Caudata; family Ambystomatidae; genus Ambystoma; species Ambystoma mexicanum. Next base: position 1,023,668,717 of record NC_090923.1, on the reverse strand, counting down.
CGCATGCATCCTGGAATCCCATAACCTGGAAAGAGGAGAAAGAAAGACAGCATTAGTAAGCGTTTACTCAAGTTTCCTCCCGAATGAAGCAAGCCACACAATTGTTACCTGGGTAGTCATCTCCTGGTCAGTATCATTGCTGGAACATTACGGCGCTCGGTGAGGAACATCGCAACCTGCAAGGAGAGAAAAGACACAGGTTAGCAATATATAAGGCGAAACAGCGCTGTGCATCGCGCATTACTCACCGGACAGCATCGCGCACACCGTGCTTTCGCCTACCGGCCCATGCTCATCTTCAAACTGCATGACAACACCAAAATACCTTTCCATACCTAAAAGGAAAGAAGCAAGACATTATTATTCGAACTAAGAGGAACATAAGAACTGCATATAAAGACTGTAAAGCAGCAAACCTACGGAGTTGCAGCAGGCCTCGATTCCCACAAGGGGCCGTGCACCAGTGAAGTAACTTGGTCACTGCTCGCCCCCCCACATCTATGCGCCCCTGCCATGAGGAGCAGGATGGAGAATCTACTTTTTACAATATTAAGGTGAGGAGAGGGCCCAAGGGGGAGGAAGGAGTTGAGGCCAAGGGAGGTGGGAAAACAATCTGGTATTGAATCCAGCTCTCCTATATTGCAGACCCATCTTTAACCAGAGGCCTTACCAGGGGACCGGGAGAGGGTTCGAGAGTGCAAATCATCAAACCAGGGCTGGGTGGCATCCACGTGGATACCAGGTGAGCGTAACAGTACCTTCCGGTCTAGAAGCACCCCTGTTTGTTAAGCACAAAGTAACAACTGAATGGAGTCTTTTGAGAACCCTGTTAAATGGCCAACTGGTCTTCAATCAACAACATAAGCATTAACAGCAATGCAGGACATGGAGTCTTAAAGATGAGATCAACAGCAGTCATTCGCTCAGCCTACAGGAACTCAGTTCTGGTGAAGATCCTGCAGCCTTTTTATATATTTTGAGAGGGCTGCCAAAACAACCAGGTGGCACTGTGATCATTTGGCTAGATACATTCCCCCACCATCCTATTCGGAGAAGGACAACAAGCATTTCAAGCCCTCAATTCCAATGAAAAAATACCTGAAGAGGGGCATCCTGGCGAGAATAATACAAGACACAAAATTGTTTCAGGCGTCGTCACCTACAACTGCAGACAGGACAAATGACCCTGCAACCATCTTATTGAGTAAGAAACTTACTCGGTAAGTGCCTAGCAGATAAAACCTATGAAAAAGAAAAGCCCATGCTGGTCTTGGAACAATTTCTAGATGCTACACCGCCGTATCTACAGAAAGGTACATGACAGCTAACAAACCCACTTGCAAGAGGCCATAGCAGGAGGTGGGAGGAGTTGTATTGAGATGAGATGAGCGGTAGTGTCAAGGTTGTAGAAGAGTGCTGGAGGGAGTAGAAACATCAAAGGAAGGAGGCAAGGCTTAAAAGGAGTAAGCAACATCAGAGAAAGAGAGCAGAAGAAGAGAAGCACGTAGAGCTGAAGGGAGGATAGTAGTGCGAGGAGAACAACAGCAAGTGAGAAATGGAAGAGTATGTAGGAGTGATAGGAGGGAGACTGAATTGGGACAGTATGTCTGAAAGGCACAATCCACTATCCATTTTTAGATAACTAACCACTGGCTAGTGTAGGGTCTGTCTAGGATTTTACTGAGGGAGGTGTGACAAATTCAGGGATTTCGTCCCTTCTCCCCAAGGGGGAGTCACCCTGTTTGGGACTAGGAAGGTGAGCCCACTACACAATACCCTCCCTAAGGGACAGGGCAAGCGGGATCCTATTGGGGGTATGTGACGGCTTGAAGTCGGAGGAAGGGGCCGTGAGGAAGGAGGAGATGTACGCCGAGGTGGAGATGTGGTGGGGTGCCGACTGCGGCCGGCTCGCTTCCCAGTTCGAACCAAAGCCGGCTGTGGGTGAATGCACAGTTGATTGCGCACAGAGGAGGGAGGTGATTGGAATCAAGAGCGCGGCTGTGGTTAAGACCCAGGCGAACAAGGAGTGTGACGGCCAGAGCCTGGCCTGTGCTCCGCGACAAGAGAGAGACCCGCGTTTCGTGATGTTGGCATGCAGCCCCTGTGATGAATATGACCACCGGCTCTGCACGCGGCAGGGAAAGGAAGGTCTGGGTGCTATCAAGACGGCACGCCGACACACAACCATGGCTAGGGAAAGGGCGGAGAACCCATATGAATTGCCACAAAGACAATTAAAAGTCAAGTATAACACTCCCCAAAACAAGGAACAACAAAGCCCCAATACACACCAGAATCCTTACCTCATGGCAGGCGGGTGGAGTGCATCATGGCGAACGGCCTCAAGGAAGGAAGGGGGCAGGGCTTGGGGGGGGTTTATCAAGATTTAGCTGGTTAAAGGACTCTGATTGGACCAGAAGTATCCAGCCCCTATATAAACCAGAAAGAGATGTAGGACTAATGGTGAATTCTCCACTTCTTTGCAGAACCGACTGGAAAGCGAAGCAGCAGGAGCCTCTTACCATTGGGCTTACGAGGACTAAGCCCAGATATAGTCCATATTCCAGAAGGAAGCTTACAAGGACTGCCTCCCAGCCACTAAGAAGGAATACTTGGAAGCCTGGCTGAAAAGCTTAATTTCTTTATTTTTTTTTCTTCTTTTACCTGCTATAACTTGAAGCTGTTCAAAAGTCAATAAAGACTGGCATTTTGGTTGTATCAGCTGCCTTGTCGGAGTGATCCCTTACAGGGTAATCAACGTTTTTTAGATCAGATACAGGAGGCAAAGAATGCCCAAGTAAAGACTGAATTTCACCTTGTCTCACTGCAATGTCCCAGTTATTTGTTGGTTATATAGGAACAGAATAGGGTAGCCATGTACAGGGCCCCTTTAAGGTAGATGGCTTGGTTTTTCACCTGCCTTTGTGATAACCAGGACAATGGAATCTTCCCTTCCATTTCAAGAAGGGACCCAAATACACCTGTACGTCAACAGGTCAAGGGAGAATCAGCCGGAGAGCAAGGTATGCTGGCTTGTGCAGCCGCACAGAGGTGGGAGCTTCTTCCTTGCAGAAGGAGCAGCACTGGAGAGCCATGCAGTCGGTGTAATGGGTGGACACCCAAGGCACCCCATGGAACGGTGCTACTTCGATGAAGGCAAAAATCTCCACAAGCCCATGACTGCTGAGAGAGGAAGCAAAACCAAGCGACAAGAGACAAACCAGTGTCCTGCTTCTCCGATGCTGAAAGGAAGAACCGACGTGAAGAAGCCAACCATGCAGTCCAGAGCCAGTACATGAAGGTGGATCTGTGCTGGGCAGGGAGACTGGCTCCACTACCGAACACTGCAGCTGGAAATAAGGTACATGGCATTACACAAGTAGCAGGTGGAGGGCATTGAGGCCACAACCAAGCCCACACTTGGCTGGAAATCTGAATAGCCCAGGATAGAGTGCCAGAACTGACAAGGTGTCTCACTCGCTAGTCCCCGGGGATCTGTTATCCAGGTGGCCAGGACATGGCCATCGCTATTGGATCCAGTTCCTGGGGGTTGACCAGTGCGGTAGGATCACCTGGTTGGGGGTGGTCTTTGGGGAGTGAAAGTGGGACACCGAAGGATGAGACGCGGTTCCCACTTCCTTATGACACCTTTTCCCCATCCTACCCAGCAGGATATTTAGAAACTCTACCCCCTCCCTTTTCCTACACGAACACCTTCTCACACCATGAGTGACAATGGACTAACACTAGAGCCATATACCCTGCATGTCCCAACACAAGGGTCAGGCAGAGTCGGGCAATTGCCAATAACTACACACACCTGACTGCCCTTTCTCTTCCCCATACAGATAAAAGGCAGAGCACGAAAGCACACTCTGGGCAAGGGCAGATGCACAAGGAAGCAGCTATTCCGGGACGGCAGTTCAAACGGAGAAGAAAGGCGGCGAGACTTAAAACCTATCTTCTCCCACCTCTTCTACTGCTCTGCCTTATTCTTTGGACTACCTACTTCTCATCTTGTCCCCCTCAAATCTATCTACCACTCTGCTGTTCGTACCCTCTGTCTCCTTACCCCCCGTGACTCCATCTCTGCCTCCCTCTCTTCCCCTGCCTGGCTTCCATTTCACTCCCAACTTAAATTTCACTTTCTCTGCCTCGTCTTCAAATCTCTCCATGGTTTTGCTCCCCCTTATCTCTCCTCCCTCCGCTCTTTCTACTCTCCCTCTCGTTCCCTTCGGTCTGCGGACCATTTCCTTCTCACTGTTCCCCCGACTCCTTGTGCGCCCTCCCGTTTCCGCTCTTTCCAACTCCTAGCCCCTCTGCACTGGAACTCCCTTCCTCTTGCAATCCGCTCGACCACCACCTTTTCCTCATTCCGCACCTCCCTTAAATCTCTCCTTCTCCATTCTGCCCCTTGAAACCCCTTCCCTTTCCTGCCTCCCCTCCCTCCTTTTCCTTCCCCCTTGACCATCTCCCTCCCCTCCCTTACCTCCCACACTCACCTCCCCCCTCCCTCCTCCTATTTCCCCTTCACCCCTACCTCCCACACCCCGCCCTTTTCCACTACTCTCCCTATTCCCCTCAGTTAATTGCTCTTCTTGCTGTTTTGTTGATGGATTCATATTGTTATTTGCTTCTACCGTTACTGTTTATGTTTATGTATTAAGTTGTTCAACTGTACAGCGCTTTGGTGTAAAGCGCTTTATAAATCAACAAATACAAATACAAAAGGACGACAAGGAGGGAATTGCCTTGCCCTTTTCAACCCAGATCCGTGGAGCCTTCTGAAAGGAAAACGTAAGACCAGGAATCACAGCTGGTGAATGGTGCGACTGATGTCAGTGGCACATGGGACCCTCCCACAATGATAGCCAGGGCAGGGAGAAGCGGTTACCATTGACTCCAGAGGCAAGAAACGCCAACAAGTTCAGCACAGCCGGTGAGTCGGAGAGAACTGACAGTAGACCGGACTGTGTTGAGCTCAAGGTTGCAAGCAGCAACATTGTATGAACAAAGAACTTGTGTGCGATTGAAAATCCAGTTAAGTACCGAATCCAATTCTCCATTGTGAAAAGAGGATAGCACAGGGTCAGCGCGCTGGTCTTGGAAGCAAGACCACGCAGAGTAACAGAGGTTTGAATCCCAGATCCGCACTTAGAAACCGAACTCGGGTATGGTATTAGGTGCGTTATAAAAAAACAATTAAAATTAAAATAAAATAAATACAGAGTGGTCCGGGGTGTCTCGTGGGCGCTCATTTGAACCTCTCTGACTGGTGCCCTTTGTTGAAACTATAAGTATCAAGAGGCCTTAGGGAAGGCCGGCGTGAGGTGTCAAAGTGGTCATACGAGGGTCAAGCCAAACTCCTTGTACAGTGGAAAGTCTTTGAGACATTGTAGAGACAAATGTGCACTGTGGCAAGTGTCAACCCGACAGTGGTATACAGAGAGAAAGCTTGGGAAGGAGACCCTGCTTTCTGATAACGTTGAGGTGAAATCGTGAACTGTATTAAAATCGCAATGTGAACCCGACGGAGGGATGCCAGGAGAAAGCTAAGGGAAGTGAATCCTGCATTGTATTAAAGCTAAGTGAACTGCGTATTTTGGCAAATGTGAACCCAGCTGAGGAATGCCTGCGAATTGGGGTGAACAGTGATACACCCGTGAACATTGTGTTGTCAAATGTGAACCTGACTGTGGGATGTCCACAGTGAGTTGTTGGTCTGAGCCCAACTGAGGGAGGCTAAGGTTGAAAGAAGGATCAGAGCCCGGCTGAGGGCGATCCAAGGGTGAATAGTAATCAGCCAACGTGAAGATTAGTAGAAGGAACTTTTTGCTTTGTTGTCAGGCCCTCTGAAGCAAGAGACTTTGCATAAAAGAGACGTGGGCACAGAAGGCCCTGATATTGATAAAAATAACTACAAACTTGTGCCAGAGAAGCCCAGGAGTGTGCTGTGCTCGAGTGTCCCGTCTTTTCCCGTGCATGAAACGTGGAGCCGGGAGACCCCCAGCTTTAACATCTTGACTTATCATTTTGTGAACACTTCTTTCTTTTCTTGTGAAAATTATCCCACATTCTTTTGCAGCATAGCAATAAGGATTGGCAATAGATTTGTTTTAGTAATGGCCCTCTTTATTTGACTAGACTCCACATGGGCTGTATTATTATTATTATTTGATGGTCATAGCTTGCGCCCATCCCAGTTTTAGGTTTAGATTAGGCATTTATCTCACCTATTTTGCAGTTTAATAAACACCCTTGAACTGTGATCACTTGTGTTTGTCTTACTTTGATACCATGTCTTCCTTACCAAAACCACTACAAAAAGATGGTTGAGCAGGCCAGTAGCCCAAGCCAGGATCATAATCTGAAGACCCCAGAAAGGGGTGTGAGAAACCACAACTAAAGCAAAGACCATAGCTGGGCTAAGCAGGTCCGTAGCCTACCCAAGGCTGAAAGTAGAGATGTCTGACCAGAGATAAAGGTAACGTTGTGTTTTTGTGAATAACGACCAATACAAATCAGAGGAACCTGGTATGTTTAATATATTCCTGAAGAGTGGATAAACCAGAAACTGTGCAGGTTGCCCCATAAGGCCATGATTTTGCCAAAAGAACACTGAGAGACACTTTTGTTTGTTTGTTGGACGTACCAGGCCAAGAGTTCAAAAAGACTTAAGTTGGGGGTGGAGGGGGTCAGAAAACAAAGCAGCCAGCACTGATTTACCCAAGGGGGAGAGTAATCCTATTCTAATTAAAGCTTAAATTGTCTTTATTTCTTTATTTTTTCTTTATTTTTTACCTTTATTTAAAAGACAATTGTAAAATCAGCAGCGCATATAGTGCTGCATTCTTGGCATTACAGAATATGCACATCAGACACCATGATATAGTATGAAACTGCATAGTTAAGCAACACATAACATTTTATATCCTTTTGGGGAGCTTGATCACCTGGGCGGCTCATTCTGATATATCCACGTGTCTTTCAGTCGTCTAAGGGGCTGTGTTGGCCAAGTACAGTTTGAGCGGGTTCCATATGTTTTTGGGACGACACATAGATGTTATAGTAAGAATATACTCCTCCTCCTTTTCATGAGGGTATATCAGGTCACACAGCCATTCCTCTTTGCTAGGAGCACTCTTTGATTTCCAGTACCTAAGTATACATTTCTTAGCTATTTGTAACATAGGTTTTGCCTATGTCTCCTAGCAAATATTTGATTGGCGATAGAGCGGGGTGGAATGTCCAGTAAAGTGTTCAGTGTAGCCGCCACTGCACCCCAAAACACTAGGACTGGGGGGCATTTCCAACACATGTGAAATTAGTCAGCTAGTGTTATACCACATTTCCCACAACCAACACTTACATCAGGGGACAATTTAGCATGTCTTAATGGTGAAAGAGGGCTACTTTCTATGGAACACTGCCTTCATTCGATGGTACTGTATTACCCATAGAGGGTCACCCCCCAGATTATGCGAGAAACCCACTAGAGACGGAACAGATTGTCCTTTACTTCTTTCTTTCTTTCTTAGCAGTAAAGCTGTTAGGATAGCATAGATTTGGCAGAGAACAGAGTTAATTTATTTTCTTTTTTTTTTACATCTTTTTTTATTGATTTTAACAACAAAATGTACTTTCCACCCTCCTTCCCAATGCTCCCCCTCCCTGTCCCCAGTGTACCCCAACCCCCTCCTCCTCCCTCACTAGATCCCCTCCCTCCCCCCTGGGGTCCACATCTTCTCTTAGGCCATATGGGATTACATCAGAAGGTTTCATTTAGGACAGTTCCCAGAGTCTCAATCATTGGGGACACCATTGGGCCCTGTAGTCGACTTTTAGGAATGCCAGGGTCTCCCCCCCACCACACCCAGTCCTCAGCAAATTTGGGCAGGTTGTTCATTACATAGGTAGCCCATTCCAATGCCACAATGTCCCAAACTTTGCAAAGCCAGTCCTGTAGGGTGGGGACCACCGATCCTTTTCACCTCTGGGCTATAAGTAGCATCGCCTCCAATGTAAGCACCACCTGTGCTTTTGTTCGACTCTGATGTCCCCCATTCCACCTCCCCTCCCCCCATCCCCAACAGGACAATCTCCGGGGAGCCCCTTGCCACCTCCCCAAAGACCTGGGCCTGTGCCTCCCGGACCTCCTTCCAGAACGGTTCAGTTTTTGGACATCTCCACCAGAGATGGGACCCGGTACCAGCCCCCTCCCCACATCCTCTCCAACAATCCTGCAAGACCTCATGATAAATCTTATGCAGGTGAGCTGGCCGATAGTGCCAACCATATAATATCTTATACCAGACTTCTTGTAATTGAGCTGCTCTGGCCACCTTTGGTATCATCTTCCACAATCTTTCCCAGTTATCCCTACTAATTTCCCTCCCAATGATCCTCTCCCAACGAGCCATATAGGGCCATGAAGCTCGAGGAATGGCATTATTCGGGATTTTATATAGTTTCGACACCAGGCCCCTTCACCCATCATGTGTAGTCAGGAATTTTTCAAACGGGTTTAGTTGCCGTGTGGCCGCTAGTCTAATCTCTGTCCCCAAAGTCCTGCTTGCACTTTATGAATGATCTGATAGTTGAGCCCTGATACATGTCCCGGATGACCTGGCACCCTCCTTCCTGCCACTGTCCAAATGCCTCTACTCCATCCCCGGGTGAATTCCGACTTATTGAAAATGGGGATAAAAGGGGGCAGGAAGATCATAATCCCATATTTCGCCACTAGCTTGTCCCAAGTGTCAGCCATTAGCCTCATTATTTCACTCACAGACATGCCAACCCTCCCGATTTAGGCGGGAGACTCCCAATTTTGAACTGAAAAATATTGCTATTTTTCATGTTCTCCCGCCTAAAATAATTCTAGCCCCAATGTATGTCTATGGGGAAATTAATGTCTCCCAAATTCTCTTGTGAAATCTCCCTCCTAGGTGCCTCAGATTGTTGGCATGTATGTACTCGGGTACATATGCTGTGGTCTGCGGGGTAGCCACAGCACTTCCCTCAGATTATGTCGTACTACTGCCCGGACCATTGCCACCCATTGCTTTACCTTAGGGTGTGAGAACCACTCTCGTATTATCCGCAGCAGAGCTGCCTCGTAATACAGCTTAAAATTGGGGAGTCCCATCCTACCCTCTCTCCTTGGGGACGTCAATAGAAGTCGACTAATCCTCTGCCTCTTCCCCTCCCACACAAAATTCCCAGTCATTTTCCTCAATTCCTGAAAGAAACTGGATGAAACCGCCAGTTGGATCGCCTGAAATAAATACAGTATCCGAGGGAGCATCACCATCTTGACTGCTGTCACCCAACCCACCCAGGAAACCTTGGGGTTCCCCCACTTCTGAAAGTTTTTCTGTATTGCCTTCAACATGGGTGGATAATTGGCTGCATACCAGCCAGAAAGTGAGGCCGTGATTCACAATCCCAGATATTTAATCTCACCAGGTGCCAAATAAAAGGTGAAGAAGCCTTTAGCACAGTCAATTCCCTTCCCCTCACTGTGAGGATGAGCAATTCTGACTTGGTGAGATTAATCTGAAGACCCAAGGCTTGTGCAAATCTCCCAAGTATCTTCCTAAAAGCCCATAGTCAGTTCTCTGGCCTAGAGTGTCAACAGCATGTTGTCTGCAAAGGCGGCGACTTTATGCTGTTCTCCGCCAAAGGGTATACCATGTACCTCCCCAGCCTCCCGTATCAACTCTAGTAAAGGCTCCAGGTATACCACATACAACAGGGTGGGGAGAGAACACACTAAGTAAACTTGTGGTGGATCCAAGCTCATTTAGCAAGAATATGGCCTCACAAAATAATGAATCCTCCTGTCTAAATGCTGGAAGTCGGACAAGCAACCTGGATAAGGCTTGTCAATTTAATCTTCAAAAAGAGCTATTAGATAAGGCCTCACAGTCGGACTACTGTAGCAAGGTAGTTATGGCATCGCACAGTCTCTCGATAAATAAAAGTAGCATAATCACAAGGTCCAACATGGTCAATTCCACCTTTGAACCTTCTGCTGCCATTACAGCAATTGCACAGAAACCGGTTCAAGAGGTCTATAAACCCCCTATACAGACAAATGTCCTCTCCAAGTTGGGTTCCTCCCAGAACCTGTGTATTAGAAAGTGTTGGATGCCCAAAATTGAAGACACGAGCACTCAGGACTTTGTATCGGACCAGAGAAATTTCATTATTACTAACATCAGTAACGTAAATGGTCATGGAACTAAAGAAGCCCTGCGGTTTAAAGTCCTATCCTGGCTTAGACAGAGAACTGGGCCGGGTGTGGTCAGATTATCAGATCTTAAAATCCTCCGTAGGATGGACTTGAGAGACTGGAGCTCACCTGGCAACAAGGATTGCGTCCTAGTGGGATGTGGGACTAGTTCCCTTCCGGCCTTTCTAAGACTATGCAGATACATCCCGAGGGGATCCACCAGCTGTAATCTGATCATTTGACTATTCATTCGGCTTAAGGAGGTTCCCTTACGCCATGCCTCTTGCAGTCGTTTGTTTTGCATATTGTTGTGTATACACTTTTTGCTCATTTTTTGTTTTATGTAAGAATTGTTTGTATTGTTTGTTTTTCCTTTTGTTGTCTGCGCCCTTAAGCCTTTGGGTACCTGGAGTGCAATATAAATAATAAACATAAACATAAACATAAACAGGACACCCCTGCTTAGTCCCTCTGCTCAATCGGATAACTCGGGACAGAGACCCGTTAACCAGCAGACACGCGGCAGGTAATTTATAATTGGCCTGGATCATTCGCAGGAAATTCCCACCCAGCCCCATCTTTTCCATCACCCTAAACAAGAAGGACCACTCCACTCGATCAAATGCCTTTTCAGCATCCAGGGAGAGGAGGACTGAGGGCGTGGGCATCTTCTGTGCCTTCTCTACCAAATGCGGCACACGCCTAATATTAAATGTCTGTCTCCTGAGTACAAACCCTGACTAGTCCGAGTGGATCAAAGTTGGGAGAAACCCCTCCAGTCTATTGGCCAAGATTTGAGTGTACAACTTGGCATCTATGTTTATGAGTGCAATTGGCCTATACAATGGGCATTTGGTGGGATCCTTGTTGGGCTTGGGAATAAGAGTTATTTTAGCTTCTTCCATGTAAGGTGAGATTCTGCCCTCCCTGTGGAAGTAGTTAAATAGACTTGTTAGGTGGGGGACTAATACCCCAGCATATGCTTTATAGAAGTATGCTGTGAAGCCGTCCCGGGCCCGGTGCCTTCTTTTGGGGAAGGCCAGCTATGACCCAAATAATAAACAAACAAACAAACAGACCCTCCAGACCTCTTCCATTGTAATTTCTTGGCCTAGTGTCTCACGCTCATCACCTCACACCCTGGGCAATTGAATTCCAATTGAGGAAGTCTATTTGTTGTTGGGCTGGGGGATCCTGGGACGAATATAGGTCCGCATAATAGCTGGAGAAGCAGTCTCGGATTTCTTCTGTGAGGGTGTGGCGGACTCCCTGCTCATCCGTTGTGACCCCAATAGTGCTACTCCTCTGGCCCCCCTTAATAATCATGCCATAAGCACATGCGCATTATTGGCCTTTGTGTAAAACTTCTGCCGGATGAATAGTAGCGAACCTTCCACTCTCTTTGTCCTGAGGACATCCAGTCGTTCCTCTGCCCGTCTATATGACCTCATTGAGTTCCTAGGTGGAGCCTCTGCCGCACTCCTCCTGACGTCCTCAACCTCCCCCTCAAGTTGGACCTCCAGGGCCCTCAGCTGCCTATCCCTTTGTGCCTTTGCAGGTATACATTCCCCCATTATTGTTGCCTTAAATGCAGATCTTACCCTCCAATTCCTCCCTGACAATTGGATCCCGCAGCAGCTTCCCTGGGAAGAACCTCCACCTCCAAACCCCCGTCCTGTGTCCCGGTAGGTGCATCTTCATTGACACTACCTTGTGGTCTGCTGTTCCCAGGGACCCTAGCTCTACCCCCTCCACTGCTCCCATCAACCGGGTAGAGACCCATATATAGTCAATATTGGATTGTGTCCAGTGAACACTGGACAGGAATGTATATCCCTCCTTATTCCCCATCACCCCTCTCCAGACACTGCGTAGTCCCAAGGTCTCAAACTTCTCTTGTAGAGTGACCGAGGCCACCGCCCCCCTATACAATCTGCCACCTGAAGACCTATCCCGAGCCCTATCCCAGGTCAGATTGAGGTTGCCCATTAAGATTATATGTCCGCTCGCAAATCCTTCCAATATGTTGAAGAGTTCCCTTAGGAAGGCTTCCTGGCCCGAGTTAGGTGTGTAGACTGAGGCCATTGTATGTCATTCACTTAAAATCCCCAAATGTTAAAACGTATCTACCTCCTTTGTCCACCTTAGTATCTTTCACCTTAAAATCGATTCCATTCCAGATGACATGGGCAACTCCTGCTGTCTTGTTAGGTCCCGATGCCTGATAAATCTGAGAGAAACCCCGCAATCTAAGTCTCGTCTGGTCCTTTTTCAGGGGGTGGGTCTCCTGAATCGCCAGGACATCTGGCCCAGAGGATCTAACAAATTGCTACAATCTTTTCCTCTTGAGAGGGGTATTCAGCCCTCTTACATTATGTGTCGACCACGTGAATGGAAACAAGTCTCATGCCCAGCCTTATCTCGTCCCCCCTCCCTTCTCTCCAATTGTGATCTTAGTGCCTCTGTCCTCTTCTCCTACCGTGAATCCTTTCCCTGGTATCCTGGACCACAAACCCTGTGAACCCCTCCCCTATTTTATCCCCCTCCCTTCCATCCCCTTCCCCAAATTCAAGATGCCCCCCGCCCTCCCTTCCCTTACCCTGTCGACCTCTACCCCCCACCCCTGGGCTTTCCCCCCTTACTGAAGCAAAGATGGAGCATCTTCTTGTGCTCCCTCCGCCCAAGGTCAATCCTTTTCTTCCACCACCCCCTTGCATTAGTACTTGTTCCAGATCCGTCAGTCAGACCCTTTATCTTACTGCTGGGCCATCTCCCTTAGTCTCTCCTCCAGATTTCGCAAGTGGACCTCGTAGTGTGGCCCTCCTTCTGCGCCTCTCCCCTTGCGTCGACCACTCCCAGGGCCTGGCCTAGGGCGTTTCTCAGTTTGGGAGGAGTCCTCTCCCTGCCGGTCCTGACCCGCGTCCAGCTGCAGGAGGTCAGCTGCCTCCTGTGGTGAGGTGATTCACCTCTGGGCCCTCTCCCAATCAAAGACCAGGCCAAAAGGTCCATCTGTAGTGAATTCCACGCCAGGCCAGGTCCTTGACCATCTGACCCATCTGCCGTCTCTTGAGTAGGGTACTGGCTGCCAAGTCTTGAAATAGGGAGATAAGAGTTCCTTCATGGAGCACTGGCTCTTTCGCCCTGGCGGTGCGCAATATCGCTTCCTTTTGTCCATATCTTGAGAACGCCGCTAGGACATCTCTCGCTCTTGTGTTAGGGCCTTTTGCCAGCCTGCCTGTTCCATGGATCCGATCCAGTTCTATCCCTTCCGGTGCTGCCCCTTCTAACAAGTCAGCAAAAATGTTCTGGGCTACTCCCTTCAATTCTCTATCCCCCACAGATTCTGGCAGATCTTTAATCTTTATGCTGATCCTCCTTGATCTATTCTCCATGTCCTCCATTTGTATCTCTAAATTCTGGGTAGCCACACTGAGACTGGCGTCTCTGTCAACCTCCTGAAGGCCCCTCTCTAAGAAATCTGTCCTCTCCCCCAGTTGGCCCACCTCCTGCCTCATTTCCACCAGCTCTGTCTTTAGGTCAGAGCGCATCAATTGGAACTGATACTGAAAGGCCTTGGTAAGTGTTGTTTGAACTGACATCAGGTCATTATGGAGGTCCTGCCTCATTATGGATGGCGCGGCCTCTGTTTCCATGGGCTTCCTCTGGTCAACTGTGCTTGGGGTACTCGTGCCCAAGTCCCTCGCCTCATTTGGGGCCCACATGGTATGCAGGGTACCTGGCACACTCCGCGTTAATGGTGCCTGCTTCGAGGCCCTCAGTTTGGCCTTGGACATCTGCCTTTGTGTCCCCGGGGGAAGGCCGCCGATGATCATTTTCGGTGGTGGGCTCTCCACCACTTCTCCAACATTCCCCGCTGTGTCCCTCCAAGCCAACCCAGTGTCTGGCCATGGAACGCCATTGGGTCACCAGCCAAGCGTGCCCCACAGGCACCGGCCACTGCGCCGACAGCTCAGTCCTTTTCCTCTCTGTGGGGTCTGCTCCTCTATGAGGCCTCCCCTCTGCGTACCTCCAGGCCAGCCACCCAGTTCTGCAGGACACTTCCAGGCCCCCGAGTGAGGATGCTTTACGGGGCCCTAGTCCCCGCACAGTTGAGCCGGAATGTTTCCTCTTCATGGGGAGCGCCCCCCTCTGCGGCCTCCACTCCGCTTGACTTCTCCGCTCAGAGTCCCCCGGTCTTGCACTGTAGGGCACCGGTGAGTACTCTCGCTCGCGCGGATCCTGTGTCTCTGCTGTTCTTAATTTCTACAGAGGCACGTGGGGAACTCCTCTTCGTCCTGCTCCCGCTGACACAGTTTCACAGATCCGGGGGTGGTGGATCTGCCGTTCAAACTTCTGCCGATTCTGGAGCACCTGCCGACACGTCTAGCTGGTGTTCGTGGCCATCTTGGAATCCATAGTTTATTTTTAAGACAGCCTGATGAGCACCTGTTTGGTGTTTTTTTAGAGTAGGGAACCCATCATAGAGGTAAGGCTGAAAAGAGGTTTTCTTTACTTTAAAATAAAAAACATTTTGTTTAAATATGTCCTCTTGCTCGTCTCCTATACCTGACCTACCACAAAGGTTAAACAGATGAGGCATTTTTCCCTTTGGGTTTTCACCTCTAGCATTAGTCAGAATCTAGGTGGTAAGGGTACATATTATGTAATCTAACCTGGGGAGTAGGGACGCTTGGTTTGCTGCTTACTAGACGAGAGAGAGATAGAGAGAGAGAGCGAGAGAGAGAGAGAGAGAGAGAGAGACAGAGAGAGAGACAGAGAGGTTTGCTGGTTACTAGACGAGAGAGATATATGAATGACCCTAGGGCACTGAGAAATCTTCAAATAAAAACCCTTCAACCGTCTCTGAGAATGCTAGTATTCCTTGAGCCATTCATGACAGGTGATAAGGGCAAAGGAGCATCTGCTGAATATTCAGTACTTTACAAAGTTCCTGTATCAATTCCCCTTTGAAACGTGATCCTTGGTCACTGATAATGCTCACTGGCAGACCAAAATAAGCAACAACATCACGAATCAGAGCCTTCACTGTGGCCTGGGTGTCAGCCTTATGGCTCGCATACATCTCTATCCATTTTAAAAATCTATCGGCATGAACATAACGATAGCCTGACACTTCTCCAAACTGTAATTATACTGTAAGTGCTCAAATTGGGTCCTCATGGCTGGGTGTGTGCCCTTTTTCACATGTACACGTCTGTCCTTGTTTTGCTCTTGGGACAGATTTGGAACTGTTCCCATAACTGTTCTGTCACTTGTAAAAACCTGAGGGATACCATTCCTTCCATAGTTGGGATACCATCCCCCTTTTCGCAACATGTACCACACCGTGGAGCATACGTGCCAAATAAATCAATAGCTCATTGGGAATGACTAAATGTCCTTCACGCCGATTGCCAAAGCTTATCGTGTGAAGAGAACAACCTGCTACCCTCTACACATCCTTCTCAGTATTTGGAACCGGCTCCTGAATGTCTGCAAGCTTCTCAAGTCTGCTGTAATCTGGATCAATAGACTTCGCCTGTATTTTTGGATTCATTTCTTTGCCTGGGGAAAGGTGAAAGGGCAGCTCCCTCGCTGTCTCATCTGCAAGGGCATTTACTTGACTGTTCTCATCTCTTTGGGCTTGGTGTGTGAGGCACTTCACTATTGCAAATTCGTTGGACATTTATTATTCGGGAAGGGCATTTACAAATTGGGTCTTTTTGGTTGGTGTAATGTGGGACAAGGCCAGTAACCTGCCTTGTCAAAGTGGGCGAGAACCCCTCACAGCAAGGAGATGTCCCAAGGCAGTTCTCATTCTGAGGGCAACCAAAGCAGAGAGGATTATATGTTCCTGCCCCCCTTGTGCTGAAATGTTTGTGTGCAGACCGCTGCAAACTCATGTCATGCCTCTGCAAGTTGCTTGCCAGTCTTCTTTAATCTCTTGTAGAAACATCTTGCTGGTATTGGAAGGAGGGAAAACCTATCAGGACGTATGGCAGGGAAAGATGGCATCAGAGCCATGAACACCATAATTGGGACTGGCCACTGAGAACGAGAACACGGCCCGGAGAAACAGGTACTACACCGTGACTGATGTACACCCAGGAGCCATGAAAAAGAGAGAGAGACACGCTGTATCCATATGTGTTAATAACACAGAACTCCCAACCCCAGGAGAGGAGCCCGCGCAACACACCAAAGATACCCTAGATCACCTCGGAAGAGGAGCCACCCTTCGCACGCAACTAGAATTATTAGGAGACCTCTGGAAACAGTCCTGTGACAGGAACATGAACAATGGCTTACTAGGACCACCATCTTTGGTTACATGACAAACTCGTGAGGAGAAAATGGGTGTGGCTTAGCCACCTTCTTAAGACTTTCCGATATACACACACCCCCAATTGGGAAGTCAGGCCAGATTGGCCAGGGAGAGCTTCCAAACCTGGGAGAGACTGGGGAATATAAGCCAGGGACAGGAGGTAGGAAGTGGGGGTTACTAGGGTGAGGTCAAAGTTGGAGGTGTGCAATGACCATGAGGGTTAGTGAGGAGGGTCACATCAAGCCGAGAGAGAGGTATAGCCCTAGCCCACACAAAGAGAAAATTAACCCTTCAACCATCCTTATGACTTTAAGTGATTTGTGTGGCATCAGTGACAAATGGCAGCTGTTAAGTATACTCTTTCCTGCCAAAGCATTCCACAGCCTTGTACTTTCCCAAATTCATAACATGTCTCCGTAAACATGGTTCCCCGCTTATCCTTTGCTATAGTGCATGCTCATGTTAAGCCAACAGGCTCAGCTAATTGTATAGAGTACACGCCTGGGAGCTCTTTGAGTTCAGCTACTGTGTGTGTTATGCACACTGTGTACCCTGATTTGAATTCTCCTTTCTCATTCCTCAAACATAAACCATCCACATAATATTCTTCATCAGAGTTCGTCAACAGAACTTCTGATAAGTCTTGCCATGGTTTAGCTAGCCGTGCTGTAGGTAAGACAATCATGCGGCTACACATCTGTTGGGCACGGTAATAGTTAGGCTGGATTTAACATCGAACATCATGACAGGGTCACACTGACCGAATTTGGTAAAATGAGTTCATATTTAGTGAGTCGGAAGCTGGAAAATATTGTGTTTTTGTTTTGATCAACGGTATGGTTACTGCATGCAGCAATGCAACGATAAGTGGTTATCCTAGTACTAGCCCAGTGGTGATAACTGACCACAGGCCACGTGGAAACCCTGCCACTAGAGCTACAGGATCTGCCATACTATAGTATGAAATTGGCTGATGTTTATCGACATGTTTGTGTGTCAATACTACTTCTGCATTCCCCTCTTTTTCTTGACAATGCAGAATGAATGACGATTGGTAATCTGGCCAGCCAAGCACATGTGCACTGGCTACGTTTTAAAAAAAAAGTATTTCTACAAGCGCTTTCTCTGTCACGTCTGACCACTGTAATGGTCTGGTGTATGCAAGTGAGTTATCTCCTGTAATGGAATCACTATTGTGGCATAACCTAGTATCCACTTGCAGCAGCGTCCTATTGCCCCTGAAAAGGATTACACCCGACTAGTGGTAGTTGGTTTGGGCAATTTTAAAATGGCTTCTATTCTCAAGTCTGGTATGCTCCTACCTATTGCTGACATGTGACGACCTAAATGAAGTACTGTTTCCTTGCACAACTGTAATTTCTGTTGGGTTTTCTTTTATGTCTTTTCTGCTTATGTGTGTAAAAGAACTAGCGTGTCTTGCTTACACGCCTTATAAGAATGCCACCCGATCAGTAGATCATTCACATATTGTCCAATACTGAACCTCCCGGGAATTGTAGATCACTTCGATCCTTTTTGTGAAAATTGTCAGAAGAGAGTTGGGCTCTCTGTGTACCTCTGTGGGAGGCGATACCATGCATTCTGCAGTATAGATGGGTAAAGGCGAACACAGATTGGCCCTCATTAGGACTCCGGCACTAAACCATGGTGCTATTAGTCCGCCATGGAGAAAGGGGGAATTACCACCCCATTCTAAGGTTGGCGGGGCGGTAATTCCCCCTTTCCCCATGGCCCTTCCCGATTCCCATTTTTGCCCCATAGGGCTCAATGGGAATGGGGAAGGCAGCAATTACGGTGCCGCAAATTGCGGTACCGTAATTGCCATCAAGGTCCCTTTGCGGGTCCCTACTTTAACGGCTGGTCCAGACCAGCCGTTCAGGTCGGGAGCCGCAAAGGGACCTCGTAGTAAGGCGTTAAGGGGTTAACGGTGCCACAGCCTTTTACGGCGCCGTTAACCCCTTAACGCCAGGGTCCTAATGAGGGCCATTGACTTTTGTGGTGAATAGGAATAGAACAGAATGCACAACACAAATATAACACCATTAAACAAATTGCAGATGGAAAGATACATGACAATATAGTGGATGGATTTTGGACTGTTGGTAATCCATCCATTACTGGTTTCTTTATGGGTAAAATGGGTGTATTGCAAGGGCCATTTGTGGGGATGATTATTCCCTGCACCAACAATGATTTAATCACCAAAGAAATGTGTTTGCCTCACGCTTCAGTGTAAATTGGGTTATATAGGTAAGAAATTAGTGGTATCAACTTGAATGCACACTGGCTCTGCAGTCAGTATCGGCCCCACCTAATTTGTTTGTTGTGACCATAACATTTGTGGCACCCTTGAAAGCATTTCCTCTAGAGCTGCCCGTCTACCCTTCACCCTACTTCTCCTCTATGAGCTGTTCTGTCTGCAATATTGCCATCGCCTAATTCTCGTGCTCGTTTGGAATAACTAGAAAATCACTGTATGGCGTACAATAAATGGTGCACCTCAATGTACACAACACATCTCTTCCTAGTAACTTTACTGGTGACAGGGGGCTTAAAGGAATGACATGCTGTACCGAGATGCACAGTGGATACTGACAGAGGTTCTGTCAATGGGTGCATCACTGGATCATTGGAAATGCCTACATCTTGCACAGTTTCAGATGACAGTGGTCACTCAGAAAGTCTTTATATTTGCTTGCAAATCAATTTGCCCTGGTGTCTGGTAGACATGGTATATTCTTCCCATCTATCTCACGTGTAAGAAGAAGGCTTTCTTCATCTACTGGAATCAGCTTGTGTAGAGAGATATCATCTTTCCCATGTGTCACAGACTAACTCTCAAAGACTGTTATGATGAATCCTGCAGAGTCCTCACTAAACCCCAGCCTAAAGTCTTCTCCCATGTGGGAGGGCAGCCACTACCTGATCCTGGCTCTGGGGGTGGCATTATGAGGGAGGAACACATGTTCTGTTTTTGAGTATTTATATAGCGCCTTATATACCATTGGAATGATCTCAAAGCGATGTGGGTTGAAAGCCCTTGGGGACTGTAGTCCAGGTCAGTGGATAGAGTATGGTAGTATTTAGTGCTTGGGTGCACTCAGTATGTGTGTAGCCAGTGCGGTCTACGCAGTGAGTAGCTGCATTCTAATGCTAGGCATGGTGCTGTGGTTGTGTGAGATCAGTAGAATGTGTGCAGCAAGGCAGTTGACCTCGGAGTCTGCATTCTGCCGGTGGTGGAGCTTGTGTATGAGATTGTATGCTGCTAGGCCGATGTTTATTTGGTGTGGTATATCTGTGTTCTAAATACTGTTGAGGTGTTCATGGAGGTATGTAGGTATGGGTGCAGCTAGGGCGAATTGATCGAGGGGTATAGCTGCATTCTATTGTTTGTTGGTGTGGAGGAGAGAGTGAGCATATCGTTATGTGTGAGTGTCTGTGCGGATTGGTGAGAGACCCCTTCTCCTGATTACCCTTCAGAGCCCACTGAGCTGACTGTATCTATCATGGAGGCTCAGAGTACTGGTTCTCCGAGGGAGATTCCTTGTCTAGTGTGGAGTTTGTTCTGATTACCAGGTTTGTTGGTGTATTTCCGGGGTATGCGGAGTGGTTAGAGTGTTCCTGAACTGGTGGCCGGTTAGAGCGTTGATGACAGGCAGTCGCACCTCAATGTCACTTGCAGGAGATTGCCTTGCCAGGTTCCTCACCTGCTTAAGAGCGTATTCCCTAGAGGTAGAACAGAGTAAGTTGTGTTTCTGAAGCTCAATTATAAGTGCCAGGCTGCGCATTTTCCAGGACTCTGGTAATTGTCTATGGTGGCTGGATGGGTATTCCTGACATAGTTTATGGTTTGAGTAATGGAATTATATTGCAACAGTGTCCCTTTCGAGAGCAGGAGTGCTAGAGAGCTCATCTGATTGGAGGGCGTAATGCATATCCTCACGAGACAAAGGGGCTCATTCTGAGTCAGGTGGTCTGGTTAAAAAGTGTTGATATCAGACTACAGGTTTGCTGGTGGGGCACTTTGGCCTACCTCCAGCTAAAAGCTGGAGGTAACCCAGGCGCCCTGCCACCAATAAAAGCCCTCATTATTGCCACCGGCAATGCTGGTGGAGGTAATGACGGCAAATCCCCTCATGGAGTCCAATGGGACTCCATGATTGGGTATTTACACCGCACTGCCGCCACTCATATTACGGCGGCAATGCCGCCGGACTGAGTGCCGGAAATGGTAACAACCTTTGCCGCTATCCTGGCGGCTCTTCTGCCAGGATACCGGCAAGGTTGTAGTGAAGCCCAAAGCGCGGGCCCAACCAAGCATAGTTGATACTGCGCCCTGGGTGAGGGTGTTCATAGCATCATTTCCTAGGCAGGTAAGGTAAACGTGACTTAATCAGAGACCACCTTGAGTACATGGTGGATGACATGATCTGGGCCAGTCATAATGTTTGAAACATAAGTGCTATTAGGCTCTGCGATTGTGATTCTGCGCATTAATTGCCAGATAGGTAAAGAGTGACAAAAGGTAACAAGAACAGGCCCAATCGTATTGGCTGAACAAAGGTGCTATTACGCTCTAGGATTGTAGTTCTGCACATTAATTCGCGGATAAGTAGGAATGACAAAGGTTGACCTCTCCTGGACTGATAACGCAGTGCATACTTGGTTGAAGATAATGATTGAACTCAGTCGTGGCAGAGAACATAAGTGCTGTTAGGGCTTTAGTTTGGAGTCAGGGTATTAGGTTCCAGGTCAATAGATACAGACAAACACTCCTGGTCTTAGAGCGTGGTACATGTCTGGTCGGGGACACTGAGTGGGCCCGGTCATAGCATACAAGTATTAAGTGTTATGTCTCTGGTTTGGAGTCATGGGCATTAAGATTGTAGCGTAGTTAGGGGTGGCATGGTCAGTTTATTGGCGAAAGGGAGAAGCTATGCCATAGTTGCCGAGCTTGAAGCCACCTAGCATTGAAACAGGCTGATCCCTAGAACCAACTTCCATGACCCTACTGTTCCTACCTTCCTGTGTTGATGCAGTTCCTGCCAAATTCTGGCCATTGGTGGTGGGTCTAGTGGCCCAAAGCGGTCCCTCACATGGTTTTAAGAAAAGAGCCAGATTTTCATTGCTTTCTGGAAAGCCATGTTGTCTTGGCTGTGTCGAATGTGGGGAGGCAGTGAGCTCCACAGTGCTGATGCCAGGATTGAGTAGGCAGACCCTCCAATCCTGGATGAATTGGAGGGCCATGCTTTACCCGAGGGTGGGGGTCGGGAGATAGTAGAGTGGGGGAAGCCGAAGGAGGGTGGCCATGGGAACGGTTGCGGGAATAGAGCTGTATTGCCGCACACCATGATCTCTGTTTTCCCTGAGTCCAGAAGGAGATGGTTACTTGTCATCTATAAGTCAATATCTGTGAGACATGGTGCAAGGTCAGGGTGAAAATCAGCGCTTGATCTGGGCATTCTCAGGATGATGTGTGCGGTCGGTGCAATTATAGCAGGTGAGGTTGTGCTAGCGGATGATCCCTGGCAAAGGGATCATTTAAAGGTTAAAGAGAAGAGGTGAGATGTAGGCACCCTGGGGTACTCCAGTGCGCACTGGGTATGCAGGGGAGAGGAAAGGGGGAGGAAAGTGATTGGCTGGCTGTTGTTGAGGAATGAGGCAATCCGGTTGATTGCTGAATCTCGGATTCATAGAGAGTGTAGTCTGTCAAGGACGATTGTATGGTCAATGGTGTCAAGCGCTGCTGAGAGGTCAAGAAGAACAAGTGCTGCACATCTTTCAGAGTCTGCCGAGACTTTGAGATCATCCCAGATCGAGATCAGTGTGGTTTCTGTTCTGTGGTGTGGATGGAAGCCTGTTTGCAGGTTGTTGGATTCCAGAAAAAGGTTGAGCTGAGAATACGCAGAGCGGACAATGAGCTTTGCCAAGAATCAGGTGGTGGAGATGGGCCTAGAATCGATTGGTTGGAGAGGGTCGAAGCATGCTTTCTTTAGAAGGGGCTTGACATGCGGCATTTTGTATTCTTGGAAGATGCCGAAGGTGAGAGAGTAATTAAGTATGGACCTCACCAGTTCTCCTGCACAGGTGGAGGTGAAGATTTCTTTGAGCAGAGAGGAGGGACATGGGTCAAGGGGGGAGTCAGAAGGTCTGCTGCTGGATAGTAGTTTGACAAATTCCTTGCTCCAGATAGGGTTGAAAGAGCAGAAGGAAGGCGTATCGGAGAGGAGAGTAGTGGATTCTTGAGGAGCAGGTATTAGGCGGGGTGTGAGGTTGGAAAGTTTGGCATTAAGCGTGGCCGTCCTGTCTAGCGCTGTATTGTGGAAGTGTTCAGGGAGGGAGTTGCAGAGTGTTTGCATGGAAGTGGTTGGGACAGAGGTGCAGTAGGGCTGCAGGAATTCCATGATGATCCTGTCGAGATCTTTGCTGCTTCTGCGGCAGCTCAGGATTCTTTTATTGTAATAGGCTTTTTTGGCCTTTCGGATCTCCGATTTGTAGTTTCTGTGATTGTGGGCGAACACTGACTTGCTTTGAGGTGTTCTGGATGCTCGCCATTTGTGCATGAGGGAGCGATTTTGGGTTTTGAACATCTTCAGGTCCTTGACACCCAGCTCATCCCTTAAATACCAAAATCACTGGGCTCCATCTGCCCAGATCTGTCATAATGCCTCCCGGATATTGATCACTGTATGATGACCAACCACCTCATCCACAACCCTGGGAAAACCGAAATCCTAGTCTGTGGGAAAACAGAGCTCCTTCCCCAACCTATTCCCTGGCCTCGATCACTAGGCCCCCTGCCCCAGCAACCTCCACCTCAGTGGAAAAACCGTGGCTACACACTGGACATGGATCTATCCCTCTCCCAACACATCAATTCTGTATCCACAACCTGCTTCCCCCAGTTACTCATCCTCCGGCGTATCTTCCAATACCTCACCTATCCTCACCGTTTCCCTGCCATCAACTCCATCATCCTCTCCCACTTAGACTATGCAAACTGCCTCTATCTAGGCATACCAGTGTTCTAGCTAAGGAAACTGCAAAGAATCCAAAATGCTGCAGCCAGCCGGCTCATTGGCCTCCCTCCCAGAGAAAAAATCAGCCACACACTAAGAGTCCTACACTTGCTCCCCGTTCGTCGACGTACCACCCTTAAAGCCATGTGCATTACTCATCCATGCCATCCACAACACCAGCCCGAAATTCCTTCAAGACAAACGTACTCCCTACCACCCCTCCAGGGCACTCTGATCCAGCACAGCATCTCTCCTAGTTGTTCCACATTATAACTGCACCGGACTGGGCGGATCCTCAATCCCTGTCCAAGCTCTGATCATCTGGAACTCTTTGCGCCTCCACATCCGCAACATTGACAAGCACCTGGCATTCAGAAAGAGCCTCAACACCTGGCTCTTTCCTACCTCCTCTTGAAATCTTGCACTCTATGCTGTGATACGCGCACAGACACTGGCCCAAACCCGACAACAAACCTATCCACCCAAACCTTTACGGATGCTGGCACCGTTCACAGAGGCACACCTTGAAAAACTGGGCCTCTCACCCCCAGACGACCGCACATCACTCCCCTGTCCTTCTGGGCCCCGCCTCCCACCGCCCAGGCTCTCAATCTAGGGAGATCCAAGCCAGTGAGACCAGCCAACCGTGCTCGACCCAGGAAAACGGCGTCGTAGGGGAGGTGATGGCTGTTGGGGAGAAGTGGTGACTCCCTTGGGAGGGACACAGTATTCTTTTTCTTAATGCATAATGGCATGCTGTCACTGCGCAAGCCCCTCGCATGTTAAAACCCAAAGAAACATATATGAGAAACCACCTAAACAGAATACATTTTATACCTTAGGAATCCCTGAATCTCCTGGTTAAAATGATTCTGTCATGGGTAAAAGTCCTGAACATAATACCACTACACATCATATTCACATAACATCTTCCATTTATGGCACATTTAAGTGCAACCAACAACTGAAACAATTTAGCCTTGAAAAGTGTAAAACATTATGGACTTCAATTCCCATAATATCGATGGTACTGGAACATGGAAGAGGAGAGAAGAGTCACTGTGGAACAGGTACAACCTTAAACCAAAGGTGCAGACTAGTTTTTCTAATCATTATCAGCTGTGCGTGAGATTTAAAAAGTGATCCACCTTATTATGTTATGATATGGCATTTATAACGCGCCTATACACACGTGTTTCAACGCACGACGAGGCAAGCGAGGGGGAACAGAGGGAAGACAGAGACACTGATCTTACTAGGCCAGGTGACATTGAGATCGTGCAAGTGCAGGGGAGGGGGGAAGGGGAAAAGTGCGGGGGCAAGGGGAGGGGCAGTGCAGTGCATAGGATAAACAGTAAAATAAATAAAAACAATAAATAACTAGTACGGGCAGCTGGTGGCAAGTGCGAGGGTAAATGCAGACATCAGGTGTCAAGTGCAGTTAGGGAATGTAGGGATACAGACACAGTCCCCGAGTGCAAGGGTTGCCAGGGGGCAGTGCAGGTGTGCAACTGGCGGTGAGGGGACCAGCGCCCAAGATCAGAGGGTAGCCAGGTAACTAGTGCGGTTTCAGCCAGGAGATCAGCAGAGGAGAGGAGGAGAGAAAGCAGAAGCAAAGAGGAATGTCTTGAGGTGCTTCCGGAACCAGAGGTGGTTCTCCGCAAGTTTCAGAGAGGCACGGAGGCTGTTCCAGAGGGAGGCCCCAGCAGAAGAAAGAGATTGCCACCAACTAGTTGCTTGGAAAACCGACTGACCCTGAGGGAGTTGGAGGTGGATGAGCAAAGAGTTTGAGAAGGAAGATATTTAGGAAGAATGAGTTGATGGTATTAAGGCCCCAAACCCCGGAAAGCCTTGTGAACAATGCAGAGGGTTTTGAACTTAATTCTTGCTGCCCCTGGGAGTCAGTGCACAGATTTAAATCCTGGAGAGATACGATCCCTGGGATTGAGGCAAAGACAAGTCTTGCAGTCCTGTTTTGGATGAGTTGCAGAGGGCGGTGAGTAGAGGCAGGCAGATTTAGAAAGAGGCTGTTGCAGTAGTCCATCCTAGAGAGAACCAGAGCTCTGGAGACAGTGAGCTTCTGGGGGAAGGAGGGGAAAGAAAGAATACCTCTGAGGAGGTGCAGCTGGTAGTGTGACCTCTTAGAGACGTCAGAGATGTGAGGAGAAAAGGAGAGTGTGGAGGCGAAGATGACCCCAAGGTGTTTAGCCTCACAGGTGGCAGCAGGAAGAGGGCCAGGAGAGGCCAGCCAGAGAGTGGCAGGAAAGGAGGGAGCAGGTGTGCCGATGAGGAGAATCTCAGGCTTACTGGCATTAAGGCAGAGATCATTGGCGGCACACCACTCCTGGTTAGCAGACAGACAGTTAGAGATGAAAGAAGCAGAAGAGGTGGCAGAAGGGAGCCTGAAAATGAGTTGAGTGTCATCCGCATAGCACTGAAAGTTGGGGCAGAGAGCAGCAATGCAGTGGGCAAGAAGTGCCAAATACTAGTTGAACAGCCAGGGAGAGAGGCAGGACGCAAGTTGGACCTGTGAGGGGTGATCGGAGAGGAAAGAAGTCAGCCAAGCCAGGGCCTTATCGGTGATACCCATGTTATCACAGAGACGGTTGAGCAGGATGGCATGGTTGACCATGTCAAAGGCAGAAGAGAGATCAAGCAAGATGAGGACACACAGGGTTATGGAATTAAGGTTGGAGAGCAGGTCTTCAAAGATGTTCAGGAGAACAGTCTGCACGAGAGAGTGGCAGGGAGGAGGAGGCGGTCACAGTCTGAAGGAAGAAGAAGGAGCAGAACATCACATAGGATGTGAAGTGGGAGACAAGCTCTGAGGCAGAGCCACCGGAATGAGCTGCACTGGTGGGGAGAGACACTTGCAGGCACCCGCCAGTAGGCGTTTCATGCCGGAGGATAGAGACTACGATGAAAGGCAGCGGCTCTAAGACCCGACTAGATGCGATCTTGCAGAATGGTCGAGGTTCTCCTGGTGGCAGCATGAGTGACCGACGCAGGAACCACAAGAGGCTCTGTGCAACTGGGGCAATCGGCCCAGTAACGGTGCTCTGTTGCAGAGGCACGTTAACCCGGTGAGTCAACCAGAAGGCGTTGGCGTCCCCGGGATGGGTTGTAAAGCTGAAAGACACTTGGGGAGACAATTTAAAGACTGACCAAGTAGAAGAGAAGAGTAAAAAGGGCACTATTCTCCTTACATGAGATGTCAGTCAGGGGAAACATGGCACCCGCATTGGCACCAGCCAAGAGAGAGTGAAGAAGAGACAGAAGGGCTAAAAGGGTACAATTCTACTCACATGAGATGTCAGTTTGGGGAAACCTGGAACCCACATTTCCACAAGCAAAGAAACATTAACAGTTGTGTAAAGTTGAAATAATTCCTGGCAGGCGAGTAAACCAGGAAAAGAATAAGTTGTGTGAAGTAGAATGTATTCCTGGAGGCGAGTAAACCTGGAAAGGAGCAGTTGCTTTAAAGAAGACATGCGTTGTTATGAGGAGTGTGAAGATATTTTCTTTATCATTTTAACAAACTATTGTACAAGATAGATTTGCTTTGCAATTCTGACAAGGATATTCTATAAGAAAGACTGTTGTTACAGCCTTCGGAGTAATCATTTTGGCATCTTGGAAGGAATACTTTGTGAGAGAAACAGTTACTTTTGGTTTTGAAAACCTATTCTATGGGAAAGACTGTTATTACATTCTTCCGAGCAACTATTTTGACACATTGGCCCTCATTACGACCCTTGCGGAAATGGAAAAATGATGGCGGAAATGCAATACCGCCATCGAACACCGCTCGTTGCGATCATGACCCGTCACCGTAAAGTACGATGCCATTAGCGACACCGCAGTGAACGGCAACGCTAACTGCACCAAGTACGCGCACGCGCGCCTTGCAAAACCGGAATCACCGCCATGGCGCAACGGTACGCGAATTCTGACCCTAGCGGACATGTACTGAACGCCATCAAGCACGTCGTAAAGTACCATTCCGCCATGGCGAGAAATACGGCAACGCGAACCAACCGTAAATGGCCCACTGAGTGCCTGTACTCCACTCCCTGGCCTCATTGCACAACTCCTGGCAGGCGCAATGTACACACACTATGCAACCAGTGAAATCCACTATTCACCCATGCATGCCAACGTAGAAAAGCATGCAGGGGCTCAAAGCGCCCCGTGAGTGGGCATCCATGTACGGCATGTCACCATAGCCGTACTGACGCAGCACAGGCATGTGAAGGTACAACACATCAAAATGAAAATCAAGAACACATGACACAAAACAACAGTAGTCCCCCATCGCTTGCCACCAGCGCAAGGCAACATCCACAACAGCATCCTGAGGGGGATTGCACCAGCCCTGTACTCATGCCAGTAAACAAACCAACCATCAGCAGAAGCATGTACCACACAAGTCGGCAGAGTGACTGAGCAGCCAGGCCCATCCCAAGAGGGGCCGATGGGAGCTGCAGGGCACAGATGGCATCAATACAGAAGCTATTCCAATGGACATGACCCCAGTCCCCCTCCAACAAACGCACGCAAACACAGTCACCTGTGACCAGCCACATTCTGAACAACCCATCATTCCACCAATCGACCTGGCTGACAGGCACCAGTCGGCCAAAAGCCAATCCCCCGCCCCTGAACAGCACATCATGTAAACAGACACAATGGCAGCCTCTATCCGTGACCATACTGTGCTACGTAGGCAAACGCGGCCAGTACTGTACCACACAACTCAACTCAGAAGGCGGAACACAAAGCAGATCATCATGCAATACATACCGCCACAAAGCGAAAATCGCCACATCACCTGCAAAGAACAACGCAACACGACAAATATCGGAATACAATTTAAATGCACATCCAAATGACAAAGGCCCCACATCAATTTGCAAAATCCCACCAAAACAACCATCATCACCGAGGGCTGCATCTGCAATAATTGACCGGCTTCCACTTGTGTGACGCCCTGTACCATCATGGCACACAGGGCTTACATCAACGTTCCAAAAGGCAACATGGAAGCGGCAAGAACCGCAGGTCCGTCCCATGAGGCAGGCACTAGTCGAGCTGAAAGGCCGAAATGTTGCACCTAGCCACCAGTACAGCGTAAGGGCATGTGGCCCATTGGCGATCGTCCCATATGATCGAAATGGTGCTCCACTGATTCACCCGAAGCTGCAGGAGTCGAGAGTAAAAACCATCTGGAGGAGTGGCGTAGAGATGGCATCTGCAATAGGGCAGGAGATACCTGTCACCCAAAAGAAACACAAATCAACCGATTGCATTACGGGACTCATGATGCATTACAATCTTCATTCAACACACCAAATCCACACCCATATGCATGCTAGCCCACTCCAAAGGAATATACACACCCCTAATCCAGTATCGAATCACAACGAAACCAATCGAGCTAAATACACCATTGGCAACGTCGGTTACTGTGCATGCGTCCGTCAAGATAGAACCCATGACATGGGATTAGTAACGTGCCTAGACACAAGTGTATGAAGGCGCGTCGAGACAGGGAGGATCCGACAAGGGCAGAGAGACGTATGTCCCACTATGGCAGCCTTGCATCACATAACGCAGGGGAAGGGGAGTGAACCAAGAAACCCATGTACATGGCAGACCCTGAACGGATTCATCAGTCCATGCATCCACACATCATTCCCTCATCCCGCAATGAAAACGCATGAATATTCACTCACATAATATGTGAAACTTCCATCGCGTCTGTGCGTAATGCAGTCCGCAAAAACCACTGTGCCCCTGGCCGGATCTGTAGTGTTGTGAAGCAAGATGGATTTGGGAACGTCCTGCCTTATCGTCCACTACGCTATTGCGCATCCCATTCAATTCATATCATTCATTGCCTGCTCGTTATGGGCCATGTCCCAAGGACATTCTACAATAGAACGTTACATTTCCAGCCAGACCTGTGGGCGTATCCTCGCCGCTACTTCAAAACCAAAAATGCTGGCCTTCGAATTCCTCACTTGCAACATTACGTCGAAAAGGCTTCTGTGAACGCTTGCATTCACAATTACATCAATGTAGTGCGGCTGTGTGTCATGATGCTAACTGGCTGCAATCACAAATGGGACGCCACGCCCGTCGGTGAAGTACGTTACTGTGCTGCATGAGGGTCGGCCATCGATCGAGCCCTACATACCACTGACTCTTCACAGGTATGTAAGCGGCTGCAATCATAGCATGTGTAACAATGGGAGCATAGCATGAAAATCAGTCAAAGTACATCACACTGCCATCGGGATTTGATACATGATTCCAATCCCAAGATGCCATGCGGCCAAATGCAGCCTTACGTGCGGGCCGTGCTCGACCAGAAGGGATTGCATCTGCCACAGATTCATTCAATCAGCACAGGTGGAGGCCATACAGGCCGACAGCACATATATTGCAGACCCAAACCCCTCCCACAACCACTCCCACTCCAAAATGCTACCGGCAGGACTAGCGATGTTGGGCCTGGGGTACCAGATAGCACTGCAAGTGCTACAACTACAAGAAGACGACGAACAACAACAGGTACAACAACCGGGCGCACAGGGGAGACGGAGGAGGAGGAGGAGGAGGAGGGCAAGGCAGGGTCAGCAAGGCCCACAAGCACTGCCACCACCACCACGCAGGCGGCCCGCAATCCCACGCCTCCGAGCCGATCCGTTCAACCTCACTGCTGAGCAGATCCACACCCTCTACCGTTTGGACCGGGACACCATAATCGCCATTGTGGACATGACACATGCTGACCTCGTGAGCATGATAGATAGCCCAACCGCCATCCCACCCCTACTGAAGGTGGTGTCTGCACTCCACTTCCTGGCCACAGGCACCTACCAGCACACAGTGGGACAGTTGCATGGCATTTCACAGCCACTGTTCTCACGGACACTCTTCCAAGTGCACGATGCCCTCCTGAAGCACGCCGACGACCACATCACACTACCACGCACGTACCAGGAGATTACCAACGCTAAAGTGGGATTCCATGCACTTGGCGGCATCCCGGGTTGCATTGGTGCCATCGACTGCACCCATGTTGAATTGGTTGTCCCACATGCCATGGAGGTCCAGTACCGCAACCGGAAACAATTTCATTCAATCAATGTGCAAATGGTGTGTGACTCCAACAAGATATTTACGCATTGTTGTGCCAGATTTCCAGGATCTACCCATGATTCTATGGTCCTGAGGAACACAAGAATACCACGCTACATGGAGCGACACGCAGGGCACAGATCCTGGCTACTCGGTGAGTCTCATTTCATGCATGACATCGTGGCCCATTTGATGCGTCAATGACCTTGCAGGGGGGGGGGGGGGGCTACTTAGCACTATCATTCCACTGACACCCTTTATTCGTCTCATACAGGTGATGCCGGGTATCCACTGAAGAGATGGCTCCTTACACCAATCCGGAACCCACAGAACGAGCATGAGGAGGACTACAACCATGCCCACTCACGTACCCGTGTGGTCATTGAACAGGCATTCGGCCTACTGAAGGCTCGTTTCCGCAGCCTCAGCAGGTCTGGCGGGGCACTCATATACAGCCATGAGAAGGTTTCTAAGATGGTCATGGCATGTGTCATGCTGCACAACATGTGCATACGTAGGAATGTGCCCATGCCCCCTGACGCTGTACTGCATGCACCTGAAGATGATGATGATGATGAGGGTGGGGATGTGGAGGCACCTCAAGGAGTCCATGAGGCACAGGATGCACGTGCAATCCGACAGAGCATCATAGATGCATGCTTCTAGCAACCACGCATGGTGCCTATTACACGGAAAGGGGACCTGTGGCACTGTGTGTGTGTAGTACAGGCACATTGTGGACTGTACGCCTATGAAGGCCTCGTACGCAAATATCAATGTCCACACATGTCATTGGATGATAATGAGGTGCTGTATTGTTAATGTGATTTGATTTATACACCCTATGGACCCGCCACCCAGTGAAGCCCAACACACCCCCTCCACCCTACTACCTCCCCCCCCAACACCAGTGTCCAAATATGCATGCTGTCCGTGGGTAGACGCTATTGCAAGCCCCCTCTACGGGTATCAGGGGCACCCCT
This sequence comes from Ambystoma mexicanum, assembly GCF_040938575.1. NCBI lineage: Eukaryota > Metazoa > Chordata > Amphibia > Caudata > Ambystomatidae > Ambystoma > Ambystoma mexicanum. The sequence continues at coordinate 1,023,636,986 of NC_090923.1, read as the reverse complement.
GCCCGTGGAGCGCAGGTTCCTGCCAGATCTGCGTTGGGGGCTGCCCTGGACGGAACTTGCCACGGATGAGGTCTCTGCCTGCTCGCGTCCATGCATGTCTCTGAGGGTTTGTGAGAGCTCCGAGAGCACACGGCGCACAGCAGCAAGTTCAGCACAGACGTCTTTGGACGTCGCATGCAGTTCCCCCCTCAGGCTCTCGGTGCTTCTCTCCATTTCTCCCCTGAGGCTCTCACTACTTTTCTCTATTTGTGCCCTGAGTGTCTCGGTGGATGTTTCCATGGCTGCCCTGGAACCCCCGCATTCATTTGCATGGTCCTTGAGTAGCGTGGACGCTTCCTGCTGTTGCTCGATCAGCAGGTCGAGGGACTGTTGCCTCTGCTGGGCCATGGACATTTGCGGTGGTGTGACAGGGGGGCTGCTCAACACATGTTGCCTTGGCACAGGACTTGTGGGGGTTGGCCAGTCGTCGTCTTCAGGGTGCCCCTGCGTGGTTTCGTCATGGTGTAGGGGATGGGACATGCAGGGGGATTGGGAAAGGTCATGGATGGTACCTACGTCGCCAGCACTGTTTTCCGTGTCGGAGCATGCTGGCATGACAGCTGTGTCCCCTATGGTGCTGCTACCACCAGAGGCGGTGCCATCAGATACGTTCTTTGGGGGGACCTGTGGTGCTGGGGTTGTGGACTTGCTGGCTGCTGGGGTGCCTGTTGCAGTCCCCTCCAGTGTGCTGCCACTTGATTCCTGCTGCTGCCGTGTCTTGATCCTTGCACCTGAGGTGGAGGCTCTTGGGACGTTGGTCCTGGCCCTCTTTGCAGGCGTGCTGGTAGGGGTGTCCTGCAGCTCGTCGTTGGTATCGGACCCTGTGGTGGAGTAAAGAGGGGCGAGCGTTAGTTATGGGTCTGTCGGATTTGGAATGGCAACGTATCAAATGCATTGGGGTGGTACATGAGGCTGATTTGGGACTGGGCCTTGGAGGTGGTCTCATTTCCGTGTGGATTGAGGATGCATTCATTTGGCTGCCTGCAGTTAGGGGGTGCATGCTGCACATGTAGGGGTTGTTTATGGCTTCTTGATTGATTTGTTTGTTCATTCTGACTTTTAGAGGGCGCTGTCAGGGCTAAGTATGTATTGCACTATGGGGTCACATGGTACTGCACATGTTCGTGGTTTGTGGATTTCGCATTGTTTCTCTTGGCCAACCTACCTGATTCTCCGGATGTCGGCACTCCTTTCTCCATCCCTCCGACTCCCTCTATGCTCTCCATTCCTATGGTGGAGGCGCAGATTTCCTCCCAGGGGGTCAACTTGATGGGCGACTCTGAACCCCCCCCGGTAGCTGTGGCGATGTTCCTGTTCGCAGAAAGTATGCTGCGTACGCGGATCCGCAGGTCGTCCCACCGCTTGCGACATTGCTGTGGCGTGCGGGGTGTTGTCCCCACCGCACTTACGCGCTGTGCCACCAGGACCCATATGGCCTTCTTGTTGGCAAGGGCCGTCCTGGTCATTTGACTGGAGAAGACGACGGCGGAATTTTCCTGTAGGGTCTCGGTGAGCACGGTCAGTTCCTCTCGGGAGAAGTGTACCTGCCGCTTGCGGTCACACGCTTTCTTGGCTACCTTTCCCATATTTATTTTTTTAACTGGGGTTGCTAACGGGTTGGGATGTGTGTCAGGGTCGGATTTTTTATGGTTGTGTTGGGATTCGGATTTTATAGTTGTGCGGCGTGCTGTTTCCCGTTCCGGCCACATGCTTTTACTTCCGTTTCCGTATATTTACGGTGGCCGTAATTTGCGGTGCACGCTCGTTACGGTGACCGCTCATTACGGTGACCGCTAAGATGGGTGGCGGTATTGCACCTGGTGCAGCGTACGGCGGCGGTAAGGGCCGTTTTGGGGTCATTTCCGCCATCGCAGCCTTTCGGATTCCGCCATGGCGTAATGCTCGTGCCCGATGGGTCGTGATTGGCCGCACTTTGCTCCTTCGTGCAATGGCGGAAACGCTATTTACGCTGTTGCGGTCCGGTCAGTCAATTTCCGCAAGGGTCGTAATGAGGGCCATTGAAAGAATTACCTTGTGAAAGAAAAAAGTTGCTTTTATTTGGAACCAGTGTTCTATGGAAGCAGGGGCGTTGCTAGGGGAGGGCTAAGGGGGCTATAGCCCCTGATCTTTTGGTTGTAGCACCGGATAGAATCTCAGGAGCTACAGCCAAAAGACTAGCTAGCCCCCAACCCCAACCGTTCCGACATCAGCTTAGCCCCGGGTCTTTTCCAGACCTAGCAACTCCCATGTATGGAAGTGACAAACGTTTTGTAAATTTGAGACACATGTGGGATGAAAGCGATAATTTACATTGAACTGAAGAGAATATTGTAGGAAAAGAACTCTTTCAAAAGTCTTCCTAAATTGATCCAGGGCAGGGAGTCCAACCATGGGCACATGGATTACTTTATTGGAGTTAGAAGTTTTAACTGTTGCACATTTTTGTTGAACTGGAAACAGACACATTTTCCTTGCACACTTTGGTTGTATATGTTAGTGTGAGGGTCAGATATATTTTGGACACAAGGTCAACTTTCTTTAGAGAGCTAATTGGTATCAAGTGTATGCACTTAGGGTAAAGTGCCTGCCTTTGCCTGACCCGATTAACGGGATATGTCCAGTACGATGTGAGAGTTGGTCTGGTTACTCTCAGTCACCCTCTTCCTCGGCCCAGTGTTTGTGTAAATGGGGGGAGAGGGGCAGTTGGGACTTCAGAAAATCCTAAAAAATAGGATGGGGTAGATGAACAAAAAAGGGGAGAATACTGCGTCTCACCATCGGCTATTTCACCCCCACTACCCAGAGATCCCTCACCCAGGTGATCCTCCTGCACTGGTACACCCCCAGGAACTGGATCCAAAAGCGATGGTCGTGTCCTAGCCACCTGGATGACAAGTCCCCGAATACTAGCTGGTGAGGTACCCTTTGGTTTCTCACACTCCCCTACACTCCCATTAAATCTCACTTATTCAACCCCCCAGGATGCACTCACTCTCACAACCGAGTACCACATTCTCTCACCAATACCTCACCTTGCAAATGCTCTCAATAACCTTCCTTCACACTCGGGGTTGGACTGGGAACCAAAAGTGGCCCCATATTTCGCTGAAGGAGCGAGCACAGCGCATGAGCCCTACCCTTCTATGAGGGAATTGCGAGTATCCCCCAAAAAGATGTTGAATAAAATTGGTTCAGATGAGTGCATTTAAACCATGTTTTAATCATATGTGGATTTTAAAAAGTCATGTTTTTCAACATCAAATTAAAATCGAACACTATAAATGTGATACTACGGCATCAGTATTTCCTAAAATCAGTGGGCCTCATTAGGACTCCGGCGCTAAACCATGGTGCTATTAGCACCATGGTCAATGCCGGAGTCGGCCATGGCGGAATGGGGAATTACCACCCCATTCCGAGGTTGGCGGGGCGGTAATTCCCCATGCCGCCATGGCCCTTCCCCATTCCCATTTTTGCCCCATATGCCTCAATGGGAATGGGGAAGGCGGCAATTACGGTACTGCCAATTGCGGTACCGTAATTGCCATCAAGGTCCCTTTGCGGGTCCCTACTTTAATGGCTGGTCTAGACCAGCCGTTAAGGTCGGGTCCCGCAAAGGGACCTCGTAATTAGGCACTAAGTGTTTAACAGCGCCGCAGCCTTTTATGGCGCCGTTAAACACTTAGCGCCTGGGTCGTAATGAGGCCCAGTATCTTTAAGTTGCCTTTCTTTTATTTGTTACAATATTTAAATATTTAAAGGTTTGCACAACCTGGTGACATGCTCCTCATTGTTGCAGTTCTAAGGTAGGTTTCTCCAAGAAATGTCTTTGGTTAAATTGCCCTCCAGAAAAAGACAATCAAGGAGGTTTTCTTCATTGCAAATTGCTGAGTAAGTGAGAGGCAGAGTGAGAGAGTCCTACAATGGCAGCAAGTGCTCTCCCTTATACACACTGCCGGCCTGGAGGCCCGGGGGCCCCCTGCCACAGGCCCAGACAGCCACCAGCCAAATACACCATAGGCCTGGAGGCAGGCCTGGAGACAGGGGCGCAACGAAGCCTACATTTGGGGCGCGCGGGGGTTAAGTGGTGATGGGAGGAGCCACTTCAGAAAATAGGCAGGGCAAACTTGGCAGCTCCACCTCCACTGTTCTACTCCCCCGCCATGGTCTGCTGTGGGGACCAACTATCAAATAGTATATTTTAAAGCACAATATGCAGAGAGGCAATAGAAGTCTTTCTTGAAAGTAGCAGCTGTAAAGTTTTACTGTGTTTGTTCAAGTACATTTTTCACACAGTAAAACTTTACCACCGCCAGTTTCTGGAAAACACTTCCCTCACCTCTCTGCCTAACAAAATGCAAGTGCGCACATCCAGGGGTGCAGCTAGGCTAACATTTCGACGGGGCTAACCATTCAAATGTTGGGAGAGGCGCTAACTTCAGAGACGGTGGAGGAGTGGCAAACTTACTTGTATAGGGCATCTAACTTCTTTACTCATTGTAATGAGATTATTCTAGTGCAGCTTCAATGTTACAATCAGTTAACTCTCTCCTTTAAGTCTGAAAACACCCACTTCTTGCAGATCCGGAAGGTCCTAGAAAGTGTGAAAATGGCAGATGGTGTGCAATGAAAGAATCATAATCATAGCATAACGGGACATTGCAGAGAGTGGGGCAGTACTCTGGATGGCCCAAGCAACTACAGTGGCTGGGAGCAACAGGGGAGAAAATGTATTGTTGGTTCTACCACAGTTAGTCCGCTATACTAGAATCTCTGGTGCACTGACTAGCTGGTGAGACTGTCTGCCTGTCAAATCAGTGATAACAGACTGGGGGAGGGCCAGTGCAGCAATAATGCAATTCTATGTGACATTATTGGAGCTACTAGCAGAAGAGCACCAGGGTACACCAATTAGCCCCTCCACTTATTAAAACTGTTCTATTGTAAGGGTGCACACGTAATCAGTTATAAGCACTCCAATTTTTGCAGTTGAAGCCACGGTGAGATTACATTATTTGCCTGGGATCGCACACTTACGCTAAACAGCGAAGCAGGGATTTTAACCAGCTCTGCAATTTGGACAGCGCCACCTTCTTCCACGCTTACCTTGGAACAAATATTTAAGTTTTGGGTGTCAAGGTCTACAATAATACTGTCCTATAGAGTTGACTTGCAAAATACACACATTTCATAGTAAAGCATCATGACAACATGTAAATCCTTATAGCAGCATGTTGAGCCAAAATAATATCAGTGAACCTTTTATTTTCCACATCCTGAACGCAAAACTATAAGATGCAAAAGGCAAAATATCTATTTACCCACTTTATTTTCAGCGCTTTAAGACACACGAAAAAATAAGTTGTGTAATAAACTGGCTTAGGTTTGGAGATTTGTTACAAACCTCCAGCATGTTCTTATGTATGGTTTTAAGAACATTCAACTAAGGACATCAAAGCAAACTGTACTTTTTAGCATATCAAACTATTAGACATTATGGGTATGAACACATTTTCAAAGGGTGCTTTATTGTGTTGCTGGTGGTCGATCAGTTGGAAATTCACCATCATGCATAAGAAAGGCTATGCTGCTGATGACAAAAGAAATGTGTTGTTGAGTTACTTACGGCACTGGCTGCAGAGCCACAGACGCAACCTGTGTGTCTCAGGGGGGCTGTGACTCAGGGAAACGGGCAGTGCGTGATCATCTGAGCCGGGCAGATAGTAGATTTGCTGCCTCGGAAGAAAGAAAATACGCCAGCAAGACTATGGGCCTCATCACGAGTTGGACCGCAGCCCTTAAATGCGGCAGTAACGGTATTACCGCTGCATTTAAGGGCTGGCCCTATCATGAGTTGGGCGCTAAATCGGCTGTTTTACCTCCAGCTTTTTTCTGGAGGTGAAAATCCCTGTTTTCGGCGGTATTACAGCCGGCTGTTTTAGCCCGCAGTACTAGCACCGAAAAATTCCCCATTGGATCCAATGGACCCAATCAGGAATGGGGATTTACCGTTAAGGCCCAACCCGTGATCCGGTGGTAATACCACCGGACTGGTCGGTGCTAGGGCTATTACAGTCAGCGGTATTACAGCCGGGTATACAGCCCATCTCGTGATGAGGCCCTATGTCCTGATCCTAACTGTTAAAGGGCACGAAATCCGCGCCCCTCAGCTAACATTTCAGGAGGGGGGCGTCAGCCCGGCCAGCTCAATGATGTTGCCTGGAGTGTAATTGCAAAGCAGGCCTGTTCTCAAGCCAGAAACACACCCTAGACCTCACGAAAAGGTGCTTGCTTACCAGTGTAAATTAGATTGTGTTTCGCAAGTACCTTTTAGTGTAATCTCTAGTAGCTGCTGCTGTGATGGAGCTATGTCACTACATATTATTGCTTTATTTTGTATGTATTGTTTGTAACAGTAAAATAAAAGAACCGCACAAATCCCTGTGCTGCAGTTGGAAACCAAACTCACTGACTCCTGAGTCTGTCTGTGTACAGCAAGCATGAAGGAGGGGCTGGCCTAACCAGGCCCCACACAGCTTTTCGGATAGGTTGCAACCACTCCCTTAATTAAAATTTATCATTCTGCACTTTCTTCTCTGCTTAAATCAGGTCAATCCGCCTGGCACGGTTTGTATTTTATGCTGCGCCTTCGTGCCATTTGTAGTTGCTTTGTTCTCCTAGGACTTTGGTTAGTTGGAGTGTGCCGACTCCGAGTTTTACATTCTCCATTTTTGGAGGGCCGTGTTCTGACATAATGACATTACATAGCAAATGAATGCACACGTTGAATATTTAGGATTCCTAAATCTTCATTGTGTGAATGTGAAGGTGTGCAAAAATGCATTTATTAACGTTGATAATCGACGTATAAAATGTCTAAATGCTTTTGTTCAACCCCCTGTTTTGACTGGAGCCGAGGATCGCCTCCAAGTCAGCTGCTCTGTTATCTCATTCGAATCGAATCTCATCTTCCTTAGTGGTCGAGTCATCGGAAAGTACAGGCTGCCGCCTGGTTGTGGCTGGCCTGTCTGGCTGGCGGCTGCTGCTGCTGCCTGCCCCACTCCACCAGTGCACTTCAACTGACCTGCGCAATGTGTGTGTGTGGCAGTAGGCAGGGCACGTGCTGTTCCCAGGCCCTCATCATGCGCAGGGGCGAGCTGCTGAGGAAGAAAAGAAATGCACAGCGGCACTTGTCTGGGTCCATGGAGACGGCAGCCAATTCAATGTGAATCACACGATCGTTGCTCCTCTAAGTTTGTATCCTTCCGCTCCATGCGCCAAAGAGGCCCTATGCCCAGAGGCCTACCAGGGGATGTCCCGGTGTCCCGGTGGGGCAGTCCAGACCTGTTTACACTCTGTTTTACCGTCCTTCCTCTGCCTGGTTTCTCAGTCCACCTTTTCCTCCTGTGATCTCACCCGAACAACCTTCACTGTCCTGCTTTCCAGGTTCTTTGTTATGCTGCTCCTCCCTCTTCCATTGGTTCTGATGCTCACCTGGATACACAGGCCAATCACAAGCCTGTTCTTTCAATGGGGTAGTTGTGTACATGTGTAAGCCTTTAAAAGTCCTCTGAAGCCTGGCCCTCTCCTCAAACATGGATTGGGCAAAGTTTTGCCATGGTGGGGCATGACAAGTACATTCACTTTAAGAGTTTGCAAATGTGTGATCTCTGTACCCACCCCAGAGATCTCAAATGGCAGCACGTGCGAAATGCAGTGTCAATTAAAGTTCTCTTTCATGTGCTCTTCAAACACGGGTGCGCTGAAGATTTGCAGTGGCAGCCTGAAACAACCACAATCACTCTATCAATCAAGCTCTCAGACACATAGCATGGATCTTTCTGACTGCCCGTTTGCAGTGTATATCGCTCTATGGTCCTACTGTTCACTGTCTGCTCTCTCACAGTTGGGTTGCTTGCTCTTTCCCTTACCACCAGAACTTCTGCATATTGTAGTTCTACAGGACAAAGCGAGAAACGCTGGCCAGCATAGTGCACAGCAGGTTTGGCAGCAAGAAGAAGTGTCACTTCCCACATTTAGGCATGCACAGGTAGCCGGGACAGAGACTAGGGCCCTCCGAACTCCAACACCCACCAATGGGGTAGGAGGCCTACCAGGATATTAACCAGAGCCAGTGCTGCAGGTTGAGAGGGGTCCCCATCCCCTCTTTTTGTGTGTGCATTTTTATGTTTATATTTAAACATTTTAGCAAAACTGTACTCTGTAAAAGATATTCATTCCAATTCTATATAAGAAAAAGAAAAACATCACTTCTCCATATAATCAACATAATGATTAATACAATAATACTCCAATTTCCTTTACATCAAAGGTTCTAATACATTACAATAGAATCACACCATCTCGATTGTCAATGTTATTTTGGTTCCTCCTAATAAGAGTCTCCACCAGTCTTCCATTGATACGGTTCGGAACTTCTCCACAAAGTGAACAAAGTGTTCAGTATGTTTCAAGGTGAAAGCCGAACAGGTGGAAAATAAATGGCAGAGAGTTTCTTTGACTTCTGCCCTTTTACAGAACCTACACGATGAATCACTCAATTCTCCCTTGCATCTTACTGCAATGATTTCATTAGATCTGCACAGATTGAATCGGGTCCTCTTGAAGGTTTACCGTATTTTAGGATTTGGGCATTTCCCAAGATATAGTTGGATCTCACCTTGTTTCCTTGACTCAGTTGCCAATTGCATATACAGTTTTAGTTTGGTAACTTCATCCTGAATCTGTATCCAGTCTAATACACACAGTTTATTTTTCACTCTGCCTGGGATTATCAAGAGATCTTCAATAAGAACACGTCGTTTCATCAAGCAACTGAGTACATTTCTGTCTCCATGCGTTTAGATAAGTATTAGTGCCTTTCAAAATGTTAAACGAATGGAACAAAGAATGTGAAGACAAACTGAACGCGATTGGCAGTTCTTCGTGGAATTGATTCAAAACCCAAAAAAAACAAAACAAAGATTGGATGAAGCAGACTGGATCTCGACCCTGCAGAAAGGCCTGGCATACAAACTTGCAATGCACCTGCCAACAACAGCCATAAAGCTGAATGAAACACGGCCCTTCTTAAAGAAACATCCTAACAGAAATCTGAGAAATACGCTATTAAGGGCGCGGCTGAACCTTTTACCATCAAATTAAATTCTAAAAAAGTCAGAGGCCAGTCAGAAACAAACATCTGCAGATTTTGTGGGCTGCCGTCTGAAATCAAAACAATTCATCATTTAATGTTAACATGCTCATGCACACGCAGTGCAAGAACCACACATCTGGCACACCTTGAGGCAAACACATTTATACAGGATGAAGAGACGTAGTGGTACCGCCTTATCAAAGGGGAAAAACATCTTGGGCTATAGCAGTAGCAAAAATTCTCGAACAGATCCTTGGATCGATTGGGTAACTCAACTGAACTAACTTCGATGAGGCTGACTGAAGCCAAAACTACAAATTAAGAAAAAACTTGAATTTTAAACTTCTAAACGCTGCTACCAACACGAAAGATTGGAAAGCTTTCATAAATCTTGTAAAAATCACAATGCGATTAAAACTCGTAAATAAAGAAAATAATAATAATTAGTGCCTTTCAGTAGTTCATCTTTGATCCCTTTTATCAAATATGGAGGATTCAGATAGTAGCATTTTATGAACAGATCAAGTAATTTCCAATCGGCTGCATATTTGAGGGAGCATAATCCCAGTTCTTTCCTTACCACCTAGATGGGGATTGAACGGGGGAGCCCTAGCCCTTGCTTCCAAAAGGACCCTTCCATAGAGGCCCATAGTTTTGCTGGAAGATCAGCAAAGGCCTTAGCACCATAGGTCAGGACCGGCATGATTTTTGCAACATAGAAGTCGATAATTGGTTTTAGTGTAAATTCACAATACTTTTTCTTTAATATCCAAGCTTGATTAGCAAGCGTGTCTGCTCTCTTTTTTTGGAATACAAAAAAATTGGCATTGACCGGGCTTTTCGTAATCCAAATCCCTAAAATATTTGAAACTCAGAATATGGTCAATCTCTGAATGGTTAAGAAACCATCTAGCTGCTTTTTTCCTAGCCAGACAACCTTTTTTAACGTGATGGTTTGTTGGTATTGATCGTCAGATTATTAACCTCTGTGTATTCTTGTAAGCGATTGAGTTGTCGCTGGAGGCCTACTGCAGTATGATCTAGTAGGACTAGATTATCTGCATATAGAGGATGTGTTATCTTCATATCTCCAAGCTTTGATGGAAACCTCTACATTGTTCCATAAATTTGGACAAATCAGCTATGTAAAAGTTATATAGGGGGCGGGTGCCAAAGAACAATCCTACTTTACTCCTCGGTTGTTGTCATTTCTTCAGCCAGCTGGCCTTTGATGGATAGGCGAATTTGAATGGTCGTGTTTGTGTATAGACTGTAATTGTTCCAACAAATTCAGTGGACACTGCTTCTCTGCCAATTTGTTCGAGAGGAGTTTTCGGCTCAGGCTGTCAAAAGCTTTAGTAAAGGCCACAAAAGCCAAATGGAGTTTATTATTATGCTCAATGGTTTTCATTTTCAATAAATTAATCACAAATGCTGGAAGGGCCATCCCAAGACCATTAACAAAACTTGCCTGGAAATTATCATTTAAGCCGTTTGTCTATGTCAACAGCCTTTTCAGACGTAAGGTTGCATATACTTTTCCTAACACGTCCAGCAACACAATGGGCGTTTAATTGTTTGGATCTGACTGGCTGCTGTTTTTAAATATGGGAATAATATGTGCAGTCTTGCACGATGGTGGTATGGCTTTTGTCAAAAGAAAGTTTTTGAGCAGCAAATCAAGTATAGTGGCCCATTGGTCAAGATTTTCTTTCAGTATGGTGTTAGATAGGCCCTGGCGCTCACAAAGAACTGAATCCCTTAGTTATAATGACTAGATCATAATAGTCATATTTAAGAGTCCAGGAAGAAGTTGATATTTCAGGCCGATTGATCTTCCTGTAGGGAAGGGTTTGCATAGAGGGTACACAACAACTTTGACCAAACTGCTCCAGATACACAATTTGCCAGTAGAGAAAGTTGAGTCTTACTTAAAGCCCTGATCAAGGACCAAGTCTCAGCCGAGGATTTGTTGATCAATGAACGTAACATGGATTCTGCGTCTTTCTGATATAAAATACTTCTGTGGCTGATACACCAAGATTTGAAGTTAGCTATTAGATACTTAATTTCAGTATCCTCGTGGCAGATGGATGTTTTTTCATCTGTTGCAATAATTTCCTCATCTCCTTTCTTTTGTTAACCAAAACAATATCATAAGAATGATGGTATATATTTTCTTTGTCCCGTGGTTTACCTTTAACTTGATAGATCATCAGAATAGTAGTATAGTCCATTGGCGACCAGGGGTTTCTTATAGACGCCTCTTCCATATGCTCCGAAAGAGCCCTTAGGGTTTGAGTAACTGCTTCAGTATTCATTTTTCGTCAGTGGCTGCTGTTCACTTCCTCCTGAACGTTTGTTACAGGTTTAGGCAGTGCTCCAGATAAGATTTTGAGGTGGGAGTATTTTACTCCCTGTATTTAACCTTTGAGAGTAAATGTGATTTTAAGAAAGTAAAAATGACTTTTTTCCTTTGCAAGAGAGTAAAATGCATGTGACATCCAGCCGACGCATGCACAAACTGTATAGAAATCATTACCGTACGGCATCGTTCTGCATTGTGACAGAATACACCTTTCATTATTTCTCTAAGGTCTGGCCATTTGATCTCTCTTGTATAAATTTAAATGTTTAAATCACAAAAACCTAGCCAATTACATAGTAAAGCAAACATGAATTGTATTGTGCGTTTTGAGGTTCGATAGCAGAATTGTCATTTGATGTTTAATGAGTCCTCATTTTCTGGAGCTATTACTACCTAATGGTATGCCAATGTTATGATACAACAGTGCAGAGAGGCAATGACTCCATGCTAAATTCTACATCTAATCTAATAGTCAAATGGTTATTTATATAGCGCTTTTGGCCAAGCGCTGTACATAGAACATATTTGTCACAATTATCACCAAACCAAAGTCAGTACTCCTTTATCGACCTCGAAAAAATGAAAGGCTGAGTTGGACTTGCGGGGATTCGAGCCTGCAACCTACAGATCACGCACACATTGCAGCAATTAGTGCTCAACCGGCTGAGCTATCTTATTGGCTAACATCCTTCAGATGTCGGTTAACTGAGTATTGACTGAGGTATAATAATCACAGTACCTAGATGTTGGACGAACCATTTATGAAGCACTACATGAAGTTAAATACCTATCTGGATTATCACAGGGACAGGTTTTGCTGAGTTTCTATTTCAATTACAAATGCAACTTTCATTTGTTTGTTTTTGAACAGTGCTTGCACTTCCTGGAGAGTTAGGTTTTGGAGGTTTTAATTGTAGTCTTGAATATTTCAGAGGCTAGAACACCTGTAATTGGTGTAATGACAATCACTCACCCTTGAGCAAAGACTCTGTTGCCACTGACCATTTATAGTAATGTACCCCATTGACTGCAAGGTTGAATGGATGCAAATTAGACCGTTGGTACTCCTCACTTTACACACTGTTTTTATAATTACAGTGTAAATTAAATTCTGAATGGATGTAATCTAGACTGTGCATAGTCATCATTTTACACACTTATAATTATAGTGTAAATTAAATTCTCAGTGTAAAAATGATCTACCTCGCATGATTATGCACATAGCACCAGAACTCTGAAAAGTACAATTGTGCAATACTGATTTGCTTTCACTGGAAAAAAAAATTGTTACCAATATTAATCCTCAATTGCAATTTAGTTTTCCATTTTTATTAATTAAACAATCGTAAAATTCTAGGAAATTATGCACAGTGCTTCTAAAGCTGAATGGAAAGAAACCATTCCTTTTATCACAGTGTGCAGTTTCTTTTTTTGAAAGGCTTCAGAGAAATACATTCTGTTTCAGAGGTGGCTTGCAATTGCATCCATGTAGATAAAAATCAAAAGATGCCTCCTAGTTTCTATCAAGTAACCTGACCTTTGCACTGCCCTTTGCTCTAAAGCTGTGTGTAAATGTCCCCAGGAAAATAATAAAGCTGTCGTATTTGCAAGATTTTCATGCGTAAAAAGGCCACATACTCACCTTATCTGGAGGCCTGGTTTTAGGTCTTAAAAACACTTCGTGCCATGTGAGCTTCAACCACTTATGGTCACTTCTTAGCGAGGTCAAACCTTCAAGAGACTCTATGATCATCATTAAATTCTGAGAGATGAAGATCTAGTCAATAACTGACATAGATGCGCATATTTTCCAGGTCTGGTGTCTATTGAGATTTTGTTCATAGCACCCGTTGTCACATGCAAGTTACGATTTAGCATCAACTCTAGCCATAGATTAATTTTTTCTGTAAACCCGAAATTATATTCTAGATTATCAACTTCCTGTATCTGCTTCAATGAAGATCAGGTAGCATTCAAATCTCCACATAAGATAATAGTGACGTTACTCCAACTATAGTGCTCATCTATAGCTTCTGCTAGATTGTCCCACATTTCTTTAGACCTAACATCCTTTACACTGCAGTAGATATTAATGAGTATAAGATGAGCCGACAAATTTGTCATTTTTCGAGATCAATCAGCTGTCTTTTTCAGAATTGAATAATGCAGAAAAGGACTAATAATGGTGTGTTTAAGTATCTCATAGTTTTGTTATTAACCAGAGTTAGCAGACCTGCACATGGTCTTCCTGTAAAACCTTGGATGGTCGGGTTCAGTAGTGCAGTAAATTCATCCAGGGATGTCCCCACAGATAACCATGTTTCCTGAAGGCAAATGAAATCTAAGTCATCCCAAGGGACTGCTCTTTCCTCCAGTAAATGCATAAACCCTCTAGTATTCCATAATAGGAGAGTTAAAGTATTGCTCATACAGGTTCTTTGAGATAGTTTTTATTGCTTTTGATTCGGTGCTAGTAGAGCCGGCAGCCAAGCCCATGACGATTCATCCATGCGTGGCTTTGAAAAGTGGATTTGTTGCAATGTCATTTAGTCTGAGATGGTCCAGAATTATTATCAAAAGTAAATGTTAAATCTTGATGTAAAGTTTTTACTAAGGTCCCCTGCGTGGGCGTTTGACTATGGCTGGTTCTAGAGGCCTCACTAGCCTGTACCTCCTCTTGTGAAAATCTCGCTCACTTCTTATCGCGATAATCGGCGGGTAGAAGGTTGTCTCCCTAGTTCGGATTTTGTACATAGTTCTGACCTCTCTCATAGGTCTATTAAGTCAAATCGCATAGTTAGGAAACTAGACGTGGCAGACAAGAGTACATTTTTCACTATAAGTGGGCTCAAGTGGAGGTATACCAAATCCGCCTGCGTCTCTCTGCGGAACTCTACTATTGCGAAGTCTTCTGGCCATGTCACAGCTGGCATTCCTAACCATTGGTTTGTTTTTCCTATGGCATACATTCTTTGAATTTGTGTTTGGGAATGGCTAAGGGGCAAATGATCCTACACGAAGCTGAGGCTGATTTGGACGCACAGACTTCTAGTACCCCTCCTGTTTACAATAGTGACACGCTTTGTTAGTAGTCACAAAACCACTTAGATTACATTGTAGGTTGGGGGCACTACCAAAATAAATATCCCCTACCTCGTTCCCTTGGTCGTCCAGTTCCTCTCTCAATTGCTGGCTCCCCACCCCAGTTGCTGCAAAGATTGTCATTCAAGTATCATAAGCTTACATTCACTCAGTTGCTTTTTCCGCTCTGGACCAGAAGCAAAATGATTCACTACAGAATCTAGTTCAGGGATGGGCTTCATTTGACACTCTAACCATATACACAATTGTGCTTGCAAATTGGCAATAATCCCTAAACAAAAGTCCCTGATGGATGCTGCTTCCCTTGCCATTTCACTGGGCTTATTTATACCAGAATGATGAAAAAAACAATCTTTAAATGATCAAGGTAGTCTGCAGAAGACTCAACCTTCCTGTGTTTACATTTACTTATCGTTCCCCAATCTGTCTTTTGGAAATGCTCACACTATTGCAATTTTCAAAGCATCTCTCGCTTGTACCAGTTCCACACAAGTTCCCATGTCCTTAGCGAGCCAATCACTTTCTTGAGTCAAACGTTGGCACACCTCAGTTGGCATTAGCACTCTCAAGAACTGGCTCATGTCAGCCCAAGAAGTGTTAACACTGGATTACCATTCTCAACTCTTTGGTAAACATTTCTGGTTCTTTCCTGACATTCGAAAACTCTTCAGACTTATTCCAGAATCCCCGGTGTCCATGGGCATGTACTGTTATGAGTCTATCAACACCATCAGCACCCACACCTTTGTAGCTGTCTCAGTGGGAGCTGCAGAGGCATGTTCGTTCCACCATCAATCCCACCTGCACAAGTGTGCGGTGTACTCAAAGGTGGAGCTAGAGCTAGGGTTTGATGTGGCATGGTGGTGCTCCCAGCCCCTTGCAGCTGAGCTTGCATAGGGCCATGCGGTTGTGCTTGCACTGTGGAGGCGAGTATAGCATTGCGATTACGTGATACGCTTGATGTGCCAAGGGCCTCAATAATATCTTTCTCTTCTTTATCCTTACCCAATGTCACCTTATCTGCTAACTGTGGGTATAGCGATGTCATCGGACTATGCAGAGGAGGTGAGCTAGTCTTCACTCCTCTCTCCTGTTCCTTTCTTTGTTTGCCAATTTATCTATTTTATTTCTCAGTTTTGCATTTGTGTCCTTCAAATCTCTCCATCTTGACTCCCCTAATGTCGTGGACCTTTCTGCAAACCAATTAAAAAAAACTCCTGACTGCGCTGGCATTATTTTATTCCCCTTCTCATCTAAGGTGTTTTGCATATGAAAAGGTTTAGTCAGGTATTGACTGCTGGATGTATCCGACTGATACTTAATGTCGTTGCTTAATTTGTAAAAAAGAAATAAGTGCCAGGGCCCAAATATTTTCTAGCACTCATGTAACACTGCGGGGGGTGGGGCAGGCACCACTGCTGCCACCAAACATAGCTGCTCCCCACAGTGTCGGCATATTTGGGGTTACACTACAGCTCCCACGTGCTCATTGTGGTTGATGGATGCACCAGTGAGTCTGAGACAATAAATGCCAGGGCTTAAAAATAAGTGCCAGGGCTGACCCCTTCAAAACCCCCACAAATTAAGTACTGTTTAATGTACATAAAGTATGCAGCTGTGCCCCTGGCTGAAGTGCTAGGCTCCTTTGACTCACTCTTTCCTATTGTTAGCCCCAAATAAGTTTCCCCTTTTTACTTAATTTAATATCCAACTTCAAGCTTTAATTTTTTTGTTCTGCCATGAAAAGACGAATCTGAATTAAACTTTCTTTTTCTAAAGGCTCCTGCCCTCTGCATCACTGGGTCTATGGCTCTGCCGTCAGCTCGTTTCTGTCCATTTCCCTAACCTGCTAATAATCCCAAATCTTATTATTGCGGTGTTGTTTTAATTTTCCCAATGTATTCTATCAATCCACTTTACTGCATTTAAGTAGCACAATTTACTCTTACCATTTCCGTGAAGCCCGAGAAGAAACAGCAACCATCACAGGCAACCCTCTTTCAAAACCCCTTGCAGGAATTTCAACTAGGCCACTTATCCATTCTTTGTGTGCACACAAGGGTTGAATTGGTAGCAATACGCTACTTTCATCACCGTCTGAGCTGGGCATGGCGAATCCGCAACAGGTGTGCGCCAAATTGTAGAAGTCCAAATTCCTCACAAGATAATCCAAAAAGCAACCTCATGCAGCAAAGGTCGAGGCAGAATTGACTTATGTAGCGATGAGCAGATATCATCAGGCAAAACGGCAAAGAAACACTGTCCCTCTATTGTGATCCCGAGCACAGAAACCTCAGGGTTTTTTCACAGTGAGCCTTGTACAGAAAAGTCAGTATGATATATTTAGCTGATTATCTTAACGATGAACTTCCTAACAGGGCATCCTCAGACCTTGAGGTCAAGGCTTTTCAACACCATTTGAGACTTGTGCAGTCCCGTTCACTCTGGAAATGTGCTAAAACAGACCACCTTTAGTGGATCTTACATTTCATGTAATAAGACCTGACCATATGCCTACTGCCCATGTGACTCATATTCGGGTTCTCAAGTGACTAAGCATGTCTTCATGTGATGCTGTAGGGCTCGTCTCTGGACATACCTGTGTCTTAGACTTAGATTTACATCAGTTCTTGCACAGCCTTATGCGATATCGTGTGTGCCATCCAAAAAATCTCTTACTGCACCATCTCTCTCCATGTGGCTGTGGTTACCACGTCACTGCCCAAAAATGGCTGCGGGTCTGCTCTGTCCATGGATCAAGTACCTCTGTGGCTCATCGGAAATAAAATACTGTTGGCTAAGACACCACCTCCTGTTGTCTTTTTTCTGCTAGCTCCAGATGTCATTCCTCACTCCAGCCACCTCCTGATATCTCCTAGCTACCTGCAGCCTCCTGATGTTTCTTCTCCCCTTCTCGTCACCAGGGTCCTCCACTCCTCTATGCCCCTCTCCATTCTCCTTTCACAGCTTCCTTCCAGTATGACCAATTTGCTCCCAACTCCTGCCACATTCTCCTCCAAACACCAACATCTCCCCTCCCAGGGAAATCCCTTTTACACTTTGATGATGCTTCCCATACGGTGGCTCTGGGTAGAAGGATCTGCATCTGTGCATCATGATGGTTACTGCCGGATGATTGGTTACTGTGTAATTGTTTTTCCCCCACAGGCATAGTATATGGTCCTGCATGGAATTCATACAGAGGCTGGGAAGGGGCTTCAAAAGCTGCTCCACCATTTTGGATTCTTTGTTTGCCTGAGTTAATGTGTTCACACCGACGTCTGAGGATCTTGGCGTGGCTGTGTTCACAGACCGCCGCAGAGCTGCGATGGTAGCGGGATCTGCAAGTGTCTTAGGGTTGTTGACATAACTTTGGTGAGAGTTGGCATCTGTATAATGATGAGCCTGCCATGGGGGAGGGAATAAACTATCTCTTGCAAGCTCACAGATCATTTAGCAAGGCCCTTAGAGGGCCATTAGCCCCTTTGATCCTCCACCTGATTGAACCCTGAACCCTGAAGCCCAGGGGCAGGAGCTAAGTGAGCATGACCAGGGGATCTTCGAATTACTCCCCCCTTGGTTACCCCACTGCCTAGAAAAAGTCAGGAGACTTTAGAGCACAAAAGGTATCACTTTACATCTTTGACAGAGGAGAAATAAAGAGATTACTTGTGATCCACAATCAGATGTTTGCTCCTCTTGCATGGTGAGCAGGAGAGGCAAAACCTTTGCATAGGAGGTGCCTGTGCCTCAGGAAAAACTGGGGCACATCTCTGTCCAGGCTGCATCTTTTAATTACTGGGGGACAGAGAACATGATTCCTGGACTGTCACAATATGAAGAAGAGGAGGAGAAGACAGGGTGAACGTAGCAGGGAAAAACAGACGGGGAGATGCCAGAGTGTATGAGGAGAAAAACGTTCCTGGTACAGGGGTGAACACAGGGCATTACTGAGGGGACGGTGGGGAGGGCAGAAAGGACTGTTGGCCTCGTTACAAGTTTGGCGGAGTGGGAAAAACTGGTGATAATTCTGTTACCGTCCCCTTTTTGGGTTGTAACAGAATTACCACTGTTTTTACCACGCCACCGAACTACAGGTTTCACCTTAAAGTCGAGGAAGTTCCTACAGCATCATGCTGGAAGTTAATCTGCCACTTTAAGGTACAAAATCGGAGGTATTTTCTCTTGCTGTAATCCCGCCAAAATCCCCCCCCCCCCCGAAGCCCTGTGGACTCTAAACATGGGGATTAACATCGCCCTACCACCATCATGATCGCATGGTAACCCCATGAGACCAAGTGGCAGTATCAGTAAACATATGGGTCAGTAACAAGGTGGATTAACACCACCGAATTACCACCAAACAATGAGTACCACTGTGTCTTGAGAAGAGGGAGACATTCATAGGAGCAAAGAGTGCAGGGATACAGGTGTACACAGGAGAAAGGGTGCATGAACGAAAGGAGTACATAGAAGAATGGAGTGTCTAGGGCAGACGGCAGGAGATAGAGATGGACAGAGGAAAGAGTGGTGCACAATCTAGGGGAGGGAAGAGTAGATCCAGAAGAGAGGGATTGCAGGGTAGAAAGGGGGAGAGTGTGGTGCTGCGGTGACGTGAGTGCTGAGGAGAGAGTGGTAAGTACTGACAGGCTAGAAAAGGAGAGGTCCAGGAAGAAGAGAAGCAGTGGAGAAAGAGACAGACTGCCTACCTCTCTGCCTTTCTCTTTCTCCCCATTGCACCTCTTCCACCCTACTGTAGGGTGGGTGAGAGAACGACGCAAGAAGAGAGAGGGAGCCCATGGACCCAATGGAACCACACTATCAACACAGAGATGTCCACTGGTTGGAAGTAATGAGAAGCATGCCT
This sequence comes from Ambystoma mexicanum, assembly GCF_040938575.1. Taxonomy (NCBI): domain Eukaryota; kingdom Metazoa; phylum Chordata; class Amphibia; order Caudata; family Ambystomatidae; genus Ambystoma; species Ambystoma mexicanum. Next base: position 1,023,617,453 of record NC_090923.1, on the reverse strand, counting down.
GAGAGTGATGGCGGACAAGTCTTCACGGGAGGAGTGCTGTGTGCCCACCACAACTTACACGCAGAAACGGCCTGAGGCATGGGCAACATATTCCTATGTCTGCATTTGGTGTATAAATATATTTATTTGTTTTGGCAGAGAATGTTACTTTTCACTTGCATTATATAAAGCATGCCTTTGCCAAACTATACAAAAGGTTACCATTTCACATTATCTTTTGTTATGATTAAGTGTTGAAAGACAGTCTACAAGCTATTTTTTAAATAATTTTGTGGAATTGCATTCTGGTATTTGTAGTCTTCAAGATTGATTTATTGTTGGCTTGTTAGGCGCTTATACAATAAGAATATACTGTTTCAAAGTGCCTGCAGGGAGGGGGGGAGGCTGGGAAATACATCACAACACAATATTAATAGCAGAGTGGGAAGAGGGATAGGTACAAACCTCCTATGCCTTGTGAGTATTCAGAACGTGCAAGTACAGAAAGGAAGAGGGATTAGGGGTTAAGGGTTGGGAAGTCAGAGTTTGTGGGTGAGCCATGGACGAAGTGCTAGAAATGTTGAGTGCTACACGGCCTGGGCCGCGGGAGGTTTAAGTGTCTCCAGAGTGGAGGGTTTGCAGATGGAAGTGCTGTGGATAGACAGGAGCAGGGAAGAATTGGTGTGGGAGGTCAAGGCCCTGACGGTGCATAAGGGCCAAGGAACCAGTTCACTGTGGGATTAGCAGAGTAGAGAAGGAGAAGGAAAAGAGGAAAGTCTTAAGAAGCTTCCGGAATTTGAGAAGATGCTGCTCAAGGTGCAGGGAGAGGCTATTCCAAAGGAGGGAGCCTGCAGAGGAAAGTGAGCGACCCCCTGCCCTCAGTTTAGCAAAACGCTTTACACACGAAGAGTTGGTGCCAGAGGAGCAAAGTGGTCTAGAGGGAGAGTATTTAGTGAGATAAGGTTGAAGATAGTGTGGTCCCCGGGCCAAGACAGCCTTGTGGATGATGTAGAGGTATTTAAATTTAATCCGTGCAGCAACCGGGAGCCAGTGAATACATTTTAGCACAGGAGAGATGCTGTCTCTCGGCCTAAAGCCAATGATAAGTCTTGCTGCTCTATTCTGGATAAGCCGAAGGAGTTGCTGCGTGGAAGAAGGAAGATTCAGGAGGAGGCTATTACAGTAGTTAGGTCTAGAGAGAATGAGGACTTGAGTCACATTGAGCCTCTGAGGGAACGTGAGAAAAGGTAGAATTCCTTTGAGAAGGAAGAACTGATAGTTGGACTTCTTGGCAATGTCCTGCTCTGAGGGAGGAAGGAGAGTGAGGAGTCGAAGATGACCCCAAGGTTTTTGGCTTCATTTGAAGGCACAGAGGGAGAGCCCAAGGAGGAAGGCCAGAGTGAGGGGAAGAAGGAGGGAACAAGGCTCCCAATGGGAATGATCTCAGTTTTACAGGCGTTGAGGCAGAGATCATTGAGGCACACCAGGACTGGATGGCAGATAGGCAGTGAGGGATGAGGGAAGATGCAAGAGGGTCAGCAGGGAGTCTGAAGAATAGCTCTTTGTCATCTGCGTAACACTGGAAGTTGGAGGAGAAGGACATGAGGCGTGCAAGGAGAGCAAGATAGATGTTACGGAATCAGGGGGAGAGTGTAGCGCACTGGGGGACACCACAGGTGCAGATGGAAGTAGGAGAGGAGAAGGGGCCCAGGATGACTTGGGAAGAGCGGTTAGTGAGGAAAGAAGACAGCCAATCCAGTGCCCGTTCCGAGATATCAAGTGTATCGTGGAGCCTTTGTATGAGGATGGAATGGTTAACAGTGTCAAATGCAGAGGAGAGATCAAGAAGGACAAGGAATCCAGATTGATTGTCGTGGAGGCCACCAACAAATTCAGTGTGAGCAAATTGGGGCAAGGCCAGCTTCTCAAGTAGCTTCCCCAGGAAGGGGGTGATGGAGATAGGGCAAAAGCTGGCAGGGCAGGTACGGTCAGAGGAAGGTTTTTTCAGGAGTGGGCGCACAAGGGGGTGCTTAAGGGGGAGGGGAAATATCCAGTGATAAGAGTGATTGCAGAAATCAGCGAGAGCAGGGGAAAGAGAGCCAATGTTATCCTTGATGGTCTTGGGTGAGCAGGGGGAGACCTGTTTAGAAGAAAACGGTCATGGAGCGGACAACCCTGGTAACTTCCTCAGGTGTGACAGGAGAGAAGGATGAAAAGGAGGGGGCTGGAGGGGGGTGGGATGGGTTGTGAGGGAGTCTAGAAAGGGAGGTCAGAATGTCCTGCGTTTTCGTGGCAAGGTGTGAGGCCAGTGCATTGCAGAGGGCCTGGGAAGGAAAAGGGGAGGAGGAGACTGAGAAGGGGTTGGCTAGTTCCCTGCAGTTTTGGAAAAGTTCAGCTAAGTTACTGGATGCGCCGGAGACCCGTGCCTGAATGTGGGCTCTTTTCTTTGCACTGGTGGCGAGTCTGTATTGCCTTTGGAGCAGGCGGGCAGGCCATTTTGTCAGAGGATGAGCCTGGGGTTAGCCACTTCCGTTCTGCTGCCATGCACTTTCCTTTCAGGGCTGCATGTTCAGTGTCGTACCAAATGCTACACTTTGGGGCAGGTTTGAGACAGATTCTCATGACTGGGGCTAGAATGTCAAGAGTGTTGGTGATGGAAAGGTGGAGGTTGTTGAGGGCAGAATCAGAGATAGATTCAGAGGTGGGGAGTTAGAGGGGGTGAAGGTGGAGGCGAAGGCAGCCACAGTCACTCGTTTCATCGGGTGGGTGTTAGTGAACGAGGTTGGTGTGACTTTTGGGGGGGGTGAGGGGGCCAATGGGACCAAGATGGGAGGAGCTGAGAGAGTGGTCCGGCCAGGAGAGAGGGTTGACTAATGAGGGTGAGAGAGAGAGGTCACAGTGTATGAGGGCATCCAGAGTGTGTCCAGGTGTGTGGGTTGGGGTGAAAATAACGAAACATTTGTACTCTATTTGTTTAACATAATTCTGTAAGAATTTCTATATTGATGGAGTTCTTTAATTATGTTGTGTGCACTTTTCAAGTCCGATTTAGAAAATAGAGTATTGTTGAAAGCCAAATGTTGTGCTGATGAGGGGAAAATATGAGAGGGCACCTTTGTCGTGATGATTTACCAGGTCCGTGGATGTGGGAAAAGAGGTTGCTGGATTGAAGATTTCTACCTGGCCCTGTATTGATTTGCAGGGTACAAGTTGAGATTGCATGTGGTTTGACAGCACCAAGACGCTTTTTACACAATGCCAGCTCCATCCCCCTTGAGTGCTTTTTTAATGGCCAGCATGCAAAAAAGCTTGTTTGTTCAAGTTTTTACCCGCCAGGATTTGAACCCACAAAACCTCATGAAAGTATCTTCAAAGCACACATCTTGTATTGGTATTTTGCTTTCCATATATTATTTCAATATAGATTTTTGGGTTAAAAGGTGCACACCATTTATACTTTGCCAGCAGTGTTCTATGAAAATCTCCTTTTGTGAAAGACGATGCTCATTTCTATTTTTAATTTTCCTCTATTAGGAAAGGCCAGTTGCATTAAATGTACATATTTCACTTTAGGATATGTTCAGTCCCTGAGTGTATGTTAATGATCCCCCACACTTTTTTCTGGACTTGAGCCCTATTGATGTCATTTGAAGACCTGCAGAATTGATTTATCTGACTGCCCCAGTACCTTTCTGGTAAATAGGCTTTGTTACTATTGCATTATCCTGCAGCCAAAGCACTTTTCCCTGTCTGGCCCAGGGCCAAACCCTGCCCTTACATCCTTAGGTATGTTTGGATTACTTACTGTGATCTTCATTACTCTTTTTCCTGTTTTCCTCGTCATAGTACTTTCTTTTGGGGTACCCATCTCTTCAAATGATTCAGCTCACTCAGTCGGCTACTCCAAAATAAGCCTCCCTCCTGATATTGCTACAACTGTAAAATTAACAGTTATAATTCAGATATTGAACGTCAGTTTATTTGATCCCCATGGATATTAATGACTCATTTTGTGACATCATTTTATGTGATGCAAATACAGGGCCCCCACATCTTTTGCTGCCCAGGGCCGCACAAATCCTAGGGCCGGCCCTGCATACACACCTTCACTCAGTGGCACTATGTAGTGTCACCCTGCCTAATAAAAGGCATTGGCTGGGCGCAAGGGCCCAGGGGCAGCGTTACACTGATGAATACTGTGTCACCCATTCATTGGTGCTCTCCCTCTGAACGCCCTGGGTGCTAGCCTGCCGCACCTCACTGCAGCCAGGGACCCTGGGGCCAGCTCACTTTTCAGCCAGGGCAGGCGCAAGAGTAAAATCTGATAGCCAGCCAATGGCTACACCTCCAGGAATCTTCCAGTGGATGTGGATCCCAGGTATCACATGGCATAATTGGCGACGAATAGTGGTGTGAGACTAAACCCCATATCAGAATTTGAAATGGTAATAGTCCTATCAGCCCTAGGCCCTAAATAGGCACTCACGGTTGAGAGTCTGAGCGTGGCTTGACGCCAAACTAGATAGCGGCATATTAATGTTCAGGCTCCATGTTTCCACATATTTTGCAAACGGATCATGCCTGCAATTAAATAAGTGTATTAATACCGGCTAGGAATAGGCTCGTAGCAGTGAGCGTCGACGTAGATGCGTCAAAGCTGAGGCGGTGGGCCACTGCGCCTCAGGCGGCTTCCATCACAAACAGAGACCAGATGTCGGACACGGTGAAAGTACCCAGAGCAAAGTAAAAACACGGAAAATAGGTGAATTTGTGTTTCTGCTTAACCAGTAGTTAGAACTATATCCCCCTCATGTGGCGTTTTTAGGATACTACGCCATAATTCCTCGCTGAATAAGAATTATCTTTGGTAAATTGCAGATTTATTTTTTATCGTTGGTGACTTTCTAACTTTTGGATACTTTTGATCACTCTGTCAAAGGGGTGAATGTGTTTTATTCCTGGGGCATACTTACTAACAGCATGGCATCCTCCAAAAAGTGCTAGAAAAAAGAAGTGCTCCTGCCATACTTTTAAGCACCCAAAGAGTGACTCTGCACCGCCAAAAGAAGAACCATTAGAACTATCCATGCACTCTATCTTATTGGAGCTTTGGGCGTTGAAGCCTTTTATGGAAGCCACTATTACAAAACTGCAGCAACTACATGACAAATGGTCACTATTTGGATCCAGGTTGGTGGAAGTTGAGCGGGGAGTCAGTGCCATAGAAGACATTACTAGTAGGGTGCAAGCACTAGAGACAACAGTCAAATCCTTACAGAAACAGTCGGAGAATGTCAAAAACAGAAATGGGGGAATAATCTTTGCATAGTAGGCTTACCTGAAGGCATGGAGAAAGACAATCCTATCCTATTCCTCGACACTATGCTTCCTAAATGATTGGACCTCCCAACATCTCTACACCTCAATATCCAAAGGGCGCATTGTGGGGTCCTGTAAGCTTGTTGCGCCAGGCCGGTAGTGCCTGCTGGACTTTAATATTTGCCTTGCTGGGTTATACTCAAATCAAACAACTGTTATGGGAAAGTCATAAGATTTACATCTCCTAAAATGCTTGCAATGCTACTGCTGCGAGAAGAAAAGAGCTTCTGGCTTTTCAACTTGCCTTCAGATAACTTAATGCTAGATTTGGCATTATTCATCCAGGTACTATGAAAGTCACCCTTAAAGTACATACCTCCATGTTTGAGAATCCAAGAGACCTAAGACACTTCATTCAAGTCCACAAAATGGAGGACATGGATACCTTCCTTCCGAACACATAGGAGTCTGAACAATATTTTCACGGTATGAGCCTAATACTTCTATGATCTTTCTTGGAATGGAGTGGGAGTTAGCTTAATCCCACCTGGCTCTTCACCTCCGCTGTCTCTACTAGTCAACACAATTTGGTGTGGCTGTTTCCGGTTAGCCACGTTAGTATTATCAGTTGAAAGTTGCCATTTACCATGGCTTAATTTTGTGTTGACCTTGTTTCTCTTCCATTATCCCTTTTGTTTCCTCTGTTGTGATATGTTATGTTGTCCCATCAGGATGATTTAAATGCACCTTATGAATGGAACTTTTATTACTGGTTGACATTAAGCTTCAGTGTCTCCTACACGCGGCTTTTCTCAGCTCTAATTACTTATCAGCATGATGTTTATCTTGACTGTGTTTTGCCCATATGCCATTAAATATATCCTCTTGGAATGTTAACGGTTTACATAATCCTATAAAAAGGCAAAAAGTACTTTCCTATTCGAACAGAACAAAACCTTCAATTGCTTGTATTCAGTAGATGCACCTGTCGGAAGTGGAAGCTGCTAAACACAAAAGGTTATGGATGGGCCAAGTGTTTACTAGTAAGGCATGTACCAAAAATAATGGTGACATCCCCCTAATTAACAAAGCCCTTAATTGCAAAGTAATTAAGTCAGACTCAGATGACTTAGGTAGATGGTTGCTTCTGAAAATCCTGGTCGGTTCTGTGGAATGTACTATTCTGAATGTTTATGGCCCTACTTCACCTGAAGCTGCTTTGTGGTCGCAATTAAAAGATTGTTAATTTCATTGCAATTGTCATAATCTTATTGTATGTGGGGATTGTAATAAAATCACGGACCCATTTTTTGATAAGAAGTCAAAGGTGCTCTTTAAGGATTGTAAATCACACAAATAATTTCTGCACTTTATTTCTGAATTTGGCCTGGTTGATGCCTGGCGCATGACTCATCCTTCAGATATGGAGTTTACTTTTCATCTAGGCCACACAGTTCTTTTTCCACAGTTGATTATATTTTTCTTTCCAAATCCATGTCCGCTGGTCTGCCCCTGTTCATATGACGCTTGATGTCCCACAACATGACCAGAAATCAAGCATATGGAGATTTAATTCACTGCTCTTAAAAGATGATTTGTTCATGTCTTACCTAACTAATGCACATCCTAATTTTGGTACCCATAATAAAAACCAGGATACCTCTGTTACAAACAACTGGCACTGCTACAAGGCTGTATTAAGGCTGTATTACTGTGTATGTAGCTAAGAAAAAGAAGGACTGAAACTTGAATGTGAAACTACTTTAAAACAATTGAAAACCCTTAAAAGGCAATGTACTCAGAATCCTGCGCTGGGTGTCTTAACAACATCATACAATTGAGAATTAAATATAATAAATTAACCTCAGAATACTCATTTGCTTCACTACTTAAATATAAAGCCAAAATGTATCGATTCTCTAATAAGACAAGCAAGTCACTCACCTCTTATGTCTAGATTAAAAAAGAAAGAGTGAGAGTTGTGGTCGTTAAAGACGCCATGGGCAATAGAACGTTTCAGATAAGGACATTGTTGATATTCTTTCAAAATTCTACCAAAAATTATATACTTCAGAATCAAATCCTAGTAATCCTTTTTGTAAAGATTTCCCTAGGAATGTATCTCGCTTATCCTATCCATCACTATCCATCTATCGTTAAATAATCCCATCACTCAAGGCTAACTGCATAAGGCAATACATGACCTTTAAAAAAGCTAAAACTCCAGGGCCAGATGGGGTTTCTATTGATTTATTTATAAATATCAAAGAATTACTAGTCCCTAAACTACATGAGCGCTTTGCTCACTTTGTTACACTTGTAAATCTGAAGGAACCTTTTCAGAAGACATACTAATTGTTTTCCCAAAGCCTAATAAAGACCCTGAGCTTCCCCAAAGCAATAGACCTGCCTCCCTTATTAATGGCGATTGTAAATATTTTGCTAAGACTTTAGCTAATCGACTTCTCCGGTTCTTACTTAGTTTAATTAAAAGTGACCAAGTAGGTTACGCAAAGGGTAAACTGTCCTCCTCTAATATCAGATTATTTTTAGATACTTTGGATAGTGTTGAAAATTCAAAAGACCCTAATACATCCATAGCCCTTGATTTGGAAAATGCATTTGATAGGGTGGAGTGGGATTTTTTGTTTGAAGCTCTCAGTTGGCATGGCCCGGGACATCCATTTTTATCCATGACTAGCTGGGGTACCCAGCGTTGCCCATGTCCTGATCAAGTGATGTCTCATGTGCCCTGGAGGATTTTGTTCTTGTCCTCATGTCAGCAATTCTTTCAACAGTTTGCTCTGGCATCTCATTTGCCCTGGAGAAAGTTGCTCTTGTCCTCTGGCCGGCAAGTCGTGCTGTTGTTTGTTGTGTTTCAGAAGCACTTGATATTGATTTTCGCTTTGCATCAGATGGAGCTTTTCCAAGTGATTTTCTTTTTTATTGTGAGGCATGTTTCAGGGCCCGATTCTTAACTGGTGTTAACAACCGAAAAGGCCATTAAAAACGTTAACGACCTTTTCGGTACGTAAGACCTATTCTGAAGATGGCGCTTTCTTCCGAAGTCGGTACGAATGTGCTACTTTCAGAATACATGTGCCGGTTGCTAAAATGGGTTGTAAACCAACCTAGCAACCACAACATTTGTTACCAGCTCTTTAGACTGTTATTTTTGTGGCACTCCTTCAGTTTTATCTGTGCTCTAAAGTCGCGCACATATACAGTACCATTTTGGTACCGTTATTCTGGAGGAGTGCCACAAGAAGCCTTGTTGCAGTGCAGGGTGTATATGAACACTTTTATATGCACCAAAAGTAAGCAGCTTAAACGTTGCAGAATACGATATTGAAGCTGCTTACTTTTGGTGTATATAAAAGTGTTCATATATACCCATGTGGTGCATAATAAACACTTTCATATACACCAAAGTGTTTGTTATGCACCACATGGGTATATATGAACACTTTTATATACACCAAAAGTAAGCAGCTTGAACGTTGTATCCTGCAACGTTGAAGCTGCTTACTTTGGTGTATATGAAAGTGTTCATACACACTCGTGGTCTCTGCAGCAGTTTTGTAAAATAATGAATATGTCGTTATTTTACAAAAATGCTGCAGAGATTTCAGGATTGTGCCTGTTAAGCCAAAAACAGGCGCAATAATGAAGGTGCACTGTCGTGCACAACGAGCACGCTCAGGCCCACTTGAGAGTAGTGGTGGAGCCTGGGCGTCCTGATTTGGCGCAGTGAATCATGCTCTTTAGCACATTCACTGCGCCAAGTTAAGAATCAGGCCATCAGTCACTCAATGGCTTGAGCACATTTGAGAAAATGTCCAAGAAAGATTGATTGATTGATTGATTTTGCTCTCTTCTCGTCAATGAACGTAAGTAAACTGTAACCTTGCCATTTCCCATATTTGGAGTGGCATGATAAAAACATTTTTGTAATTTTTTTTATTCCCTTTAAAAATGCTTTAATGAACACTTTTAAACTGTATACAGTAGTAATACATTTCAAAGGAATAACCAACACATCGAACATTTTCCTTCAGACACTTTTGCAAATTTGCCCTCTTTCTGTTACTCACTGTAGTGATTCGGGTGAGCATCAGTAAATGAGGGTGCAGGGCTGTCTTCGAGGGGGGCAGGAGGGGCAAAATGCCCCACGCCTCACACTTGCGGGGGGCCTCGCAGCACCCTCTCCTGAGTAGAAGGAAGCACAGTCCACCCGTGTCCATTATTCACACGGGGGACTTTGCTGTCTTCGCTCGGCCCCTGCAATGATTTTGCTGTTTTTTGCAAAGCCGTTTGGCTCTGCAAAAAACAGCAGAATAATAGGAGACAGCAGGGCTCGGAATTGAACTCTGCTGCCTCCCGTTATTCAGCTGACAGCGTAGACATGCTGAATGACAAGAGAAGACTCCTTTCCTGTCAGTCAGTGTGCTCACGTTGTTCAGCGTGAAAACGCAGACTGATAGGAGTGGAGTTTTCTCCTGTCAGACAGCATGTCTACATGCCGTAGTGAAGGGCGGACCATCCGGTCCTCCTGTGGCTGCACAGGGCCTTTTCAATGGGACATGGAGGTAAAGTAAGTGTTTTTTTATTTTAATTTAAATGTGTATATATGTGTATTTAAATTAAATGAGTTTGTATATGTGCATGAATGTGTGCATTTATGTTGGTGTCAATGCTGTGTTTGGTTTTATGTATGCGTGCATGCAAGGAGTTGTGTGACAGGTGGATGAAAGCATGGGTGAAAGTGTTGTATGTGAGTGTGTGCGCCAGCCCCACCCCTAAATGTAGCAGACCTGCGGGCCACTTAATTAAGGGGTTGGGTCATGGCATCAGAGGTGCACCTAGTCAAACATTTCGGGGGGTGACGGAGTGGGACTAACACTTCAAATGTTGGGAGAGGCGCTAACTTCAGAGCCTGTGGGGGAGGGGAAAACTTACTTGTGTGGGCATCTAACATCTTTCCACATTCAAATGAGACTATTCTGGTGAAGCTTCAATGCTACAAGCAGCCAACTCTCGCCTTCATTTCTGAAACATCACACTTAAGGACTGCTTTGAGAATGAGATGTCTCATGTCACCACTTCCCTTCTAATCACTCCCCTGGCATGCATGTGCCAACCCCACATCACGATTTCAATTACCTAAAAATGTATGTTTATGAATGCAAGTGCTAACAGTGAAATGTCTTATGTTTGTAATTGCAGGGCCTTTGTTAACAGTGAAGCCCAGGCACCGTTTAACATGTGTGTCTAGTTCTGTTTGGCCACAGCTCTGTTGGTCAGCCAGGGAGGGGCTGGATGACAGTTTTGAAAGCAGATAGTGAGTGGGGCCAATAAACCCATTGCGCTGTCGGTCTGACCACTGAGGAGGTCCCGGGAGGATAGCTCAGCGGCAGCGTGCGCGTCTTGGAAGCAAGACGACACGAAGCAACAACAGGTTTGATCCCCGGGTCCGCGCTTAGAAACCTCTGGGTGTTAAAGCGCGTTATAAATACGTAACTTAACTTGAGGGATGGCATCTGGGTCTTTTAGCTTTTGCAGTTGAAATGGGCCCCCAAGCTGCTGCCTCCATGTTGGCAGTCTTATGACACAGACACTTATTGATAATCTGCAGCTTTTGACCACCTTGCTGTATTATTTTGACTTCATTATTGATTTAAGCGCTCCTCGGGTGACTTGGCCTATTTTTCCAATCTGTAAGGCCTGGGGTACCCCACAAACATCGCAAAGTAATGGGCCCCCACCAGCCCTGACACATCTTCAACAGCCCTGCTCCCACTTCCCTACCAATACCCTGAGCCCAGCTTGGAAGCTGAATAGCTATTTCACCTTCCCTTTGGCCACTAGTTGTACCTGTCACCCTAATTCAGAGGCTCTTTACTTTGCTAATCTCTGGAGAGGTGGGCCATCTAAAAGCTGAGACCCTCCCTAGCCAGGAGCTGGCTCCGCCCATGCAGCCAGATCGAGTCAACAAAACCCAAGATTTTGGGAGGAGGCTAGAGCCCGATCTGCTCAATGGTGTTGCACCCTGCATGTCTTTCACTGAAGTCCTGTTAAAAACAAACATTGGCAAAGCCAACAGTTTTGGCTTGTTCATAGGTATTAGGCATTTGCCAGGCACTGCTATTAGATGATCAGGTACTCAAACCAGTTTGCACCAGCTACCATGAACTGCCAGTTAATTCCAATACAGCAGTGTCTTTACCATGCCTACATGAAAGCCCACGCTGTTAGCATTGCCAATGCTTGTTTTGCTTTACCGATGTTGCACAGGACTATGGATCAAGGTTAAAGCAAAGATACTGCTTGGCTAAATTGGCCCACATTGAATTTAGGCCATTCGAGCCAGTAATAACACTTATGGTGCACAGTCAGCTTGGACATTCTTTCTGTGGCATGGCATGTTTACTGGCTGGGAGTCTGTACACGGTAATAATGGCATATATTGGTGCAGCGTGCATGGACCACATGGGAACAACCAGCACGAATATATTTTTATACTAGCATATGTTGTGTGCAACGGCAGCATGAAATGTATTGGAAAATGTTCCTGTGCACGGTTGGTGACTTGCAACTATTGGGTTTTTCCATATGCTTCCATACAACACCAATTGGAAACTGTATGGATGTCTACCCAATTTTACAAAGAAAGTGCTGTAAAATGCATAATTGTAACCCAATGTTTCACAAACATTTTCTTGGCAGTGAGATACCCCCTCGACCACCTCTTACTTGGATTGGGCACCCTCCCTGTGCTCTGTAGATCCGCATAATTGGCACAAACATTTAAGCCTCTTCAGTTCAGAAATTCACCGGCCTCCACTGTGCATCATCTATGATGTGTGTTTTAATGCGCACACAGGGGAAAGTATTGCTTAATACTGGTGTCATGCACCACATGTCGTCATGCCATCCTATATATATTTATACATATGATACAAAAGTTAGTCTGGCATAAACCTTTCATCGGTAGAGAAATCGAACTTTGCTGTAGTTGATCTGCAGTTGTAGTAATAAACCATATTTGGGTTCCTCCACACAAACTCAAGGGGAGATTTCTCAAGTCCCCTGGTGTCGCCGCTGGCCCAGTGCATAAAATCGAAAGAGGGCCTCACCAAATGTTTTGCCCAGGGCCTCACCACATCTTGTGACAGCCCTGTGATGGTGTCTACGGAGTGAATGTTTGCATCCAAACATAGACAACAATCTTGCCCCAGAAAAATGAGGAATCCATGCAAGATTTAGTAGCACTGGGTGTCATGACCCATAGAACTTGCCCCTTCTGGACCTCCTGGTCCTTATCGCGCCGGGTCTTGTATTCCTTGTTACTCCCAACATGGCCGCAACATGCGACTTGCCTCACACCAGCTTTCACCTTGCACACGGCACGTCCTATAAATTGGCCACACCCCCCCGCGGCCCCGCGCGTCTCAACGCTATCATTAGGTAGTGACTTGACATGTGTGTGCTGTTCGGCGAACCTTCTATCCAAGATCCTGGTTTCCTTCCTCCTTCCTTCTCCCTTTCCCTCTATTCGACTCCTGGAATCCCCATTCTTAGCGACCGCTACCTACTTTCCTGGACATCCTGGAACAGCGGCCTTCCCGGAACTCTGAACACGCTCTGCAGCCGGACGAGACTCGAGCGAGTCTATACAAGACCCGATCCGTCCACAAGAGGAATCCTGCCGCGGAACAGAGCAAGAAGCGATCCCAGGTGAGACAGGGGGAGGTTTCTGACAGTCCAACGACCGACACTGATACTGCTATGGAGAAAGCAGTCCAGGACCTTATGCGTGGCATGCAAGAGCTCACAAATGAAGTACAGAACTTCTAAGGCTGAGAATGCTGCGCTAAAGCAGCTAGTTTTGTCTCGCAACTCCGCTAACAAGGACAGTGTGTTACTTGGTGGAGTGGTGGACAAATATGATGGATCGGCAAAATCCTTACGCAGATTCCTGGATTCCTGCTTGGTGCATTTTACCTTTAAGCCCCATTATTTTTCAACTTCCAGGGCGAAGGTGGGCTTCATTATCTCGCACCTCACAGGGAACGCGTTAACCTGGGCTACGCCCTTAGTCAACTCAGGGGATGCCCTCCTGGATGATTATGATGGATTCATTCAGGCACTCAAGACTATGTTCGACCGCCCAGAACAGGTTTTTAGTGCTCAAGAACGCTTACTTGATTTCCGACAGGGTACCCAGGATATGCTAACATACTTTACTAGATTCAAACAACTGGTCAAGGAAGCGGATTGGTCCTCTGAGGCAAGTTTCACTCTATTTCGCAGGGGTCTAAGCAAGGACATTAAGGATGAATTAGCCCTGGTGGCTCGTCCTAGTTCCTTCCAGGCCCTTATGGATCTAGCCCTGCAGTTAGACTTTCGAATCCAGGAAAGAAAGGCTGAAAGGAGAAAGACCAAGACACCTTTTCAAAAGAATTCCCTTGAGACCTCTCTTAAAACCAATTCTGACCCAACCCCTGACACAGATCCGGAACCCATGCAAATCGGAGCCTTCCGTGGGCCTATTTCCCCTCAAGAAAGGATGTGAAGGATCCACACAGGCCTGTGCATGTATTTTGCCTCGGATAAACATCTTGTTAGAGAATGCCCTCTAGCCCCTCCACAGCGTTCGGGAAATGCAAGCTCCCGATCCTAGATGGAGCGAGGTGTCGGGAGAGAGATGTTTGCTCCACATCAATTCCATCCTTGAACTCTCCTGGACAAAATAGTTTGGTGATACTACAGGCCTTCCTCTCGCCCTCCAAATACAAGACCTATCCCAATCTGGCCTTGGTGGACTGCGGAGCTATGGGAATTTTCATTGATCAAGACTGGGTTGTTAGTCATCATATTCCGTACGAGACACGAAACACCATGCAGCCGGTGGAAGCAATAGACGGAAGACCTCTCTCTTCAGGACTCATAAGCCTGCAGACTAAAGAGATCCAACTTTCCCTAAATCATCATCAAGAGCGGATTACATTCGACATCATTAAGTCTGCCCATTACCCCATGGTTTTGGGTATACCCTGGTTACAAAAGCACAATCTGTATATCAATTGGACAGCAGGATCATTATTCCTGGGCTCAGAGTTCTGTATGTCCCACTGTCTATCCCTGGAACCTTCCTTGAAAACTCCTGAAGAACCTCCAAGAGACCAAGAAACACCGCTCATGGTTTCCAATATCGTACAAGTTCCAGAGTCCTATCAGGAGTTTACTGATGTATTTTCTACCGCCATAGTCCAAGCATTACCCCCTCACAGGCCTGAAGACTGTGCCATAGATACAGATCCCTCAGCTGTAATTCCCTTCGGTCGAATGTTCATACTTTCCGAACCTGAGAAAAAGGCCCTTCGGGAATACCTCAACACCAATCTTGAAAACGGCACCATAAAACCCTCGAAATCTCCAGCGGGTGCTTCGTTGTTCTTCGTTCCCAAGAAAGACACCAAGGAACTCAGACCTTGCCTCGACTATCGAGGCTTAAACCAATGCACCCTCAAAGATCGATACCCACTGCCCCTGATTTCGGATATCCTGGAAGCTGTGAGAGGAGCCGTAATTTTCACGAAGCTGGATCTCCGGGGTGCCTACCATTTAATTCGAATCCGGGAAGGGGACGAATGGAAGACAGCCTTTAGAACACCCTTTGGTCACTTTGAATACCTAGTCATGCCTTTTGGACTAGCCAATGCTCCCGCAGTCTTTCAGCGTTTTATGGACAGGGTGTTCTCTGATATGTTGTTCCTCTTCGTCATTCTCTATCTGGATGACATATTGATTTTTTACAAAGATCCTCTAAAACATGAAGAACACGTTAAGGCAGTACTACAATGACTTTGTGAAAACAAACTGTTAGCCAAACCCGAAAAATGTTTGTTCCACGTTACTTCTGTTCACTACCTAGGATTCATCCTTAGCCCAGAAGGAATTTGCATGGACCCTTCGAAGGTAAAGGCCATACTGGCTTGGCCCGCTCCCACTTCTGTGAAACAGGTGCAATCCTTCCTGGGGCTCGCCAATTTCTACCGGAAGTTTATTTCTACCTTTTCCGAGATTGTTCAGCCGATCGTAGCTCTATTGAAGAAGGACACCCCCTTTAACTGGTCTACATCGCAAGATAAAGCATTCCAACGATTGAAGACTGAGTTCACACAAGACCCCCATCCTGACCCAGCCCGACACAAATCGCCCATTTCTAGTGGAAACGGATGCCTCTAACTACGCCATAGGGGCGGTCTTGAAACAGGAACTTGAGGATGGACTGGAAGACCCCATTGCTTACCTTTCACGAACCCTGACCCCCAGTGAGACTCACTATTCCGTCCTGGAAAAGGAACTTTTGGCCATCCGCCAAACCTTCACTGAATGGCGACACCTACTTCTGGGTGCTAGATATCCAGTTCAGGTCCACACAGATCATCGGAATCTCCAAATCCTACAGTCTTTGGAGTGCAGGAACAGTCGTCAGGCCTGTTGGGCCTACTTCTTTGCCCAATACCAGTTCCAAATCACTCACGTTCCCGGATCACAAAACATGATTGCTGACGCCTTATCTCGACGTCCAGACTACGCAGCCACTGAGGACAAGGCCTATCCTAAGATGTTTCCCCAAACTATCTTTGTAGCTCAAGCAATAAACCTCCTGGAAGAAATCTGAGCGCAAACCCAGTCCTCTGACCTCTGGAAGGAACTTTCAAGGAAGAATCCATGGAATCTAAGAGTCAAGGAAGAATATCTATTCAAGGACAATGCACTGGTCATTCCTACGCAGAAATTACTACACAAGGTAATAAACCTCTGCCATGATACCCCTCACTCCGGTCATCGTGGTATAACTAACACCCTCCGTCTTATACAAAGACAGTTTTGGTGGCCTCAAATGAAGACCGACGTACAACAGTACGTCAAAGCTTGTACTATCTGCAGTCAAAACAAACATGATAACAAGAGACCTGCGGGTCTTCTACTGCAACCTTCGCTGCCAACAAGACCAGGGGAGTTTATTGCTACAGACTTCATTGTGGAGTTACCACCTTCCTGAGGGTACACAACCATCATGGTAACCATAGACTTGTTCACCCATATGGCTCATTTCACACCTTCGTATAAACTAACATTCTCATCAGAACTTGCTGGAATCTTCTTGTAACATATTTTCCGTCTCCATGGACTTCCTTCCAAGATCATATCGGACCGAGGACCTCAATATGTTTCACAATTCTGGAAACATCTCTGTCGTATTCTAGGGATCCAACGCGCTCTCTCATCAGGTTATCACCCACAAACCAACGGAGCCACAGAACGTGTAAATCAAACTCTGGAGCAATACCTTCGTTATTTTGCCACCAAGGTTCAGGATGACTGGTCTCTCCTCATACCCCTGGCAGAGTTTGCCTACAACAATTCCGACCATTCAGCACTCAAGGTCAGCCCTTTCTATTGCAGTCAAGGTTTTCACCTGTCCGTTTTACCTTCTGTTCTTCCACATCCCACTCCAGTACCTACTCTCAACTCTTGAATACAGACTCTCATCAACATTCACAAGGAAGCCAAGGAACAATTGAAAGAGGCCCAAACACGCACTAAGCTTTATGCGGATTCCAAGAGAAGACCAGCGCCCTCTTATTATGTTGGTGATCAAGTCTGGTTGTCCTCAAAACTATTACCCCGACATCTACGACCAAACAAATTGGCTGCTCGGTATTATGGACCATTTTCCATAAAGGAAGTCGTCAATCCTGTCTCATTCCGACTCAAGCTATCCGATTCCTGGAAGAAAATACACCCAGTCTTTCAAACCTCCCTATTGAAACCTTACTTCCAATCCTCCCGAAAATCCTGCAGACCCAGTCCTGTTGTTGTGAATGATCAGCTAGAATATGAAGTGTCCCGAATATGCGATTCCAGGTATAAACAGAGTTGACTTCAATACCTGGTTGAATGGAAAGGATACCCTCCTAGCTAGAGAACCTGGGAACCAGTTTCTAACTTAAATACCCCTCGACTGCTTAGAAGATTCCATCTCATACACCCGGGCAAACCTGGTGGAACAGGTCTTTGGAGGAGGCATGCTGTCATGACCCATAGAACTTGCCTCTTCTGGACCTCCTGGTCCTTATCGCGCCGGGGCTTGTATTCCTTGTTACTCCCAACATGGCCGCAACAAGCGACTTGCCTCACACCAGCTTTCACGTCGCACATGGCACGTCCTATAAATTGGCCATGCCCCCGCGGCCCCACGCGTTTCAACGCTATCATTAGGTAGCGACTTGACGTGTGTGTGCTGTTCGGCGAACCTTCTATCCAAGATCCTGGTTTCCTTCCTCCTTCCTTCTCCCTTTCCCTCTATTCAACTCCTGGAATCCCCATTCTTAGCGACAGCTACCTACTTTCCTGGACATCCTGGAACAGCGGCCTTCCCGGAACTCTGAACGCGCTCTGCAGCCGGACGAGACTCGAGCGAGTCTATACAAGACCCGATCCGTCCACAAGAGGAATCCTCCCGCGGAACAGAGCAAGAAGCGATCCCAGGTGAGACTGGGGGAGGTTTATGACACTGGGTTCAACAGTGTGGATTTGTATAGCCGGACAAACATACACACACACATTCAAAACATTTTTTGCATAGAAGATTTTTGCATCCAAATATAGACTACGATCTTGCCCCAGACAAAAGAGGAATCCATGCACAATGTGCTAGATGTGGGTTCAACCGTGTGTGTTTGTATAGCCGGACAAACATACACACATACATCCAGCTTTATATATTAGATTAAAGTGATATATTCAAATCTGAAAACAGCTATTTTTATTAATGGACCAATGTCATCATATTTTACTTTGTCTGGAGGTACCAGGCAAGGATGCCCCCTTTCTCCTCTTCTATTTATTTTAGCCCTAGAGCCTTTCCTAGAAACCATTAAAATTGACCCAACAATACAGGGTATTAATTCAGGGAATGGGCAAAACAAATTAGCCGCTTATGCAGATGATTTTCTTTTACTCCTCAAAAATCCCAGTTCTAGCCTACAAAGTCTGTTGGCCACTATTACGCGCTTTTCATAATTGTTTTGTCCACCCTTTATATGCTTCCTCTGTCACTTCCCTCCAAATTCTATAAATCAGTAGATTCATGTTTAGCCAAATTCCTATGGGGTTAAGAAAAAACACAGAATCTCACTGGGTAAACTCAAGAGATCCGCTCAAAATGGGGATGTTGGGTTTCCAGACTTTAAGAAATATCATTCTGTGTTTGTATTCTAACAAGCTCAAGTATGGTTTGCACCCAGTGACTCTCGCTTGGCACCGGCCTGGTTATACTTGGAAAATAATATGCTGTTTCCTTTGTCACTGACAGATTGTTATTTGTTTACGAAAAATAATAGATTTATCAAATTCTAAAATGTTATTATCGCTGCCAAACATATTTGATTGTATCTATACATTGCAGATTCATCTCAATTTGTCTCGCAATATCTCTGCTTTAATAACTTGATTCATGTAAATGGCAAAATAGTCTTCTGGAAAGTTTGGTTCTCTAAAGGCATTACATTTGTACACCATTTATTCAATCACGGGACACCACTTACCTTCAATGAATTTTTGAGCAAAGTTCTATACTCCAGTTTCCTTTTGGCACCCATTTTTTATAATTGCTGTGAAGGATAACTTTGAAACTTTGCTGCTGAGCGATCTTCTCCTAGTGAGGAAATACTACAGCACCTGAAAAATCTTCATTTTACAACCTCAATGTTTTGCTAAATTCTTTCAATGAGGCATGTTTCTGATCCTCAGTGCGGTTAGCAGTTGGCTTGGCACAAAACGACAAATGTTGGAGTTGCACTGTTGCTGAAGGCTCATTCAAACATATGTTCATCGATTGTAAATTTGTTAAGAAATTCTGGGGAAAGGTTTGGAATACATTTTTTTTTCTTAACAACTTTATTTTATTCGTTTGCAATCATGGGGTGGGCAGTACAGCATTACAAATATAGCATTCGTCAATTACTTAGCAGAACAAATTATAAAGATTCCTTTCCCTTTCCCTCCCTTAGGAAATTGCCACCCCAACATCCCCAAGTCGACAGGAAATGGCTTGGAGTTGCCTCTTTTAATTGCTGTCCCGTAAGAACAGTCCTGGAAGCTGCGGCTTGTAGGTTTCTGCTGGAAAGTCTCAATCCTATTCCAGTTTTGGGGCTCATACATCTGTGAATCGATGCAATAGAACCTCTTTGGCCGCTGTGACTTTTTCCGCCACCAGGATGGCCCATATTTTGACCCATCATGGGGATATTAGCAGGCCCTCAGAAGTTTTTGAAGTACGGGCGATCGTGATCCTGCAAGGAGAAGCTGAGTAATAAGTTTGGCTGTAGCCCCAGAATTTTTGGGGAAGTTTGACCTGAGTGATGGCCTCAATCAGGGAGAGTACTTCCTCCCAGAAGGCCTGAGCTATAGGGCAGACCCACCACATGTGTAGGTAAGTGCCTTGCGACCCACACTTTCACCAGCAATGCGGATCCAACGAGTTCTGGAAGTGATGGAGCCATATTGGGGGATGGTACCAATTCATTTAAGGGCACATTCTTTGTTTGTGACACAGATCGCGGAGGTCATCTATCGGGTAACCCAGGACCTTTTCCCATCATATCATATATGTGGGGCATAGGATCTGCATGTCATCCTGCAGCAACTTGTATAGTTTGGACGTGTTGCCCCCAGTTAGCCCCTCCTGCAAAGTGAGTTCAATGGGACCGAGGTTACATGTGGCTCTTTGTCGAACTAGCGGGTGCAAGTACCAGTGACTGGGTTGGGTGTTGGAAAATCTGTCCGTCTCGGTCAGCTGAATTGGGCCCTTGCAGCTCTTAAATTTACGTGGGTGATCGTTTTCAAATAGCTGTGCCAAGGTTTGTAACCCTCCACTCGTCCGGTTTTTAAAGTTCGTAGAGTGCATGCCTGGAGTGGAGATCGGATTGTGGAAGACCGGGGTATTCGGGCCCAAACCACTCGGGATGCCTTCAGATTTCATCAACCAGTCCCATATTCTCACTGCGGATTTAGTGGTGGAGAGAATGCCAGGCCAGAATTTTTGTGCAGATTGGGGAATGTGCGGGAGGGAACAGAGGGGCAGCTGCAGCCTTGATTATTCAATATCTACCCATTTCAGGGGATCCGCTGGGGAGAACCACGCCTGGGATCGCACCAGTTGTGAAGCCACGTGGTACTTGCGTAAGTTAGGAACACCCAACCGACCTAAGTGAGCATTGCCCATCATTACCCTTTTAGGGATCTGTAAGGCTTATGCGCTAAATCAACATGGCTCCGGTGCGCGGCCATCTTGGACATTCACTTTCCATCACTATAATATCGCATATGTCTCTCGTAGGCTTTGTGAGCTCAGCAGAGTACGCATGCAGCTTGATAGCAAAGGCAAAGCAAGGTCACGTAAATATTGTTGCTGAATGGGCTTACTGTGGAGAATAGTTATTGTATTGGCCGTTGAAGGACAAACTGAAAAAGGGAGTCAGAGCTCAGTGCAGGTGTAGTGATAAGGGGCCCTGGGAAGTAATGCAAGGAGAAGAGAGCTGGGTTTTTCCACTTCTGGCTGTTTTTTTTCACTCTTTGCCACTTTTACTTGTGATCTGCTCTTCGGCCGCCAAGAGCAGCCATTACTGAAAGAGGCGGGGAAAAGCTTCCATAAAAGAGGAGAGGCATGTAAGCCAAAAAGAGAGTCAGAACTTGGATCCCTGGGTGATGTAGTCTCACTGGAAGGGAGGATGCTCCGCTCCCGATCCCGTTATTGGGCGTGATCTCTGCCTACCTGCTCTGGGACTAAGCAGTGTTGTACTGGCCAAGATGACGATGTCTTCAGCAGCAGCTTTGATGGCGATGATATTATTTTTCCATGTTCGTGTATAACCAATGGTTGTTTATTGGGTGTTTGTTTTTGTTCTTTATTCATATCTATATATATCTATATATATCTATAACTTTGCTCCCCCTGGACGAATCCCCACCAAACAAAAAAAAAGTATATGGCCCACTCTGAATATTTTTGAAAAGTTTGGTGAGGTTTGGTCCAGGGGGGGGAAAGTATAGGGGGGTCCCAAAACTTTTTTTTTCCCATAGACTGAATGGGAAAAAAACTTTGCTCACGCCTACAGCTCAAACCGCTGGGCGGATTTTCACCAAATTTGGACCAGGAGCAGCGGCTTGGTCCCAAAAGCGTGCTTTTGCAAATTTGGTGAAAATCCGTACAGTAGTTTTTCAAAAAATGACCAAAAAGTAGGTCAGAAAAAATTAGTGATATCTGCGTCCGCTTCGCGGACACACTTGCCTGTTCGCTCCGCGACAGGACAGGACATGTTACGTGCTTTCCCATTGGCTGCGGTGCAACGTGCAGTGCGTTGTATTTTGAAAGACGCCTGCCATCTTTGTTTATCCCGAGGAGCGGGATCTGCAGCCTGCTAGTAAGGTCATGCCTGTGTCTTCCTCCCATTCCCCTCACCCCCGCTCATGCCCGTGTCTTCCTCCCGTTCCCCCCACCCCCACTCATGCCCCGGTTCCTGTCCCCCCAACCCCCGCTCATACCCCGTGTCTCCCCTGTTCCTCCAGCCCCCCCTCGTGCCAGCGGCACACGGTGGCCTGCGGAGGGCCGAGGAGCGGGATCTGCCGCCTGCACACTAAGCTTATGTCCGTGTTTTCCTCCCATTCTCCCCCACCCCCCGCTCATGCCCGTGTCTCCCCTGTTCCCTCACGATCCCCTCACCCCCTGCTCATCCACTGTGTCTCCCTCACGATCCCCCCACCCCCCACTCATCCCCTGTATCTCCCTCACGATCCCCCCACCCCCCGCTCATCCCCCATGTCCCCCTGTTCCCTCCCACCCCCTGCTCATGACCCATGTCTCCCTTGTTCCCCCCCACCCCCCGCTCATCCCCCGTACCTCCCTCACGATCCCCCCACCCCCCGCTCATGCCCCGTGTCGCCCTCCTGTCCCCCCACCCCCGCTCATGCCCGTGTCACCCTCCTGTCTCCCCCACCCCCCGCTCATGCCCTGTGTCTTCCTCACGATCCCCCCACCCCCCACTCATGCCCCGTGTCTCCCCTGTTCCCCCCCACCCCCGCTCATGCCCCGTGTCTCCCCTGTTACCCCCACCCTCTGGTCATGCCCTGTGTCTCTCTCCTGGTGCCCCCCAACCCCCGGTCATGCCCCGTGTCTGCCCTGTTCCCACCACCCCCGCTCATGCCCATGTCTCCCTCGTGTTGCCCCCACCCCCCGCTCATGCCCCGTGTCTCCCTCGTGTTGCCCTCCACCCCCAGCTCATGCCCCGTGTCTCCCTCCTATACCCCAACCCCCGCTCATGCCCCGTGTCTGCCCTGTTCCCCCACCCTGTGTTGCTCCCACCCCCCGCTCATGCCCCATGTCTCCCTCGTGTAGCCCCCCACCCCCAGCTCATGCCCCGTGTCTCCCTTCTTTACCCCCACCCCCCGCTCATTCCCGTGTCTCCCCTGTTCCCCCTACCCCCTGCTCATGCCCCGTGTCTCCGCTGTTCCCCCCGCTCCCGTTTCTCCCTCGTGTTGCCCCCCACCCCCCACTAATGCCCCAGGTCTCCCTCCTGTACCCCCCACCCCCGCTCATGCCCCGTGTCTGCCCTGTTCCCCCCACCCCCCACTCATGCCCCGTGTCTCCCTCGTGTTAACCCCCCGCTCATGCCCTGTGCCTCCCTCCAGTTCCCCCCACCCCCGCTCATGCCCCATGTCTCCCTCCTGTTCCCCCCACCCCCCACTCATTCCCTGTGTCTCCCCTGTTCCCCCCACCTCCCCGGTCATGCCCCGTGTCTCCCTCCTGTTGCCCCCCACCCCCCGCTCATGCCCTGTGTCTGCCCTGTTCCCCCCAACCCTCGCTCATGCCCCGTGTCTCCCTCATGTTGCCCCCCACCCCCCGCTCATGCCCCGTGTCTCCCTCGTGTTACCCCCCACCCCCTGCTCACGCCCCGTGTCTGCCCTGTTCCCCCCACCTCCCGCTCATGACCCATGTCTCCCTCATGTTGCCCCCACCCACCGCTCATGCCCCGTGTCTCCCTCGTGTTGCCCCCTACCCCCTGCTCATGCCCCATGTCTCCCTCGTGTTGCCCCCCCGCTCATGCCCCGTGTCTCCCTCGTGTTAACCCCCACCCCCGCTCATGCCCCGTGTCTCCCTCCTGTACCCCCCACCCCCCACTCATGCCCCGTGTCTGCCCTGTTCCCCCCACCCCACGCTCATGCCCCGTGTCTCCCCTGTTCACCCCCACCCCCCGCTCATGCCCTGTGTTTCCCTCATGTTACCCCCCCGCTCATGCCCCGTGTCTCCCTCCTGTTACCCCCCCAATCCCGCTCATGCCCCGTCTCTCCCTCCTGTTCCTCCCACCCCCTGCTCATGCCCCGTGTCTCCCTCCTGTTCCCCCCACCACCCGCTCATGCCGCGTGTCTCCCCTGTGCTCCCCGCCCCCCGGTCATGCCCCGTGTCTCCCTCCTGTTGCCCCCCACCCCCAGCTCATGCTCCGTGTCTGCCCTGTTCCCCCACCCCCCGCTCATGCCCCATGTCTCCCTCTTGTTGCCCCCACCCCTGCTCATGCCCCGTGTCTCCCTCGTGTTGCCCCCCACCCCCTGCTCATGCCCCGTGTCTCCCTCTTGTTGCCCCCCACCCCCCGCTCATGCCCCATGTCTCCCTCATGTTACCCCCACCCCCTGCTCATGCCCATATCTGCCCTGTTCCCCCCACCCCCGCTCATGCCCCGTGTCTCCCTCATGTTGCCCCCACCCCCTGCTCATGCCCCGTGTCTCTCTCGTGTTGCCCCCCACCCCCCGCTCATGCCCCGTGTCTCCCTCGTGTTACCCCCATCCCCCGCTCATTGCCCGTGT
The DNA here is from genome assembly GCF_040938575.1 of Ambystoma mexicanum. Lineage (NCBI taxonomy): Eukaryota > Metazoa > Chordata > Amphibia > Caudata > Ambystomatidae > Ambystoma > Ambystoma mexicanum. The sequence continues at coordinate 1,023,593,222 of NC_090923.1, read as the reverse complement.
CTCCCTCCTGTACCCCCCACCCCAGCTCATGCCCCGTGTCTGCCCTGTTCCCCCCACCTCCCGCTCATGCCCCATGTCTCCACTGTTCCCCCCCACCCCCCGCTCATGCCCCGTGTCTCCCTCCTGTACCCCCACCCCCTTCTCATGCCCTGTGTCTCCCTCCTGTACCCCCACCCCCTGCTCATGTCCCGCATCTCCCTCCTGTACCCCCCACCTCCCGCTCATGCCCCGTACCTCCCTCACGATCCCCCCACCCCCCGCTCATGCCCCGTGTCTCCCTCCTGTCCCCCCACCCCCGCTCATGCCCCGTGTCACCCTCCTGTCTCCCCCACCCCCCGCTCATGCCCTGTGTCTTCCTCACGATCCCCCCACCCCCCACTCATGCCCCGTGTCTCCCCTGTTCCCCCCCACCCCCGCTCATGCCCCGTGTCTCCCCTGTTACCCCCACCCTCTGGTCATGCCCTGTGTCTCTCTCCTGGTGCCCCCCAACCCCCGGTCATGCCCCGTGTCTGCCCTGTTCCCACCACCCCCGCTCATGCCCGTGTCTCCCTCGTGTTGCCCCCACCCCCCGCTCATGCCCCGTGTCTCCCTCGTCTTGCCCCCCACCCCCAGCTCATGCCCCGTGTCTCCCTCCTGTACCCCAACCCCCGCTCATGCCCCGTGTCTGCCCTGTTCCCCCACCCTGTGTTGCCCCCACCCCCCGCTCATGCCCCATGTCTCCCTCGTGTAGCCCCCCACCCCCAGCTCATGCCCCGTGTCTCCCTTCTTTACCCCCACCCCCCGCTCATTCCCGTGTTCCCCTGTTCCCCCTACCCCCTGCTCATGCCCCGTGTCTCCGCTGTTCCCCCCGCTCCCGTTTCTCCCTCGTGTTGCCCCCCACCCCCCACTAATGCCCCAGGTCTCCCTCCTGTACCCCCCACCCCCGCTCATGCCCCGTGTCTGCCCTGTTCCCCCCACCCCCCACTCATGCCCCGTGTCTCCCTCGTGTTAACCCCCCGCTCATGCCCTGTGCCTCCCTCCAGTTCCCCCCACCCCCGCTCATGCCCCATGTCTCCCTCCTGTTCCCCCACCCCCCACTCATTCCCTGTGTCTCCCCTGTTCCCCCCACCTCCCCGGTCATGCCCCGTGTCTCCCTCCTGTTGCCCCCCACCCCCCGCTCATGCCCTGTGTCTGCCCTGTTCCCCCCAACCCTCGCTCATGCCCCGTGTCTCCCTCATGTTGCCCCCCACCCCCCGCTCATGCCCCGTGTCTCCCTCGTGTTACCCCCCACCCCCTGCTCATGCCCCGTGTCTGCCCTGTTCCCCCCACCTCCCGCTCATGACCCATGTCTCCCTCATGTTGCCCCCACCCACCGCTCATGCCCCGTGTCTCCCTCGTGTTGCCCCCTACCCCCTGCTCATGCCCCATGTCTCCCTCGTGTTGCCCCCCCGCTCATGCCCCGTGTCTCCCTCGTGTTAACCCCCACCCCCGCTCATGCCCCGTGTCTCCCTCCTGTACCCCCCACCCCCCACTCATGCCCCGTGTCTGCCTTGTTCCCCCCACCCCACGCTCATGCCCCGTGTCTCCCCTGTTCACCCCCACCCCCCGCTCATGCCCTGTGTTTCCCTCATGTTACCCCCCCGCTCATGCCCCGTGTCTCCCTCCTGTTACCCCCCCAATCCCGCTCATGCCCCGTCTCTCCCTCCTGTTCCTCCCACCCCCTGCTCATGCTCCGTGTCTCCCTCCTGTTCCCCCCACCACCCGCTCATGCCGCGTGTCTCCCCTGTGCTCCCCGCCCCCCGGTCATGCCCCGTGTCTCCCTCCTGTTGCCCCCCACCCCCAGCTCATGCTCCGTGTCTGCCCTGTTCCCTCACCCCCCGCTCATGCCCCGTGTCTCCCTCGTGTTGCCCCCCACCCCCTGCTCATGCCCCGTGTCTCCCTCTTGTTGCCCCCCACCCCCCGCTCATGCCCCATGTCTCCCTCGTGTTACCCCCACCCCCTGCTCATGCCCATATCTGCCCTGTTCCCCCCACCCCCGCTCATGCCCCGTGTCTCCCTCATGGGTCCCCCACCCCCTGCTCATGCCCTGTGTCTCTCTCGTGTTGCCACCCACCCCCCGCTCATGCCCCGTGTCTCCCTCGTGTTACCCCCATCCCCCGCTCATTGCCCGTGTCTCCCTCCTGTACCCCCCACCCCAGCTCATGCCCCGTGTCTGCCCTGTTCCCCCCACCTCCCGCTCATGCCCCATGTCTCCACTGTTCCCCCCCACCCCCCGCTCATGCCTCGTGTTTCCCTCGTGTTACCCCCCACCCCCCACTCATGCCCCGTGTCTCCCTCCTGTTCCCCCCACCCCCCGCTCATGCCCCGTGTTTCCCTCGTGTTCCCCCCATCCCCCGCTCATGACCCGTGTCTCCCTTGTGTTACCCCCCACCCCCGCTCATGACCCGTGTCTCCCTCGTGTTGCCCCCCACCCCCGCTCATGACCCATGTCTCCCTCCTGTACCCCCACCCCCCGCTCATGCCCCGTGTCTCCCTCCTGTACCCCCACCCCCCGCTCATGCCCTGTGTCTCCCTCCTGTACCCCCACCCCCTGCTCATGTCCCGCATCTCCCTCCTGTACCCCCACCTCCCGCTCATGCCCCATGTCTGCCCTGTTCTCCCCCACCCTCGCTCATGCCCCTTGTCTCCCTCGTGTTACCCCCACCCCCTGCTAATGCCCCGTGTCTCCCTCCTTTTCCCCCCACCCCCCTGCTCATGTCCCGTGTCTCTCTCCTGTTCCCCCACCCCCGCTCATGCCCCGTGTCTCCCTTGTGTTACCACCCACCCCCGCTCATGCCCTGTGCCTCCCTCCTGTTACCCCCACCACCCGCTCATGCCCTGTGTCTCCCCTGTTCCCCCCACCCCCTGCTCATGCCCCGTGTCTCCCCTGTTCCTCCCTAACCCCCGCTCATGCCCCGTGTCTCCCTCCTTTCCCTCCCCACCTCCCGCTCATGCCCCGTGTCTCCCCTGTTCCCCCCCACCCCCGCTCATGCCCTGTGTCTCCCCTGTTCCCCCCCACCCCACGGTCATGCCCCGTGTCTCCCTCCTTTTCCCCCCACCCCCCGCTCATGCCCCTTGTCTCCCCTGCTCCCCCCGCTCATGCCCCGTGTCTACCCTGTCCCCTCCACCCCCCGCTCATGCCCCGTGTCTCACCTGTTCCTCTTTACCCCCCCGCTCATGCCCCATGTCTCCCTCCTTTTCCCCCCACCCCCGCTCATGCCCTGTTCCCCCCCACCCCCGCTCATGCCCCGTGTCTCCCTCGTGTTACCCCCCTGTTCATGCCCTGTGTTTCCCTCCTGTTACCCCCCACCCACCCGCTCATGCCCCGTGTCTCCCTCCTGTTACCCCCCACCCCCGCTCATGCCCCGTGTCTCCCTCCTGTACCTCCCACCCCCTGCTCATGTCCCGTGTCTCCCTCCTGTACCCCCCCACCCACCTGCTGATGCCCCGTGTCTGCCCTGTTGCCGCCCACCCCCCCGCTCATGCCCCGTGTCTCCCTTGTGTTACCCCCACCCCCGCTCATGCCCCGTGTCTCCCTCCTGTTCCCCCCACCCCCGCGCTCATGCCCGTGTCTCCCTCGTGTTACCCCCCACCCCCGCGCTCATGCCCCGTGTCTCCCTCCTATTGCCCCCAACCCCCGCTCATGCCCCATGTCTCCCCTGTTCCCCCTGCCCCCCGCTCATGCCCCGTGTCTCCCCTGTTCCTCCTTACCCCCGCTCATGCCCCATGTCTCCCTCCTTTTCCCCCCACCCCACGCTCATGCCCGTGTCGCCCTGTTCCCCCCACCCCCGCTCATTCCCCGTGTCTCCCTCATGTTACCCCCCCGCTCATGCCCTGTGTCTCCCTCCTGTTACCCCCCACCCACCGGCTCATGCCCCATGTCTCCCTCCTGTCACCCCCCACCCCCCCCTCATGCCCCGTGTCTCCCTCCTGTTCCTCCCACCCCCGCTCATGCCCCGTGTCTCCCTCCTGTTCCCCCACCCCCGCTCATGCCCCGTGTCTCCCCTGTGCCCCCCACCCCCCGGTCATGCCCCGTGTCTCCCTCTTGTTCCCGCCCACCCCCCGCTCATGCTCCGTGTCAGCCCTATTCCCCCCACCCCCCACTCATGCCCCGTGTCTGCCCTGTTCCCCCCACCCCCCGCTCATGCTCCGTGTCAGCCCTGTGCCCCCCATCCCCCACTCATGCCCCGTGTCTCCCTCTTGTTGCCCCCACCCCCGCTCATGCCCTGTGTCTCCCTCGTGTTGCCCCCACCCCCCGCACATGCCCCGTGTCTCCATCTTGTTGCCCCGCCACCCCCGCTCATGCCCCGTGTCTCCCTCGTGTTACCCCCACCCCCTGCTCATGCCCCCTGTCTGCCCTGTTCCCCCCACCCCCGCTCATGCCCCATGTCTCCCTCGTGTTGCCCCCCACCCCCTCCGCTCATGCCCCGTGTCTCCCTCATGTTACCCCCTATCCCCCGCTCATTCCCTGTATCTCCCTCCTGTACCCCCCACCCCCCACTCATGCCCCGTGTCTCCCCTGTTACCCCCCTCCCACCCGCTCATGCCCCGTGTCTCCCTCCTGTTACCCCCCACCCCCTGCTCATTCCCCGTGTCTCCCTCCTGTTCCCCCCTCTCATGCCCCGTATCTCCCCTGTGCGCCCCAACCCCCCGGTCATGCCCCATGTCTCCCTCCTGTAGACCCCCACACCCTGCTCATGCACCATGTCTGCCCTGTTCCCCCATCCCCCGCTCATGCCCCGTGTCTCCCTCTTGTTGCCCCCACCCCCCGCTCATGCCCCGTGTCTCCCTCGTGTTGCCCCCACCCCGCTCATGCCCCGCGTCTCCCTCTTCTTGCCCCCCACCCCCTGCTCATGCCCCATGTTTGCCTCATTTTACCCCCACCTCCTGCCCCGTGTCTGCCCTGTTCCCCCCACCTCCGCTCATGCCCTGTGTCTCCCTCGTGTTGCCCCCAACCCCCGCTCATGCCCTGTGTCTCCCTCATGGTGCCCCCCACCCCCGCTCATTCCCCGTGTCTCCCTCCTGTACCCCCCACCCCCGCTCATGCCCCATGTCTGCCCTGTTCCCCCCACCCCCCGCTCATGCCTCGTGTTTCCCTCGTGTTACCCCCCACCCCCGCTCATGCCCCGTGTCTCCCTCCTGTTCCCCCCACCCCCCGCTCATGCCCTGTGTTTCCCTCGTGTTCCCCCCACCACCCGCTCATGACCCGTGTCTCCCTCGTGTTGCCCCCCACCCCCGCTCATGACCCGTGTCTCCCTCGTGTTGCCCCCCACCCCCGCTCATGACCTATGTCTCCCTCGTGTTGCCCCCCACCCCCGCTCATGCCCCGTGTCTTCCTCGTGTTACCCCCACCCCCCGCTCATTGCCCGTGTCTCCCTCCTGTACCCCCCACCCCCACTCATGCCCCGTGTCTGCCCTGTTCCCCCCACCCCCCGCTCATGCCCTGTGTCTCCCCTGTTCCCCCCACCCCCCGCTCATGACTCGTGTTTCCCTCGTGTTACCCCCCACCCCCCGCTCATGCCCCGTGTCTCCCTCTTGTTCCCCCCACCCCCGCTCATGCCACGTGTTTCCCTCGTGTTCCCCCACCACCCGCTCATGACCCGTGTCTCCCTCGTGTTGCCCCCCACCCCCGCTCATGACCCGTGTCTCCCTCGTGTTGCCCCCCACCCCCGCTCATGACCCATGTCTCCCTCGTGTTACCCCCCACCCCCCACTCATGCCCCGTGTCTCCCTCCTGTACCCCCACCCCCGCTCATGCCCTGTGTCTCCCTCCTGTACCCCCACCCCCCGCTCATGTCCCGCGTCTCCCTCCTGTACCCCCCCACCTCCCGCTCATGCCCCATGTCTGCCCTGTTCTCCCCCACCCCCGCTCATGCCCTTGTCTCCCTCATGTTACCCCCGCCCCCCGCTAATGCCCCGTGTCTCCCTCCTGTTCCCCCCACCCCCTGCTCATGTCCCGTGTCTCCCTCCTGTTCCCCCACCCCCCGCTCATGCCCCGTGTCTCCCTCGTGTTACCACCCACCCCCCGCTCATGCCCCGTGCCTCCCTCCTGTTACCCCCGACCACCCGCTCATGCCCTGTGTCTCTCCTGTTTCCCCCACCCCCTGCTCATGCCCCGTGTCTCCCCTGTTCCTCCCTAACCCCCGCTCATGCCCCGTGTCTCCCTCCTTTCCATCCCCACCCCATGCTCATGCCCCGTGTCTCCCCAGTTCCCCCTGACCCCCCGCTCATGCCCTGTGTCTCCCCTGTTCCCCCCACCCCACGGTCATGCCCCGTGTCTCCCCCCTTTCCCCCCCCACCCCCTGCTCATGCCCCTTGTCTCCCCTGTTCCCCCCGCTCATGCCCCGTGTCTCCCCTGTCCCCCCCACCCCCCGCTCATGCCCCGGGTCTCACCTGTTCCTCCCTACCCCCCGCTCATGCCCCATGTCTCCCTCCTTTTCCCCCCACCCCCCGCTCATGCCCTGTGTCTGCCCTGTTCCCCCCCACCCCCGCTCATGCCCCGTGTCTCCCTCGTGTTACCCCCCTGTTCATGCCCTGTGTCTCCCTCCTGTTACCCCCCACCCACCCGCTCATGCCCCGTGTCTCCCTCCTGTTACCCCCCACCCCCGCTCATGCCCCATGTCTTCCTCCTGTCCCCCCACCCCCGCTCATGCCCCGTGTCACCCTCCTGTCTCCCCCACCCCCCGCTCATGCCCTGTGTCTTCCTCACGATCCCCCCACCCCCCACTCATGCCCCGTGTCTCCCCTGTTCCCCCCCACCCCCGCTCATGCCCCGTGTCTCCCCTGTTACCCCCACCCTCTGGTCATGCCCTGTGTCTCTCTCCTGGTGCCCCCCAACCCCCGGTCATGCCCCGTGTCTGCCCTGTTCCCACCACCCCCGCTCATGCCCGTGTCTCCCTCGTGTTGCCCCCACCCCCCGCTCATGCCCCGTGTCTCCCTCGTGTTGCCCCCCACCCCCAGCTCATGCCCCGTGTCTCCCTCCTGTACCCCAACCCCCGCTCATGCCCCGTGTCTGCCCTGTTCCCCCACCCTGTGTTGCCCCCACCCCCCGCTCATGCCCCATGTCTCCCTCGTGTAGCCCCCCACCCCCAGCTCATGCCCCGTGTCTCCCTTCTTTACCCCCACCCCCCGCTCATTCCCGTGTCTCCCCTGTTCCCCCTACCCCCTGCTCATGCCCCGTGTCTCCGCTGTTCCCTCCGCTCCCGTTTCTCCCTCGTGTTGCCCCCCACCCCCCACTAATGCCCCAGGTCTCCCTCCTGTACCCCCCACCCCCGCTCAAGCCCCGTGTCTGCCCTGTTCCCCCCACCCCCCACTCATGCCCCGTGTCTCCCTCGTGTTAACCCCCCGCTCATGCCCTGTGCCTCCCTCCAGTTCCCCCCACCCCCGCTCATGCCCCATGCCTCCCTCCTGTTCCCCCCACCCCCCACTCATTCCCTGTGTCTCCCCTGTTCCCCCCACCTTCCCGGTCATGCCCCGTGTCTCCCTCCTGTTGCCCCCCACCCCCCGCTCATGCCCTGTGTCTGCCCTGTTCCCCCCAACCCTCGCTCATGCCCCGTGTCTCCCTCATGTTGCCCCCCACCCCCCGCTCATGCCCCGTGTCTCCCTCGTGTTACCCCCCACCCCCTGCTCACGCCCCGTGTCTGCCCTGTTCCCCCCACCTCCCGCTCATGACCCATGTCTCCCTCATGTTGCCCCCACCCACCGCTCATGCCCCGTGTCTCCCTCGTGTTGCCCCCTACCCCCTGCTCATGCCCCATGTCTCCCTCGTGTTGCCCCCCCGCTCATGCCCCGTGTCTCCCTCGTGTTAACCCCCACCTCCGCTCATGCCCCGTGTCTCCCTCCTGTACCCCCCACCCCCCACTCATGCCCCGTGTCTGCCCTGTTCCCCCCACCCCCCGCTCATGCCCTGTGTTTCCCTCATGTTACCCCCCCGCTCATGCCCCGTGTCTCCCTCCTGTTACCCCCCCAATCCCGCTCATGCCCCGTCTCTCCCTCCTGTTCCTCCCACCCCCTGCTCATGCCCCGTGTCTCCCTCCTGTTCCCCCCACCACCCGCTCATGCCGCGTGTCTCCCCTGTGCCCCCGCCCCCCGGTCATGCCCCGTGTCTCCCTCCTGTTGCCCCCCAGCTCATGCTCCGTGTCTGCCCTGTTCCCCCACCCCCCGCTCATGCCCCATGTCTCCCTCTTGTTGCCCCCACCCCCGCTCATGCCCCGTGTCTCCCTCGTGTTGCCCCCCACCCCCTGCTCATGCCCCGTGTCTCCCTCTTGTTGCCCCCCACCCCCCGCTCATGCCCCATGTCTCCCTCGTGTTACCCCCACCCCCTGCTCATGCCCATATCTGCCCTGTTCCCCCCACCCCCGCTCATGCCCCGTGTCTCCCTCATGTTGCCCCCACCCCCTGCTCATGCCCCGTGTCTCTCTCGTGTTGCCCCCCACCCCCCGCTCATGCCCCGTGTCTCCCTCGTGTTACCCCCATCCCCCGCTCATTGCCCGCGTCTCCCTCCTGTACCCCCACCCCAGCTCATGCCCCGTGTCTGCCCTGTTCCCCCCACCTCCCGCTCATGCCCCATGTCTCCACTGTTCCCCCCCACCCCCCGCTCATGCCTCGTGTTTCCCTCGTGTTACCCCCCACCCCCCACTCATGCCCCGTGTCTCCCTCCTGTTCCCCCCACCCCCCGCTCATGCCCCGTGTTTCCCTCGTGTTCCCCCCACCCCCCGCTCATGACCCGTGTCTCCCTTGTGTTACCCCCCACCCCCGCTCATGACCCGTGTCTCCCTCGTGTTGCCCCCCACCCCCGCTCATGACCCATGTCTCCCTCCTGTACCCCCACCCCCCGCTCATGCCCCGTGTCTCCCTCCTGTACCCCCACCCCCCGCTCATGCCCTGTGTCTCCCTCCTGTACCCCCACCCCCTGCTCATGTCCCGCATCTCCCTCCTGTACCCCCCACCTCCCGCTCATGCCCCATGTCTGCCCTGTTCTCCCCCACCCTCGCTCATGCCCCTTGTCTCCCTCGTGTTACCCCCACCCCCTGCTAATGCCCCGTGTCTCCCTCCTTTTCCCCCCACCCCCCTGCTCATGTCCCGTGTCTCTCTCCTGTTCCCCCACCCCCGCTCATGCCCGTGTCTCCCTTGTGTTACCACCCACCCCCGCTCATGCCCCGTGCCTCCCTCCTGTTACCCCCACCACCCGCTCATGCCCTGTGTCTCCCCTGTTCCCCCCACCCCCTGCTCATGCCCCGTGTCTCCCCTGTTCCTCCCTAACCCCCGCTCATGCCCCGTGTCTCCCTCCTTTCCCTCCCCACCTCCCGCTCATGCCCCGTGTCTCCCCTGTTCCCCCCCACCCCCGCTCATGCCCTGTGTCTCCCCTGTTCCCCCCACCCCCTGCCCATGCCCCGTGTCTCCCCTGTTCCTCCCTAACCCCCGCTCATGCCCCGTGTCTCCCTCCTTTCCCTCCCCACCTCCCGCTCATGCCCCGTGTCTCCCCTGTTCCCCCCACCCCCGCTCATGCCCCGTGTCTCACCTGTTCCTCTTTACCCCCCCGCTCATGCCCCATGTCTCCCTCCTTTTCCCCCCACCCCCCGCTCATGCCCTGTGTCTGCCCTGTTCCCCCCACCCCCGCTCATGCCCCGTGTCTCCCTCGTGTTACCCCCCTGTTCATGCCCTGTGTTTCCCTCCTGTTACCCCCCACCCACCCGCTCATGCCCCGTGTCTCCCTCCTGTTACCCCCACCCCCGCTCATGCCCCGTGTCTCCCGTCTGTACCTCCCACCCCCTGCTCATGTCCCCTGTCTCCCTCCTGTACCCCCCCCACCCACCTGCTGATGCCCCGTGTCTGCCCTGTTGCCGCCCACCCCCCCGCTCATGCCCCGTGTCTCCCTTGTGTTACCCCCACCCCCGCTCATGCCCCGTGTCTCCCTCCTGTTCCCCCCACCCCCGCGCTCATGCCCGTGTCTCCCTCGTGTTACCCCCCACCCCGCGCTCATGCCCCGTGTCTCCCTCCTATTGCCCCCAACCCCCGCTCATGCCCCATGTCTCCCCTGTTCCCCCTGCCCCCCGCTCATGCCCCGTGTCTCCCCTGTTCCTCCTTACCCCCGCTCATGCCCCATGTCTCCCTCCTTTTCCCCCCACCCCACGCTCATGCCCGTGTCGCCCTGTTCCCCCCACCCCCGCTCATTCCCCGTGTCTCCCTCATGTTACCCCCCCGCTCATGCCCTGTGTCTCCCTCCTGTCACCCCCCACCCCCCCTCATGCCCCGTGTCTCCCTCCTGTTCCTCCCACCCCCGCTCATGCCCCGTGTCTCCCTCCTGTTCCCCCACCCCCGCTCATGCCCCGTGTCTCCCCTGTGCCCCCCACCCCCCGGTCATGCCCCGTGTCTCCCTCTTGTTCCCGCCCACCCCCCGCTCATGCTCCGTGTCAGCCCTATTCCCCCCACCCCCCACTCATGCCCCGTGTCTGCCCTGTTCCCCCCACCCCCCGCTCATGCTCCGTGTCAGCCCTGTGCCCCCCATCCCCCACTCATGCCCCGTGTCTCCCTCTTGTTGCCCCCACCCCCCGCTCATGCCCTGTGTCTCCCTCGTGTTGCCCCCACCCCCCGCACATGCCCCGTGTCTCCATCTTGTTGCCCCGCCACCCCCGCTCATTCCCCGTGTCTCCCTCCTGTTCCCCCCTCTCATGCCCCGTATCTCCCCTGTGCGCCCCAACCCCCCGGTCATGCCCCATGTCTCCCTCCTGTAGACCCCCACACCCTGCTCATGCACCGTGTCTGCCCTGTTCCCCCATCCCCCGCTCATGCCCCGTGTCTCCCTCTTGTTGCCCCCACCCCCCGCTCATGCCCTGTGTCTCCCTCGTGTTGCCCCCCACCCCGCTCATGCCCCGCGTCTCCCTCTTCTTGCCCCCCACCCCCTGCTCATGCCCCATGTTTGCCTCATTTTACCCCACCTCCTGCCCCGTGTCTGCCCTGTTCCCCCCACCTCCGCTCATGCCCTGTGTCTCCCTCGTGTTGCCCCCAACCCCCGCTCATGCCCTGTGTCTCCCTCATGGTGCCCCCCACCCCCGCTCATTCCCCGTGTCTCCCTCCTGTACCCCCCATCCCCGCTCATGCCCCATGTCTGCCCTGTTCCCCCCACCCCCCGCTCATGCCTCGTGTTTCCCTCGTGTTACCCCCCACCCCCGCTCATGCCCCGTGTCTCCCTCCTGTTCCCCCCACCCCCCGCTCATGCCCCGTGTTTCCCTCGTGTTCCACCCACCACCCGCTCATGCCCCGTGTCTCCCTCCTGTTACCCCCCACCCCCGCTCATGCCCCGTGTCTCCCTCCTGTACCTCCCACCCCCTGCTCATGTCCCGTGTCTCCCTCCTGTACCCCCCCACCCCCCGCTCATGCCCCGTGTCTTCCTCGTGTTACCCCCACCCCCCGCTCATTGCCCGTGTCTCCCTCCTGTACCCCCCACCCCCACTCATGCCCCGTGTCTGCACTGTTCCCCCCACCTCCCGCTCATGCCCTGTGTCTCCCCTGTTCCCCCCACCCCCCGCTCATGCCCCATGTCTCCCTCGTGTTACCCCCCACCCCCTCCGCTCATGCCCCGTGTCTCCCTCATGTTACCCCCTATCCCCCGCTCATTCCCTGTATCTCCCTCCTGTACCCCCACCACCCGCTCATGACCCGTGTCTCCCTCGTGTTGCCCCCCACCCCCGCTCATGACCCGTGTCTCCCTCGTGTTGCCCCCCACCCCCGCTCATGACCCATGTCTCCCTCGTGTTACCCCCCACCCCCCGCTCATGCCCCGTGTCTCCCTCCTGTACCCCCACCCCCGCTCATGCCCTGTGTCTCCCTCCTGTACCCCCACCCCCCGCTCATGTCCCGCGTCTCCCTCCTGTACCCCCCACCTCCCGCTCATGCCCCATGTCTGCCCTGTTCTCCCCCACCCCTACTCATGCCCTTGTCTCCCTCATGTTACCCCCGCCCCCCGCTAATGCCCCGTGTCTCCCTCCTGTTCCCCCCACCCCCTGCTCATGTCCCGTGTCTCCCTCCTGTTCCCCCACCCCCCCGCTCATGCCCCGTGTCTCCCTCGTGTTACCACCCACCCCCCGCTCATGCCCCGTGCCTCCCTCCTGTTACCCCCGACCACCCGCTCATGCCCTGTGTCTCTCCTGTTTCCCCCACCCCCTGCCCCGTGTCTCCCCTGTTCCTCCCTAACCCCCGCTCATGCCCCGTGTCTCCCTCCTTTCCATCCCCACCCCATGCTCATGCCCCGTGTCTCCCCAGTTCCCCCTGACCCCCCGCTCATGCCCTGTGTCTCCCCTGTTCCCCCCACCCCACGGTCATGCCCCGTGTCTCCCCCCTTTCCCCCCCACCCCCTGCTCATGCCCCTTGTCTCCCCTGTTCCCCCCGCTCATGCCCCGTGTCTCCCCTGTCCCCCCCACCCCCCGCTCATGCCCCGGGTCTCACCTGTTCCTCCCTACCCCCCGCTCATGCCCCATGTCTCCCTCCTTTTCCCCCCACCCCCCGCTCATGCCCTGTGTCTGCCCTGTTCCCCCCCACCCCCGCTCATGCCCCGTGTCTCCCTCGTGTTACCCCCCTGTTCATGCCCTGTGTCTCCCTCCTGTTACCCCCCACCCACCCGCTCATGCCCCGTGTCTCCCTCCTGTTACCCCCCACCCCCGCTCATGCCCCGTGTCTCCCTCCTGTACCCTCACTCCCGCTTATGCCCCGTGTCTCCCTCCTGTACCCCCCACCCCCCGCTCATGTCCCGTGTCTCCCTCCTGTACCCCCCACCCACCGCTCATGCCCCATGTCTGCCCTGTTGCCCCCCGCTCATGCCCCGTGTCTCCCTCATGTTACCCCCACGCCCCGTGTCTCCCTCCTGTTCCCCCCACCCCCACGCTCATGCCCGTGTCTCCCTCGTGTTACCCCCACCCCCTGCTCATGCCCCGTGTCTCCCTCCTATTGCCCCCACCCCCGCTCATGCCCCATGTCTCCCCTGTTCCCCCCTACCCCCCGCTCATGCCCCGTGTCTCCCCTGTTCCTCCCTACCCCCGCTCATGCCCCATGTCTCCCTCCTTTCCCCCCACCCCCCGCTCATGCCCGTGTCTGCCCTGTTCCCCCCCACCCCCGCTCATGCCCCGTGTCTCCCTCATGTTCCCCCCACCACCCGCTCATGACCCGTGTCTCCCTCGTGTTGCCCCCCACCCCCGCTCATGACCCGTGTCTCCCTCGTGTTACCCCCCACCCCCTGCTCATGCCCCGTGTCTCCCTCCTGTACCCTCACCCCCGCTTATGCCCCGTGTCTCCCTCCTGTACCCCCACCCCCCGCTCATGTCCCGTGTCTCCCTCCTGTTCCCCCCACCCCCACGCTCATGCCCGTGTCTCCCTCGTGTTACCCCCCACCCCCTGCTCATGCCCCGTGTCTCCCTCATATTGCCCCCACCCCCTGCTCATGCCCCATGTCTCCCCTGTTCCCCCCTACCCCCCGCTCATGCCCCGTGTCTCCCCTGTTCCTCCCTACCCCCGCTCATGCCCCATGTCTCCCTCCTTTCCCCCCCACCCCCCGCTCATGCCCGTGTCTGCCCTTTTCCCCCCCACCCCCGCTCATGCCCCGTGTCTCCCTCATGTTACCCCCCGCTCATGCCCTGTGTCTCCCTCCTGTTACCCCCCACCCACCCACTCATGCCCCATGTCTCCCTCCTGTTACTCCCCACCCCCCGCTCATGCCCCGTGTCTCCCTCCTGTTCCTCCCACCCCCCGCTCATGCCCCGTGTCTCCCTCCTGTTCCCCCACCCCCGCTCATGCCCCGTGTCTCCCCTGTGCCCCCCACCCCCTCTGTCATGCCCCGTGCTCCCTCCTGTTACCCCCCACCCCCCGCTCATGCCCCGTGTCTCCCTCCTGTTCCTCCCACCCCCCGCTCATGCCCCGTGTCTCCCTCCTGTTCCCCCACCCCCCGCTCATGCCCCGTGTCTCCCCTGTGCCCCCCACCCCCCCTGTCATGCCCCGTGTCTCCCTCTTGTCCCCCCCACCCCCCGGTCATGCTCTGTGTCAGCCCTATTCCCCCCACCCCCCACTCATGCCCCGTGTCTGCCCTGTTCCCCCCACCCCCCACTCATGCTCCGTGTCAGCCCTGTTCCCCCCACCCCCCACTCATGCCCCGTGTCTCCCTCTTGTTACCCCCACCCCCCGCTCATGCCCTGTCTCTCCCTCGTGTTGCCCCCCACCCCCCGCACATGCCCCGTGTCTCCCTCTTGTTGCCCCCCACCCCCCGCTTATGCACCGTGTTTCCCTCGTGTTCCCCCCACCCCCTGCTCATGCCCCCTGTCTGCCCTGTTCCCCCCACCCGCGCTCATGCCCCGTGTCTCCCTTGTGTTGCCCCCCACCCCCCCGCTCATGCCCCGTGTCTCCCTCATGTTACCCCCTATCCCCCGCTCATTCCCTGTGTCTCCCTCCTGTACCCCCCACCCCCCACTCATGCCCCGTGTCTGCCTTGTTCCCCCCACCCCCCGCTCATGCCCCGTGTCTCCCCTGTTCCCCTCACCTCCTGCTCATGCCCCGTGTTTCCCTCGTGTTACCCCCCACCCCCTACTCATGCCCTGTGTCTCCCTCGTGTTGCCCCCACCCCCCGCTCATGACCCGTGTCTCCCTCGTGTTGCCCCCCACCACCCACTCATGCCCCGGGTCTCACCTGTTCCTCCCTACCCCCCGCTCATGCCCCATGTCTCCCTCCTTTTCCCCCCACCCCCCGCTCATGCCCTGTGTCTGCCCTGTTCCCCCCCACCCCCGCTCATGCCCCGTGTCTCCCTCGTGTTACCCCCCTGTTCATGCCCTGTGTCTCCCTCCTGTTACCCCCCACCCACCCGCTCATGCCCCGTGTCTCCCTCCTGTTACCCCCCACCCCCGCTCATGCCCCGTGTCTCCCTCCTGTACCCTCACTCCCGCTTATGCCCCGTGTCTCCCTCCTGTACCCCCCACCCCCCGCTCATGTCCCGTGTCTCCCTCCTGTACCCCCCACCCACCACTCATGCCCCATGTCTGCCCTGTTGCCCCCCGCTCATGCCCCGTGTCTCCCTCATGTTACCCCCACCCCCCGCTCATGCCCCGTGTCTCCCTCCTGTTCCCCCCACCCCCACGCTCATGCCCGTGTCTCCCTCGTGTTACCCTCACTCCCGCTTATGCCCCGTGTCTCCCTCCTGTACCCCCCACCCCCCGCTCATGTCCCGTGTCTCCCTCCTGTACCCCCCACCCACCGCTCATGCCCCATGTCTGCCCTGTTGCCCCCCGCTCATGCCCCGTGTCTCCCTCATGTTACCCCCACCCCCCGCTCATGCCCCGTGTCTCCCTCCTGTTCCCCCCACCCCCACGCTCATGCCCGTGTCTCCCTCGTGTTACCCCCACCCCCTGCTCATGCCCCGTGTCTCCCTCCTATTGCCCCCACCCCCCGCTCATGCCCCATGTCTCCCCTGTTCCCCCCTACCCCCCGCTCATGCCCCGTGTCTCCCCTGTTCCTCCCTACCCCCGCTCATGCCCCATGTCTCCCTCCTTTCCCCCCACCCCCCGCTCATGCCCGTGTCTGCCCTGTTCCCCCCCACCCCCGCTCATGCCCCGTGTCTCCCTCATGTTCCCCCCACCACCCGCTCATGACCCGTGTCTCCCTCGTGTTGCCCCCCACCCCCGCTCATGACCCGTGTCTCCCTCGTGTTACCCCCCACCCCCTGCTCATGCCCCGTGTCTCCCTCCTGTACCCTCACCCCCGCTTATGCCCCGTGTCTCCCTCCTGTACCCCCCACCCCCCGCTCATGTCCCGTGTCTCCCTCCTGTTCCCCCCACCCCCACGCTCATGCCCGTGTCTCCCTCGTGTTACCCCCCACCCCCTGCTCATGCCCCGTGTCTCCCTCCTATTGCCCCCACCCCCCGCTCATGCCCCATGTCTCCCCTGTTCCCCTCTACCCCCTGCTCATGCCCTGTGTCTCCCCTGTTCCTCCCTACCCCCGCTCATGCCCCATGTCTCCCTCCTTTCCCCCCCACCCCCCGCTCATGCCCTGTTCCCCCCCACCCCCGCTCATGCCCCGTGTCTCCCTCATGTTACCCCCGCTCATGCCCTGTGTCTCCCTCCTGTTACCCCCCACCCACCCACTCATGCCCCATGTCTCCCTCCTGTTACCCCCCACCCCCCGCTCATGCCCCGTGTCTCCCTCCTGTTCCTCCCACCCCCCGCTCATGCCCCGTGTCTCCCTCCTGTTCCCCCACCCCCCGCTCATGCCCCGTGTCTCCCCTGTGCCCCCCACCCCCCCTGTCATGCCCCGTGTCTCCCTCTTGTCCCCCCCACCCCCCGGTCATGCTCTGTGTCAGCCCTATTCCCCCCACCCCCCACTCATGCCCCGTGTCTGCCCTGTTCCCCCCACCCCCCACTCATGCTCCGTGTCAGCCCTGTTCCCCCCACCCCCCACTCATGCCCCGTGTCTCCCTCTTGTTACCCCCACCCCCCGCTCATGCCCTGTCTCTCCCTCGTGTTGCCCCCCACCCCCCGCACATGCCCCGTGTCTCCCTCTTGTTGCCCCCCACCCCCCGCTCATGCACCGTGTTTCCCTCGTGTTCCCCCCACCCCCTGCTCATGCCCCCTGTCTGCCCTGTTCCCCCCACCCCCCCTCATGCCCCGTGTCTCCCTTGTGTTGCCCCCCACCCCCCCGCTCATGCCCCGTGTCTCCCTCATGTTACCCCCTATCCCCCGCTCATTCCCTGTGTCTCCCTCCTGTACCCCCCACCCCCCACTCATGCCCCGTGTCTGCCTTGTTCCCCCCACCCCCCACTCATGCCCCGTGTCTCCCCTGTTCCCCTCACCTCCTGCTCATGCCCCGTGTTTCCCTCGTGTTACCCCCCACCCCCTACTCATGCCCTGTGTCTCCCTCGTGTTGCCCCCACCCCCCGCTCATGACCCGTGTCTCCCTCGTGTTGCCCCCCACCACCCACTCATGACCCGTGTCTCCCTCGTGTTACCCCCCACCCCCCGCTCATGCCCGGTTTCTCCCTCCTGTACCCCCACCCCCCGCTCATGTCCCGTGTCTCCCTCCTGTACCCCCCACCCCCGCTCATGCCCCGTGTCTGCCCTGTTCTCCCCCACCCCGCTCATGCCCCATGTCTCCCTCCTGTTCCCCCCACCCCCCGCTCATGTCCCGTGTCTCCCTCGTGTTACCACCCAGCCCCCGCTCATGCCCCGTGTCTCCCTCCTGTTGCCCCCCACCACCCACTCATGCCCTGTGTCTCCCCTGTTCCCCCCACTCCCTGCTCATGCCCTTTGTCTCCCCTGTTCCTCCCTACCCCCCGGTCATGCCCCGTGTCTCCCTCATTTCCCCCGCAACCCCCCGCTCATGCCCCTTGTTTCCCCTGTTCCCCCCACCCCCTGCTCATGCCCCGTGTCTCCCCTGTTCCTCCCTACACCACGCTCATGCCCCATGTCTCCCTCCTTTTCCCTCCCACCCCCGCTCATGCCCCCGTGTCTCCCTCGTGTTACCCCCCCACTCATATCCCATGTCTCCCTCCTGTTACCCCCCTCCCACCCGCTCATGCCCCGTGTCTCCCTCCTGTTACCCCCCACCCCCTGTTCATGCCCCGTGTCTCCCTCCTGTCCCCCCCTCTCATGCCCCGTGTCTCCCCTGTGCGCCCCAACCCCCCGGTCATGCCCGTGTCTCCCTCCTGTTGACCCCCACACCCCGCTCATGCACCGTGTCTGCCCTGTTCCCCATCCCCCGTTCATGCCCCATGTCTCCCTCTTGTTGCTCCCACCCCCCCGCTCATGCCCTGTGTCTCCCTCTTGTACTCCCCACCCCCCGCTCATGCCCCGTGTCTGCCCTGTTCCCCCCACCACCCGCTTATTCCCTGTGTCTCCCTCCTTTTCCCCCCACCCCCGCTCATGCCCCGTGTTTTCCCTGTTCCACCCACCCCCGCTCATGCCCCGTGTCTCCACTGTTCCCCCTCACCCCTGCTCATGCCCCGTGTGTGCCCTGTTCCCCCCACCCCCCGCTCCTGCCCTGTTGTGTTCTCTTTATACACCCCGCCTTCCCTTTACATGGTGGCCATCTTGGTA
Organism: Ambystoma mexicanum; assembly: GCF_040938575.1. Classification (NCBI taxonomy): domain Eukaryota; kingdom Metazoa; phylum Chordata; class Amphibia; order Caudata; family Ambystomatidae; genus Ambystoma; species Ambystoma mexicanum. The sequence continues at coordinate 1,023,575,140 of NC_090923.1, read as the reverse complement.
AAAGATTTTCCCTCCTACACCGGGTCCCGGTTTGGGAAGAAAAATCTTTTTGTTTACCACCCGGGGTTACCACTTTGAAGACCTAAGATGCTAGTGGTCTTCATCTATTGAAAAGAATGTTATGGTGACGTTGCACTAGTAAAAACCTATGAAATGCAGTAAAAAAAATGTGTTACAGGGACGTTATGGTTAAGTTGTACTAAGAAAAACCTATGAAATTCAATGAAAAAACTTTGTTAAAGGGACATTATGGTTAAGTTGCACTAATAAAATCCTATGAAATTCAATGAAAAAACTTTGTTAAAGGGACGTTATGGTTATGTTGCGCTACTAAAAACGTATGAAATTCAGTGAAAAAACTTTGTTAAAGGGACGTTATGGTTCCAAGTAAAACCGAAAAACCCTTGAAATTTGCCAGTTATGGTAAGCTAAGCAACCATAACTCGCCCCACCACCGTGCACTGCTAAGACTAACACCCACAACATCAAAGTTGACATCACAAATGTCATTGATGACATCACTGATGACATCACATGTCTGGCTCACTCTTTTTTCTTTTGCTGACATATCTAGGCCACATGGTTTTCTTCAGTAACAGTCAGAAACTAAAATTTGTATTTTATTTGTAGACGTATCCTTCAAGTAGGTTCTTATGGTAATTCCCTTAGAGTCCAGTCACATCATATGAAACACATGCATAGGGGAAAACACAAGCTTGAAAGACAGCAATCCTTTTTGTGCATAAAGATAATCAATAGACTTATCAGCACTTTGTGATAGTTCTGTTGTTTTTTATGGCTGTACTTTCCCTGTATATGGTCATATTTGTATCCATTGTACTCACACTACTTTCCTTAGGGTCCAATCACATCAAGTGATACATATACATAGGGTAAATAGCAGTTTTGAAACAGAGCAATCATTTATTTGCATGAAAATAATCAGTTAGGTTATGAATGGTTTCTGCTACTACTTTTGTTTTTTTCACTTTCCCTGTATATACCCATATTGGTATGTGTTCTTGTCTCTTTGTGTTTTGTCTATAGTAATGAAATTATGTAATACATGGGTTTTATTAGCTACTTATTATATATTTCACAGTACACAAAAATCTATTAAGAAAACAATTATCATTTAATTATTCAACATATTAACATTATGAATGTTATACCTTCATCTTGAACGCTGCACACAATGCTTTGTTTCTGCATGAGTATCTTAGTATACTAGATAGAACCCCATAATAGAATGCTATTTATATCAATGCATCGTTCAATGCACTAATTAGTGTATGATATTTATTGCAATGATCCTTGACACATTTTTCGCAACATTATAATAGGAATCCCTTGTACACATATTTCATGAAAAGTACATACACATGTGATGTCATCAGTGATGTCATCAATGACATTTGTGATGTCATCTTTGATGTTGTGGGTGTTAGTCTTAGCAGTGCACGGTGGTGGCGCAGGTTATGGTTACTTAGCTTACCATAACTGGCGAATTTCAAGGGTTTTTCGGTTTTACTTGGACCCATAACGTCCCTTTAACAAAGTTTTTTCACTGAATTTCATAGGTTTTTAGTAGCGCAACTTAACCATAATGTCCCTTTAACAATGTTTTTTCACTGACTTTCATAGGTTTTTAGTAGCGCGACTTAACCATAACGTCCCTTTAACAAAGTTTTTCATTGAATATATATTACATGGCCACGGTAGTGTAGTTATGGTTAAGTTGGTGTTTCCATAGGAAGAGCACTTTTTGGGCGGCTTATAACGTCGCTCCCCCTGGACGAATCCTCACCAAACTTTGCACAAAATGTATATGGTCCACTTTGAATTTTATTACAAAGTTTGGTGAGGATTTGTCCGGGGGGGCAAAGTTATAGGGGGGGGCCCAAAACTTTTTTTTTTCCCATAGACTGAATGGGAAAAATGTTTTTCTCGCGCCTACAGCCCAAACCGCTGGACGAATTTTCATCAAATTTGGACCGGGAGCAGCGGCTTGGTCCCGAAAGTGTGCTTTTGCAAATTTGGTGAAAATCCGTCCAGTAGTTTTTTTAAAAAATGACCAAAAAGTAGGTAAAAAAAAATTAGTGATATCTGTTTTCGGTCCGCAGACACACTTCCCTGTTCGCTCCGCGGACAGTGTTTTGATTGGCCGAGTGGCTTACGTCATGTCTGCGGACATGCGGCATGTTCGCTGATTGGACGGTGTGAAGTGTGAAGCGTGTCAGATTTTCGGTTGCGCCCGCCATCTTGGATTCGCGGACGTTCGCGGATAGCGCGGTGAAAGTTTGTTCAAAATGTGTATTTAGTAGAGTGTGTTGGTGTGTAGGAGTGTTTGGGGAGGATGGGAGGGTATGAGATAGGTTAAATGTTGTGCTTTTTTATGTGGTAGACGTTCTTTTTGTGTTTGATTTGTCTGCGGACATCACAGTGTTCTGAAATGTTCTAAAGGAACTGAATGGGGGGTGTTCTGAGGCCTCAATATGTGTCCGTTTTGTTCGCAAGCAAGCTGAAACTGTTCTAAGATCACTTGTGTGGTCCTGAAATGTTCGCAAATAAACAAAATGGGGGTGTTCTGAGGACGCTGTCCGTATTGTTCTGTGGCAAGCTGAATGTGTTCTAAGAACACTTGCGGTGTCCTGAAATGTTGGCAAATAAACAAAATGGGGGTGTTCTGAGGACACTGTCCGTATTGTTCGTTGTCAAGTTGAAAGTGTTCTAAGAACTCTCACGTTGTCCTGAAATGTTCGTAGGGGGTGTCCTGAAGATGCTGTCCGTATTGTTCTTTGTTAAATTGATTGTGTTCTAAGAACACTCGTGGTGTCCTAAAATGTTCGTAGGGGGTGTCCTGAAGACGCTGTCCATATTGTTCGTTGTCAAGTTGAAAATGTTCTAAGAACTCTCGCGGTGTCCTGAAATGTTCGTAGGGGGTGTCCTGAAGACGCTGTTCATATTGTTCGCTGGCAAGTTGAATGTGTTCTCAGAACACTCGCGGTGTCATGAAATGTTTGCAAACAAACAAAATGGGGGTGTTCTGAGGACGCTGTCCGTATTGTTCGTTGTCAAGTTGAAAGTGTTCTAAGAACACACGCAGTGTCTGTATTGTTCTTTGTCAAGTTGAATGTGTTCTACGAACACTCGCGGTGTCCTAAAATGTTCGTAAATAAACAAAATGGGGGTGTTCTGAGGATGCTGTCCGTATTGTTCTTTGTCAAGTTGAATGTGTTCTAAGAACACTTGTGGTGTCCTGAAATGTTCGTAGGGGGTGTCCTGAAGATGCTGTCCGTATTGTTCGATGGCAAGTTGAATGTGTTCTAAGAACACTCGCGATGTCCTGAAATGCTCGCAAATAAACCAAATGGGGGTGTTCTGAGGACGGTGTCCGTATTGTCCGTTGTCAAGTTGAAAGTGTTCTAAGAACTCTCACGGTGTCCTGAAATGTTCATGGGTGGTGTCCTGAAGACGCTGTCCGTATTGTTCGCTGGCAAGTTGAAAGTGTTCTAAGAACACACGCAGTGTCTGTATTGTTCTTTGTCAAGTTGAATGTGTTCTACGAACAATCGCGGTGTCCTAAAATGTTCGTAAATAAACAAAATGGGGGTGTTCTGAGGATGCTGTCCGTATTGTTCTTTGTCAAGTTGAATGTGTTCTAAGAACACTTGTGGTGTCCTGAAATGTTCGTAGGGGGTGTCCTGAAGATGCTGTCCGTATTGTTCGATGGCAAGTTGAATGTGTTCTAAGAACACTCGCGATGTCCTGAAATGCTCGCAAATAAACCAAATGGGGGTGTTCTGAGGACGGTGTCCGTATTGTCCGTTGTCAAGTTGAAAGTGTTCTAAGAACTCTCATGGTGTCCTGAAATGTTCATGGGTGGTGTCCTGAAGACCCTGTCCGTATTGTTTGCTGGCAGGTTGAAAGTGTTCTAAGAACACTGGTAATGTCCGAGGACATTAAAAGTTTCCATAGGCCATAGTTGAAATGTTTGACTCTATGGGTGTGATATGCTGCGGTGGTTGTGGCCAGGGCATAGAGTGTTGGGTGCATGACCATTTGGTCTCCGTTGCAGGGGCCTCCCTCTGGAACAGCCTTCCTACCTCCCTGAAACTTGAGGAGAACCATCTCCTGTTCCGGAAGCACCTCAAAACCTTCCTCTTCGCCTCCACTTTCTCTCCCTCTCTCCCCTGCTAAAGTTATTGAAACTGCACTGAATCTGCAACTGGGCCACTCGCCGTTCTCGGTCCTTGGCCCAGCCACTCTCCCCTGCACTGCCTCCCTGGCACTCCCTGCACTACGGGACTGTGTCTGTATCCCACAGCCCCCCATCCCAGCACTTATCTGCACTTACTCGCACTGCCACTAGTTGGCCCTTGTTTTTTATTTTTCTTCCTGTATGCTATTAACCCTGTAATGCACTTTCCCCTCTCTCTTCCCCCCCTGCAATTCTCCCTTTCCCCTCTACCCTTGCACTTGCGCGATCTGAATGACACCTGGCCTAGTAGAATCGTTGTCTGTCTCCCCTTGTTTCCCCCCCTTGCCTCGTCGCGCCTTGAAACACTTGTGTATAGGCGCGTTACAAATGCCATATCATATCATATCAATTAGGTATTGATGTATATATATGAAGCATTCATTGGGGATTTCTTCTTGTGTCACATTGTTGCAGAGAGTGCACATATGTTTCCACATGTATGAAATCTGGAAGATTTCATTTATAGGTATGCTTTTGTTTTCCAGTACTTGTAGTAAGTACATTAGACATTCTTGTGGATCTTCCTGTGAGTTTATAGTGAATTTCACCATTCCAGCACAGTAGTGCAATTGTTGTCTTATTCCATAATCACTATACGTGTTGTCAGGATTGTTTGCTGCATTTCTGTGAAGTACTAACATTTGCATACACAATGGGTCTGTACTGTGTAAGTAAATGTTGTCAACAATTGGTGGTAATTGAAATAGAATATTCATTGCTACATTTGCGTAGCAACTTACACCAACTATATTTGAGAGTTTAAATGGACCAGGTAGTTCTGTATCTGACTGCTTTTTTTGGAGTTTGTCTTCCTTCTTTGAAGAAGTACCTGGTTTACTTTCCCTAATTGATTCTTTTTTGCTTGTGGTACTTGATGAAGTATTACATTCTTTTACTCTCTTTCGAGGATTTGCAGTGACATCCTGTTGCATTTCTGTTTGATTTATTTTTCTTTTATAACGTTTCACTTTTTGTGGAACAGAATATGTGTTTAGATGGGGGGGGTGTATAGTGAGCGAAGTCTATTGTATTCTAAAATGCAAGGAATATCAGTGTTTATTTTACTTGCATCAAAGTTGATTAGAAATACACTGTGAAGTGTACGTAAGCGTGATAGTGCTACGTAGCTCATGCCTTCTTTAAAGACTGTGTTACCAATATCTATCATTGCTTTGTCTAGGGTAAGACCTTGTGATTTATGAATCGTGACTGCGTATGCAAGAGTTAGAGAAAATTGTTCTCTACGTACATACATGTCTTTGAAGAGAAGGAATCCAGCTGTTGAGCGTCCTATCCTTTTTACTTCTGAAAGTTTGTCAAAGAGTATATTGAAAAACTGAATTTTGTTGTCAAGTGGGTATGTTTGAAAGCCAACAACTGTACCCAGTGCTCCATTAACTAGTCCTTGGTCCATGTCAAGGTTACGTTTAAGCATTACTCTGCAATTTAAGGATAATGTTAATATCTTTTCTAAGCCTGCTGTGTTTGAGATTGATTTTTCTAAACTATTTAGTCTTGTTGTGGCTTGGTCACACATGGGTAGTGTCATACCATGTACATCTAGTTTGTCTGTGGCGCTAATTTCCATTATTGGTTGCATTTCTTTACTTAACATTATTTCATTGAATTAGAAACAGCTTGCAAGAGTTAGCATTAAGGCCATACAATTGACATTTTTGTGGGCTAATTGTTCCATAACATCTGTAGCACATGGATTATCGCCATAAAGTGCATTAATTTGCCGGGTTTTCAATATTGCTTCTGCTTCTTTAGAAAGTATACCAACTCTGATACTTTTTAAGATGTTGGCATAAGTGAGATCTGCAGATTGCCGCATGTTTTCTGTTAATTCTCTGTATTGGAAATGTTGCCAAAGGTTGACATTTCCAATGCTGCCAACAGTTTTACGGCAGAGTTTGTGTCCTAATGTTTTAAAAATAGGCTCCACTTTTACTGATGTCAATTGAAGAAGATCTCCGAAAACAATAATGTGTTTTCTTGCAAAGAGCTCTTCATAGTTTGTTTTGAGTACTTCTTGTAATCTGAGGTGAATCAAAGCCAACATTAGTTTGGAGACCATGCTCACTTCATCTATTAGTAGCATTTTCATCTATTTATTTATTTATTTATTTATTTATTTATTTATTTATTTATTTATTCACATTTGTTAAGCGCACAGGCAGCCCAGAGGGCATCGTGGCGCTTGTTACAGATATGAACATGACTTGCTATACATACAGAAAAGTCATTACTTAGTTGCAAGAGAAAAGTAGTAGCTACAGGAGAGGAGGAGAAGAGAGGAGAGGAGGAGGAGAGGGTCAGACATGACGTTGGAGGAGTTAGTTGAACAAGGTGGTTTTCAGTTTTTTTCGGAAGGCAGTGAGAGAGGTTTCTGCTCTGAGCGTGCTAGGTAATGCGTTCCATAGCTTAGGGGCGATGTAGGGGAAGCTTATTCCACCTGCTTTAGCTTGTTTGATGTGTGGGACCCTAAATTGGTTGGTGTGGCATTGTCTCGTTGGTCTAGTGGAGTGAGATCTGACTAGCGTGTCAGACAGGTATGAAGGTGCAGACAGGTTAATACATTTGTGTGCGGTGGTAAGTATTCAATACTCTGCGTAGTTCCATTGCAGCTTCTGGAGAAAGTTTGTAATAGTCTAATTTGTTCTGGTGTTCTACTGGCAATAGTAGTAATTGGTGTAAAGTGACACCACCTATGTTGTAGGCAGCTAAACCTGTGGGCGCAGTGACAACAGCTAACAGTTTGTTGTTTGTCAATTGTTGAAGGAACTTACTGATGATTTTGATTAGGAATGTTTTGCCAGAACCAGCTTCACCACTGACGTACAGTAGTATAGGTTTATAATTATAGCAGGAACATTCTTTATTTTCATGTTGTACACCATGTGCAATTTGTTTTGTTACTTCTTGAAAAATGCTACGTTGTTCATTGTTTCGTTTTGATTGTAGTATAGTTAAGTCTTCTTTATCTTCAGACTGACACATGGTGTTTTCTACTTCTATCATAGCTAATTCTGCCTCATTTATTATTAGTGGTTCTCCCAGTGGTTCTTGGCTTCCTGTTACAGAAGGTTGACTGCTGTCAGGAGTGTCCTTATCTAGTTGGGCCTGGAGTTCTTCTTCGTGTTGCTGTTCATTGTGCAACATTGTTTTGTATTGTGTAAAGTTTACATCAGTTATAGTGCTTTCATTTGCTTTGAAAGCATCTTCATATGAGTCATAGTTATCTAGTATTTCTTCTTCTTTTCTCCATGGTTTAAAGAGTTGTAGCAGGGACATGTAATATACTTCTTTATGTTGAGGAGTCTTTAATGACAATTTGATATGATTAATTAAATTTGGTTTAGTGAATTTAACTAAGCTGCCTTCACAGTTTGTCACTCTGTCACTATTTACCTTTTTTTTTCATCAGGTTTTATATTATTTTTGTATGTGTAGTTTTGGGCTATGTGGTATAGACACATGGTTTCCAAAGTAGTACTTCTGTTTGGGTAGTATGTGTCTAATGAATTGTTTTTTAAAATGTCTTGGCTGTTGGGATCACGTTTGGCTATTGTTTCTATATCTTCGTATGATTTTAGAACTCTTTTTCTAGATTTAGCTGGACCAAGACTTAGCCATACTATATTTTCAGATTTACCATACAATGCAGTACCAGTTAAACGATCAGCTGCTTCATATGATCCACATTCTCTATGGGAGAGCATTTTTATGCCCAAGCTGTATAATTTCTGAGACACTGTTTTATCTGATGACAGGTCATTCCAGAGGTCTTGGAGCTCTGTCTTTTCTGCTTTGTTTAAGTATGCTGTGACATATCGTGCACTGCAGTAGAATTGTCTGCAATGTACTGCACATCTATGTTTGCATTCCATAAGTGGGCAATGATTGCATTATAATCATTGATATATTTTTCTTCTTCTTTTCTTTTTATGTAATATGTATTTTTAGGTGACTTACGTTTAACACTATGTCTAACTGAAGACATGACGTTGTTCACTTGACCTGTATTTGTAACTGGTCTAGGGAAACCAAATCGGCATTTGGTGTAGTATTTCCCTTTGTTTTTGTATTTGCAACGACAATATTTTCCACATTTGTGTCTTCGAAATTGTAAAATTTGTACATGAAGATCACTATTTGTGGCTTCTGATGGAATTTCACAAGTGACATATTTTTCAATAACCTGTAAAACAGTGGCATCACTGTCTTGACCAAATTTAGGAGCATCTTTGATCCATAAAAGCATGTGGATATGTGGTGCTCCTCTGGCTTGGTATTCTTTTCTCCAAAAGAAGTGTTGCACTTCTCCAAGGGGAGGAACAGTTTTATTACAAATAAAATGTAGCATAGCAATGAAGCGATGGTGAAAATATCTTGAAACATTAACAGGATCCAAAGAACAAAGTTCTCCAGGTGTTAGTATATCTATGTTTGTTTTGTTTTTGTTTGATATGCGTAGGAAATCATGTAAATCTTCCCATGCATATTCTGCACAACTTAATGTAACAAACCAAGTGGGTGGGCCAAGGTTTCTGATCATACAACGTACATCTGCATGACGTCTAAACCAGTACTCTTTAGTACCACGCATATTTGCTAATAGATTTGTAATATTTGATTGTAAAACCTCATCCTTTTTTTGCACTTTTTGTAATAATTCTGTAGCTGTCATATTTTGAAAGTGTGATCCTGATTTTAATATGTGTGCAACTCCCTAACATAAAGTTGCTAGTTCACTTTCAAAGAGTAGGTGGAATATGTATTCCACATTTTTTCTAAATCTGGGATCTTCAGAATACATCCGTAATGAGAGGTATTCTGATGCTGATATTTGAATAGGTCTATCACTGTACCTTCCTCCTTTGCCAGTAGGAAAGAGTAGAGGAAAAGCACGTGCTTCTATACTTTTTTCCCATATGCTGATAGGTGATCCTTTTGTTTAACGCATTTGGTACGTTTCCAGTGCATCTTCTGTGGTGTCATTAGAGTGCAAAGTATGAATTGTATAATGGTCTAAAGTATTTGATATTGTAGCAAGATCTAGGAGCTGAAATTGACCAGTTTCTTGTGTTTCTTGAATTATTTCAGTTGTATCCTTCAAGTTTTCTTCAATATTAATTTCTTTTTTTTTTCATTTAGTTTGTACAAACTTTTGAAAAACTTTTTAAATAAAACACATACAAAACAATGCATCTTTCGTCTTTACATGTTTTCCTCTCTAGCATTATTTTGGTCAACTTCTTATATACTATCATGTGTTAGATCTCATTGGTAACACTCCTTTCTTTATTCTTAATTGTTGATCTCATCTGCAAGTTTGTTCTCCTCACTTGCCTCCATCTAGGACTTTATTTTCGTGACCACTGGACTCAATTCTAAACAGTTCTGTATTTGCACTAGGAATTTCGTCAACGCAATCCAGACGGAGTTACTTTCAGTCAAGTGTAGTTGTTTCCACCATTCCTCTGCAGAAAGCGTCCGGTAGTTTATCATCACCTTCCCCAGGCAGTTTTCACGTTTGTCATTTAGTTCACAACAATTTAGGATGAGATGTTTTAAATTTTCTTCTTCCTTGCCACAGAATCGGCATAGGACATTTCCCCTCGGAATGACACGCCTGTTCCTCAGAATTTCTTTTGTTTCTAAGATATTCTGACGGAACTTCAAATAGTATCTTCTAAGGCGCTTACATGGAGATAGAACCAGATATTTCTGGGGTGTATTCCGTTTTTTTGCTTCTTCTGGCTAGTTTAGCATGGATTTTTGAGAAGCTCTTCTCTCCCCAATTTTAATCCAGTCGAGATCAAGCAATTTTCTTTTTACATACTCTGGATTGTTCCATAGTCTTAGCTCATTTGTCCCCAGTTGTTTTAGGATCTGACCACATTGATATTTCCAGTCTCTTAGGGCCGATATACTTTTCCCTGTCTCATTTCCCATCAGAATTTTGAATGGTGGTAGGTTCGCTTCTTCATAAGTTTTCCTATAGAGCAGTACCTTATTCCATATAATCCTTGCATTCAGGGTGGAAATTCCTACTTCATATAGGACACAAGCAGTCGGCGTACTTTGGGGTATTTGGAGAATTTTCTTCCAAAAAAATCCTTCGCACCTGGACCATATCCTGTGGTCACATCCAAACATGTTCTCTGCCCCATAAATTAGGATCAGTGTAATTTTATTTTGGTAAACCTTTCTCACTGGCTCGCATGTGAATTTTCCAAATTTCTTCTGCAATACGCTTCCTTGTGAGGTTAGTTGTCTGCAGCTGTTTAAGATTTTTTTCACCATCAGTTCATCGTTTATACTGGGGTTAATCGTTGTACCCAAGTACCTGGTGTATTGTACTTTTTCCAGTTTCTTTGTTCCCACGAACCAGCTTGATCTGTACTTGTGGGATTTCTTTCCTCTATTGTTCTCCAGGACCATAATTTCAGATTTAGCAACATTTATTTCTAGCCCGAGTTCTTCTGTGTAGATCTCTAAAGCTGACAATTTTCTCTGGTGGCCGATTGGCGTACGATCTAAGATCACCATATCGTCTGCGTACAGGATGTGGTGAAGCTGGAAACCATTGATGATTGGTGGGAATAAAATCACGTTCGCCAGGGCACTTCCAACCTCCGAAATGTAGAAATTGAACAGGGTCGCCCCTAGCGGGCAACCCTGTTTAACACCTCTCTCTGTGGGTATAGATTTAGACAGATTTGCATCACTGTCTAGCCTTACTTGAATGCAGGTGTCTGAGTAAAGTTCTTTAATAGCCGGTCCAAAGTATTTGATATTGTAGCAGGATGTAGGAGCTCAAATTGACCAGTTTCTTGTGTTTCTTGAATTATTTCAGTTGTATCCTTCAAGTTTTCTTCAATATTAATTTCTTTGTAATATTCATTATTCTCTTTAAGATATTGCAAGGCTTGTCTAACTTTATGTAAATCTACCAGCTGTTGCCATATTTTTTTGTCTTTTGTAGGTACTCCATTTACTAAGATAATTAAAGATTGCTGCATTGGACGTTGTCTCCTAGAGTATGCACATTTTCTTTTAGATATAATGGTAAATAAACTACTTTTCCACGAATGTCTTTTACCAATTCAGAGGGAGGTAATTTTGCTGTTTTTTGATGAAGACGTATTATTGCTTGAAATGGGTGCACTGTTTGAATTATGATGCTCTCATATAAATTAAGTTGTTGTAGGGGTTTTGGTAGTGGGGATAATTCCAAATTACTTGTGATAGCACGTGAAGGAGTTTGGTTGTTGTCAAGTTTTGTAGTGCAGTAACTGAAAAGTATTAAGGGGTCAGTTATTTCGTATTTGTTTTTTGCTACAAGGTAGAGAGCTAATTGAAACCATTTAGAATCTTCATTGTTTTCTATTTTGAATGATAGGAATACAGTTTTTGTGTTACTTTTATAAAAAGTTCTGTGGCAACATACACACACATGGTTTGGTACTTCAGCTGATGTACTTTTACATTTTATTATTTCTTTTTTGTATGTGTTTAGTAAAAGGTTGCCATGTGTAGAATTGTTGCTAATTTGGTTTAAAGCTATTTCATTCTGTAAGTGGCTTTCACTTCCAAAATATTTTTTCGGGATATAGTCAATTTCTTCAAGTAGGTCTTTTGCTGTACCATGTAGAAGAATGTTATTTAAATTTGCTAGTGCTAAAGCAGGACTTTTAGCGTAGTACAGTATATAGACTAGATTTCTTATAGTTGAATGATGTGTTGATATCCTTTTGATATCATGGAAGGTGGTTTTACAAGTAGGTCCTGTAATGCAGGCCAATGATGTCCTTGTAGTCCTGTGTACTTGCGCACGGGACAGGTATCCATATTTTGCAGTAGTTTAATTTTGATTTTGTCTTTGCTTTTTACATATTGATTGAGGAATTGGCGTAAAGACTTGAAAAATTGTTTGGGAATGTTAAACATTGACGTGCATGGCCATTTGTACACTAGATGTTCTGATTCAGTTGAATGGAGGGGTAATTCTAAGTTTTCAGGGCATATTTTTGTAAGGAGTACTTCTTGTTCCATTATGGTATTATTCACTTTTTCATAACCTCGACCACTGCTATGTATGGCATTTGTATTTGTTTGCTTTTGTTTGTACGCTTCTTCATTAAAGTATGGTTCTGTGCTCGTAGTGTGATTCCATTCACCTCCGCATATACTTAAGAAGTTCTTTCTGTTGACATTTCGTTTATTGAGAAGTCTTTTTTGTAATTTAGTTATTAGTTTTGTTAGTGGTTTCATTTTGTTTAACACTAAAATAAATAACTTTTTTTTTTAGAAGAATTGCACTGTCCATCAACGCTTCTAAGATTAATTTCCTACGATAGGTTTTAAGGGTTGAACCTGGTTTCTCTCCTGTTTTTATAAGATTTTGAAGGACTCTGTGACGGAACGTTTTGGCTAAAATACTTTTCTTGGTATGCTTACTTTGAACTTTATCAAGATTTATAGAAGCAGTTTTATCTGTAGTGATTTTTTGTTAATTGTTTTCTGGTTTGTTTTACATTTTGATAGAGGAGGCAAAGTTTTTCCACTTGAAACTTCTTTTGTTTCACTAAATGACTGTATTAGCTGATTTGTTTCAACTTCTTTTACAAATTCCGCTAGATATGGATGCTTATGTTGGACACTCTTATTTTCGTTTGCTCTACTTCTGCGTTGCTTTCTACGGACTTGACTTTTGGTAGGTATTCTTTAGGGTCTGTTGAAAAAAATAAAGACGGTATGGGTTGGGGTGTTCTGCAATGTATGTGTGCTCTGTGCATGAGTGTTTGAGTAAGATGATAAAGATGTATGTAATGGTGTGTGATTGTGCATTGGGAACTACAACTAGTAGGGATGGGTATTCTTGAATTTATATGCTACTAAACTGGGGTTCAGATGACAGGAAAAAGTAAGCTAGTGGTGTCGAGAAGTACAAATAGTAAATTTAATGTATACAATAAAACAGTTGTTTGTTCTATAATATCCAAATTGTAGCGGTTGAGTTGGGTAATTTGTGTGTCCAAAAATAGAATTTGTGGGCCATTCTGTCTGTAAATCGCTGTTTAAGACATGGGGATTATTGGACAGAATGGTGCACAATTTCTATTTTTAGGCACAGAAATAGCATGAATTAACTTTACAGTGTATTTCAGTAATAATACAAATATTATTGTGATATTCTACCTACTTTTTTTAAAAAAAATGAACAGGTTAATTCTTAGTTCTTCTTTGTTCTTCAAATTCGTTTGCTTCTTTTCAGGAGAATAGTCTTCACTGCAATTGTGAAAGAAACAAATTAGTAATTTTGTTTGTAATATAGCAATGTGTTTAATTTAGACATTGATTTTTTTAAATTGAAATCCTCAGCGCCTTCCTCAAAACCATTAAAACTATCTTATTTATATAAGATACGTCGCACAAGTTCAATACACATGATATGTTCTTAATGAACAAATTGTATTGTAATAACTAACTTTAGCAAACAAAATATCTTTACTATGTTTGTGAAATTCATAATGTACCACTGAATACCACTATTTCTGTAACTAAGGTCTTCCAGGTAATAGTGTCTCAATGCCATGCTTAAATTAAAGTAATTGAATAAATAAAGAAATAAAACAAAAATATTAAGTCAGTTTGAAAATGTGTTCATGTATTGTACCGAAAATATGCATACCTGTAGTTTGTGTTCATGCATTTGGCTATGCATGGAGCTGCAAGTAGAAATCTTGGAGACTTGTACAGTATTTCTTGTAGATAGTGCTTGCCAATGATATGACACTTGTACTCAGAGAGATTCACAGTACATTTGCAGTGCTGATCTATGATGATGCAGTTAGATGTAGAGGTCTTGAATGTTATTGGTGGATGGTCATGTGACTTCTTAGCTACATCCAGTGAGGGAATGGCACAGAAAGTGAAGTGGAAATGGTAGAAGGGCTGTTCATGTTACGATATGCCCGCGCACATCGCAAACATGGCGGTAGTTCGCGGACATCGGGTGTTACATCTGGGGATTTTTGGGTTCAGAAGTCATGCGCATGAGAATGAGCACTGAAAGGGATTGGTCAGGAAAGTTTAGTGGGTGTGTTGTGCCAGGAGAGAGTTTGGATTTTGGGAGATTCATGGATACATTGGTTGAAGGTGCATGCAGAAAGCTGTGGAGTAGCTGTAGATCTTGGATTTCCACATGTGGAAGTACACTGGCATGGAGTACGTGGAATGAAGTGGTTGGACTTGCTACCTCTTTGTGCTAGTTTGGAGACAGAGCAACATCCAGACATAATTGTAATTCATTGTGGAGGGAACAGTTTAGGACCTGTGTCTGGAATTTCTTTGCAATTTTCTATGAAAGAAGGATTTGGGAAGGTCATGGACATGTTCCCTAATTCTCAAGTAATATTTTCACGGATTGCACAGAGACAAATGTGGCTTTGTTCTTCTTAATTTGGTCCACAAATGGAAAAAGCAAGGCTCAATGTTAATAAAGCTGTTTGTGCCTTTCTAAGAGATTTTGGCATGTCCTCTTTTCACAATGAAAATATTATGTTTCGTAGTACATACATTTTTCGCAGAGATGGAGTCCATCTTACTTATGCTGGCAATCAGATTTTTTTGAGAAATATACAAAATGCATTACGACCTTTTTTAGAATTACAGCATCCATTTTGAAGTAGGTGTTAAGTATTTATAATTTTTGACATCCAAACACCCCCCAAAGGCTCTTTTCAGAGCCACCACTTCCTACCAGAGAAAATTGCAATGGTTATGATAGGGTAGCAACCCAATTTTTTAGATGTCCGCGGACTTCTAAAAAATACAAAGGGCCCTGCTTCATTTATTTTCACTTCTATTTTTTAACTGTGAAAGGCGGCTCTGAAAAGAGCCTTATTTTTTTGATTTTTTTATACACGACACACTAGGAGAGGAGGGGAAAGGAGGGGAAAAGGGGGGACACCAACCACAGGGATAAGAAAGGGCGAGCTGCGAGAGGAAGATGTAGAGTGGGTTTTATTTGGGTAGTGAGCAGTTCTTCTCATGCTCTGAGACGATAGTCTCAAAAGCACTGCGAAGTCGCTCCCCCCTGCAGAGTACTGTGTCACAGTACATACATACAACTGTGACCCTCGAAAGGTAAGGGTCATCAGAATTCTGTATGGCCTGTGAGGCAACTTGAGGAAGACGCTGTCCCACAGAGGTGGTCCTTGTGGTGACAGGATCAGAAACAGAGGATGAAGTAGAGGAAATCAACCTACTACGTTCTTCGCAAGGTACAACCTTGCGAATAGCCCCAGAGTGAAATGACCTCAGGTGTCGCTTCATGGTAGTGGTCCCAAAGCTGTACGAACCGTGCCTCCTGCGACTGAGTATCATTTTGCATTAATTGCAGGTGACACGGTTCGCACGAGCCTTAGGACCATTCCCATGAATGGTAAACAACTGCCACACCCAAGACTCACGCCTAGTGCGGGTAGTAGGGATTTCCTCTACCTCATTCTCCTCATGGGGGTGGTGCTGAGGCAGACACAGCACCAGGTGGCAGCAGTGGGGCCACAGAAGCCATCAGGTTGAAGATGGAAATCTGCAGGTTGCAGCAAAAATCTCTGTGCTCTGTAGAATAGCCAGAAACACAATGAGAATAAGCTCTAGGGCGTGGTCTTTTATAGGGGTGCTTGTGCGCAGTCCACAGACATGCACGTTGTCCGCGGACAGATCGAACACAAAAAAAGGTTCAAAAGGTTTCAAAAATTATGTATAAACTTATAATTAGTTTGTGGGACGTGTGCTATGGTGAGTTTTTATTGGAAAATATTGTGGATTACTTGGAAATCTACTTTTAAATTGTTCGGGGACACGAACAGTGTCCGCATTCAGAACACGTGATCAGCATGGGCGTGGTCACATGATCGCTTCGTGAACATGTTGGCGAAGGAAGCGGCTGTCCGCAGGACGCCAAATGCACAGGCATTGGTTTGCGCATGCGCGTTGATATTCTACAGACACTGTTCGGGTCCTGAAGTAATTAAAAGTGCGTCAGATGTCAAACGAACAGTTACAGACAGGCGTTTGTTCTTAGAACAGTGTCAACTTGCTTGCGAACAATATGGACAGAAATAGCGTCCTCAGAACACCTCCATTTTCGTTTCTTTACGAACATTTCAGGACACCAATTGTGTTCTTAGAACAGTTTCAACTTGCTAACGAACAGTACGGACATGTATAGTGTTCTTCAGGACACCTCCATTTTCGTTTATTTACGAACATTTCAGAACACCAATTGTGTTCTTAGAACAGTTTCAACTTGCTAACGAACAGTACGGACAGGTATAGTGTTCTTCAGGACACCCCCATTTTCGTTTATTTACGAACATTTCTGGACACCGCGTGTGTTCTTAGAACAGTTTCAACTTGCTAGCGAACAGTACGGACAGGTATAGTGTTCTTCAGGACAGCTCCATTTTCGTTTATTTACGAACATTTCAGAACACCCACACTGTCCGCGGCCACCTACATTGTTTTTTTTAAAAAAAATTGAAACTAATTACAACTCAATATAAAAATGTAACTTTATTTAACATATATTATTAATTTATGACAGAGAAGGTGAGGCAGAAACAGAAACAAAAACAGGAGAATTAGGGGTTTCAACATGATTGGTATCAGGTGAAGAAGGGATGGAAGTCTCATCAAAATGTTTTTGGGTTATGGAAAGGGTTTGGGGATAATTGACTGGGATATGGTGAGGGGGGACAAGTATATGTGGGGCAATGGTATGACGTTTTTGTTTTAAAATAATCTTCAACAAAGGTTTTCAAATTATTAAAATTGCTCAACAATAAATCAATTTTTTCTTTTATGCTGTCAAGCGTGTTTTCCATAACAGCTTCTTCAGAGGTATTTTCTATTTTGGTATGCTCTGTACAAAAAAAATATATATATGTTAAATGTATATAAAATAATAATAATTAAATGGTTTATATTGTAAAGTGTTTACCATTAGTTTCACTATCTTGTGACATTTCCTCATGTGGGAAATGCTGCTCTAGCCATTCCAGAGTAATAGACATTTCTGTGAGAAAAAAAAAATATTATATTTTTTATCTAATACAGAAAGTTTATAAATACATGAGTAAAATCAAGTACACTTACTATTTCAGATAAAATATGTTCTAAGTACTGTGTAGGTCTGGTGTTGTTCTTAGTTCTGTAGTGTCTGTGAGATAATTATGTTGGAAGCTAATTTATCTTCTTCTGGTATATTCCATTTTAGAACATATTGTATTTAAATGAATGGTTAGTGTGTTACATATATGGGTTACATTTCTTATGTATTACTACATATAATGTGTATGTGTGTTGCTTTTTGAATTTGTTAAATGTTCCTATGTTATGATATAACAATCAAACATACCCCCCCCAGAGTTTTTAGGTAGTGGTACTGTTCTCCGAACATGTCCGCGGACATTAAAAGAGTTTGCGGACATCAAGTTCAGTAGAAGAGGTTCAGTATGTTCCATATTACATGTACATAAAGTCAAAGTTATTATTGTTAAGTTGCGCTACTAAAAACCTATGAAATTCAATGAAAAACCTTTGTTACGGGTACGTTATGATTAAGTTGCACTAATAAAAACCTATGAAATTCAATTAAAAAACTTTGTTAAGGGGACGTTATGGTTAAGTTGCACTAATAAAAACCTATGAAATTCAGTGAAAAAACGTTGTTAAAGGGACCTTATGGTTCCAAGTAAAACCCAAAAACCCCTGAAATTCGCCAGTTATGGTAAGCTAAGCAACCATAACTTGCGCCACCATGGTGCAGTGCTAAGACTAACACCCAGGACATCAAAGATGACATCACAAATGTCATTGATGACATCACTGATGACATCACATGTCTGGCTTACTCTTTTCCTTTACTGATATATCTAGGCCAGTAACAGTCAGGAACTAAAAATTCAAAAAGTACTATATTTGTAGACTTATACTTCAAATATGTTCTTACAGTAATTCACTTAGGGTCCACTCACAGCATATGAAACATATACAAATGGGAAAACACAGATTTGGAAGAAAGCAATGCTTTCTATGTATGAAGATGATTAGTAATGTTATCGACACTGTTTTATAGTTCTGTTGTTTTTTTCACTGCACTTTCTATTTTTTTTATTTTACTCCTAAAATCTTCACATAACCTTCTCCAAAGCAACCCTTACATTCCAAAACAGAATGCATTTCCCATAAAAGATAAGGAAATGCCATCTTCTTTAAAATAAACAGCATTACTGGAATCAATATTCTCATTATTACAGAAGAACATACCAGCTCTAAGCATGAAGGCACACATGCCTCGGTTGATTACACACCTAGCATTGTTTTGCTGAGGACAAAACACTGAACTATTGTCCCATATTGCCCTAGGTACTAATCCAGAAAAAATTACTTTGGCATTTGGAAGGATGTTCATTACTGCTTGAACCAAGTGTTCCAAATCTGCCAACAAAGTAAGGACACTGACATAGCCCAAATGGAAAGCACCATAGTGCAAAACTACCACATGGGGACTGTTCATCCTGCCCATATCTTCACAAAGCTATTGGCAGCATGGCTGCCGGCAAAACTGCATCTGTGTCCGTGTCCTCGGAATGAGGACTTACCGGACCATTCCGAGTTCGGATGGCCCGGTAATTCCTCACTCGAGGACACGGACACAGTTCATCCCCATTCCCATTTCAGCCCCCATAGGGCTGAATGGGAATGGGAATGGGAGTAAACAACGGGCCATTACGAGATGGCCCGTTGTTTGCTCCCTCTTCCCCTCGCGGGACCCGGTATGCACGCCTGGTTTTCCCAGGCGTGCTTAACGTGTCCCGCGAGGGGACCTCGTAATGTGGCGGAACGGGTTGAACGGCGCCGCAGCCTTTTACAGCGCCGTTTAACCCGTCTCGCCAGGGTCGTAATGAGGCCCACTGTTTTGGTCATGACCAAGAGGCCAGTATCATTAAATGGAAATGGAACATACAAGACCGTGCTAAAACAGAGAAGAGTGGTGTGGCAAAATTACATGAGCAAGTGGCAGTAGGGACCCTTGTAGACTTTGAGCCAGAGGGAGAGCTAGCTATTGAAGACTCTCCGGGTTAAATGGGGAATACCTTATGGTGAACTAACCCGTGATCAAGTTGAACATGCATGGTTTACCGATGGTTCGGCTAAATATGTGGGCATAGAACGACATTGGAAAGCAGTCACATACAATCCCAAAATGAAAAGGGTATTGACAACTTCTGGCAAATGGAAGAGTAGCGAGTTTGAAGAGCTCTATGCTGTCTATCAGGCTTTAAAGCAGTAGACGCCTGGTAGATGTTACCTTTACACAGATTCATGGTCTGTGGCAAACGGGTTGGTAGTGTGGTTGCCTATGTGGCAAAATTATGGATGGAAAATCGACGCTAAAGAAGTGTGGGGAAAAGAATTGTCGCAATACATTGCCGAAATGCTAATGCATACAACAGTAACTGTATATCACGTGGATGCAGATTTTTCAGCAGATCCATTAGAACGATGCTTCAATTCTGTTGCAGAAGAACATGCAAAAATTGCAAGCATGGACGCGAGGGCTGAGGAGCAGAATTTGGAGGGGATTGCAAAATGGGCCCACCAGAAGAGTGGACATCTTGGAGAGAAGGCTACTATCAGGTGGGTGCAAGACAGGGGAATCAGTATTCCTTTAGAAGTTGTAAAGACAGTTATCCTTCAATTTTGTATGTGTCAACACCAAAAACAGAGAGCTATTCCACACATCATTCATGGCACTTTGAAGAGAGGGACATTGCCTGGCCAAATTTGGCAAATTGATTACATTGGTCCCCTGCCCATTAGGAGAGGATGTCACTATGCATGCACCATTGTAGATACCTATTTGGGTTACTTGATGGTATTGCCGTGTAAAAGAGATACTCAATTGAACACAATTAAATTATTGGATCAAGTAGCGATGTACTATGGTGTTCCATTACAAATTCAAAACGATAATGTATCCCATTTGAAAGGGAAGGTGGTACTTAATTATTGTCAGGAAAAAGGAATTGAATTGCATTTTTACGTCCCTTACCACCCTGATGCTTCAGGGTTAAATGAGAGAATGAATGGATTGTTGAAAACACAATTACACAAAACAGGTGATGGTATCTTGAAGGGATGGCGAGAACGTGTGCTAGACGCTGTACAGATTTTAAATAACCGTCCCATTGCAAACGGTGAAACTCCACTGATGCGCATGTTGGCACCAACACTCCAAATAAGACCCAATTAAGCAATGGAAACGTTGCTATACTGGGAAATATCCCCTGGTGCTTTGGCTCCCTGCCGTGCCACTCCTGAGTCTGCTGGGGAGTATTTGCATGCAAGAGAAGAGAATTGTCTTGAACCAAGAGGCCTGGCTGTGATTGATACGGGCATTGGGATAAGAATTCCATTGGAACATATGGGATTAATTGCCCCTAGATCAGGATTGACCCTCAAGGGCATTCAAGTATTAGGTGGGATTGTGGATGCCAACTATCAAGGGGAGATTAAGGTTATTCTCATGAACAGTGGTGAAAATATTCTACCTCTACATAGTGGGGATTAAGTGGCCCAATTAATACTGGTACCTGTCAAATTACCAACGGTAAGAAAAGGAGAGCCTCCCACGATATTAACTGTCCGTGGGGATAAAGGCTTTGACTCACAAGATGCAATGATCCCGGGTGCTAAAGTATGAATTGAAAAGCCTAATGTCTCCCTTTCTCCGGCTGACATAATTGCTGCCAGTCTCGCGCCAGACGATGCATCTGTGGCAGCTTATTGTAGCATCTTGAGAAAACGATGGGGGCAGCAACAAATTGCTCTACTCTTGCTCCCTTCTAGAAATTCACTGACACCACATGGTGTACTAATATCCAAAAAGCACTCCTTGATAACATTTCCACTCTACAGACTAAAATCAACAGTAAAAGATGTAGCTTACTCACAGACTCACCATCTAACTCCTCCGCCAACAACATCTCTTCACCCGCACACACGTTCAAACCATTCAGCTTCTCACCTTTGTCCATCTGGGAATTGGAAAACATCATCAAAAAGATTAAACTGTCTAACTGTCAAGGTGACGCCTGCCCTGCACCCATCATAAAGGAGGCTGCCCATGACTTCACCCTTGATCCCAATAACCCTTCAAACTACAGACCCATTACCACAGTGCCGTTTTTACTAAAAATGTTGGACCGTGCAGCCTATCTACATATTAAGGCCTACCTAGAATCTAACAAACTCCTCGATCTCCGTCAATCGGGTTTCTGGCCCAGACATGGAACAAAACTGCCCTTATTGACTTAAAAATACGAATTGAGGACCTTAAAGACAAGGGCAAGCTGGCCCTCTTACTCTTGCTCAACCTCTAAGCAGCTTTTGATCAACCACCAAATTCTCTGTCATCACCTCAAAATCGCTGCTCATTTCTCTGATGAATCCCCCTCCTGGATCAGATCCTTCCTGGCAAACAGAACCATGAGGGTCTTCTCCCCATCCACTTCAGCTGAGCCGTCACCAGTCCCATGTGGGATCCCGCTACGGTCTTGTGTTTCCTCGACTTTGTACAACATGTTCACAAAGCCTTTGTTTGATATTCTTGATTCTCTGGGTGTCACCTACACTAATTATGCAGATGACACCCAGATACTCATTCCTATCACTGGTGATTACGTGACTGTAATATTCTACCTATACATAGAGGGGATTGAGTGGCCCAATTAATACTGGTACCTGTCAAATTACCAATGGTACGAAAAGGAGAGCCTCCCACGATATTAACTGTCCGTGGGGATAAAGGCTTTGGCTCACAAGATGCAATGATCCTGAGTGCTAAAGTATGGATTGAAAAGCCTAATGGCTGCCTTTCTCCGTTGGCCATAATTGCTGCCGGTGAGGATCAGGTGGTGCTGGTATTGGAACCAGGAAAAGGAAGTGGTCTCATGTCCCCGCTGACAAATGTTATCTGCATGAGTAATATACCCCGCTGATACTCTGTTTTTTTTATTATGTTGTTCTAGATCCTGAGTATGCTGAGTGCCCGTGTGCTGCACGGTGGAGTATTTTCGGGAGGCAATTTATCGTAGCATCTTGAGAAAACGACGGGGGAAGCGACAAATTACTCTACTCTTGCTCCCTTCTAGAATTTCGACATCCTTTTCACAGCATGATTATTCGGCTTTTGTTAAGAAACCAGAAAACGTTTGGGTATATTTGGCCCGACATGTTTTGGACATTTTTGCATTTTTGTTTGGCAGACATGCATAATTCTGCCAACCTGATTACAACCTGTCTCCTAGCCATTCCGACACCTGCCCCGGTCTTACAAGTGTTATTCAGGGTGTTACATAATGATTCTTTGGTGGAACATTCAGATATCAAGAATCTTTTTTCTGTATCGGAGTACTGTAAATTCTGTGTGGAAACATCCCGCAAATGGAAAAACATGACTCGTATCCTTACTCATGACATTGCTCCTACGGATGTTTGTTATAAAATGACTAGTGATCTGATTCATATTGGAAAATGCCAGCAACAAACCTTGTACAAGGATGGGAAAATGTCAATATTTGAGCAACGTTTATGTGTGAGACCAATGAGTGTTTGTATAGATGTATCCAACAATATGTTATGTAATTTTACTATTTTAGCTGCTAGTCATCTGAATCATGTAAAACTCCCTTCGGGTTGGTTATTTTCTTGTGGTAACATTACTTACTCATATATTCCTGCTAACATTTTGGGTGGCCCTTGTGCTTTGACCCGACTCGGTTTGATGATGTTCCCTTTGCAGCCTAGTGTTAATCGATCTATACGTGCTGCCTCCTATACTGCTCTTTCGCCCGACTGTAATTCAGAAGTGCATTTACTTTTCGGCAGCTGAAGTGTTAGCATTAGCGATTTCTATAATTGGGATTTTGGGTTTAGTGGCTGGGGGTTATAAAACTATGATTAAGCTAGCGTATTGTGTAGTTAAGGGTCTTAATGAGACTTCACAGGCTTTTACTGAACTATTATCGGATAATAGACATTTTTTTAAAGCTATTTTGCAAAACAGAGTAGCAATTGATTATTTTTTCTTAAAACATCAATTGGGTTGTGAAGCAATGGAAGGCTTCTCCCTCTTATTCTTCCACTTCTTAACAATGTTTCGCAATCCAGCTCTAACCCTACTGTCCTAGTAGATACCTATAACCAAACCATAATGAAAGCGCTTCATTTCATAGCTCCACTAAAACTGCAGAAGCCAAAACCCTGTGTTCACCTTAATTTGTGGTTCACACCACATTTGCGGGACTTAAGCAAAGCCAAAAGAAATGTAGAAGCACACTGGAAAGCTCGAGCAACTGACATTAATAAAAGTACCTTGATCACTGCCTCATCTAACTACAAAGAAGCAATACTTTCAGCAAAAAAAGATGTTTAAAATAAGCGCATCCTTCAGGCTGAATCCAACACTAAAGAGCTCGTTAAGGCTCTCAAAGAACTTGAATCTCCTATAGCTCCCATCAACAAGTGTAACACTGACAACACATGGTGTATTAATATGCAAAACGCACTCCTTGATAAAATGTCCACTCTACAGACTAAAATCGACAGTAAAAGATGCAGCTTACTCACAGGCTCACCATCTAACTCCTCCGTCAACAACATCTCGTCACCCGCACACGCGTTCAAACCATTCAGCGTCTCACCTTTGTCCATCTGGTAAGTGGAAAACATCATCAAAAAGATTAAACTATCTAACTGTCAAGGTGATGCCTGCCCTGCACCTATCATAAAGGAGGCTGCCCATGACTTAGCCCCCTTCATTACCACCTTTATTAATGCCTAATTCAAATCTGGTATTGTCCCTGACAACCTCAAGGATGCGTGGGTCATCCCTTTAATTAAAAAACCCACCCTTGATCCCAATAACCCTTCAAACCACAGACCCATTACCACGGTGCCATTTTTACTGAAAATGTTGGACCGTGCAGCCTATCTACAAAATCAGGCCTACCTAGAATCTAACAAACTCCTCGGTCTCCGTCAATCAGGATTTTGAACCCTCACACGGAACAGAAACTACCCTTATTGACTTAAAAACGCAAATCAAGGACCTTAAAGACAAGGGTAAACTGGCCCACTTGCTCGACCTCTCAGCAGCTTTTGATTTTATCAACCACCGAATTCTCTGTCATCACCTCAAAATCAATGCCAATTTCGCTGATGAAGCCACCTCCTGGATCAGATTCTTCCTGGCAAACAGAAAAATTAGGTTCTTCTCCCATCTGCTTCAGCTGAGCCGTCACCAGTTCCATGTGGGGTCTCGCCAGGGTCTTGTGTTTCCCCCACTTTGTACAACGTGTTCATAAAGCCTTTGTTTGATATTCTTGATTCTCTGGGTGTCACCTACACTAATTATGCAGATGACACCCAGATACTCATTCCTATCACTAGTGATTATGTGACCGACTCAAAAGCTCTAAATGATGCCTACTCAGTTGTCCAGGGTTGGATGGCGCATCATGGGCTTTGCTTAAATGATGAAAAGACTGAGTTACTTATCTTAGGTTCGCACTTCAGACTCAACAAACTGGACCTAGCCTTGAAATCATTTGTTACTGACGGGAATACCATCAAGGTTTCCAATAACACTAAAACCCTTGGCATCTATCTTGACCCACCTTATTACTCACGAGACAAACCAACTCTATGGTCTCAGCCGCAGCCTATACATGCAAACTTATAACAGCTTGTAGACCCTTTCTCACTGCTTCCAACTGCATCATCCTTGCCAGAACCCTCATAATGGCAAAAATCGATTACTGCAATGTCCTCTACCTTGGGACCAGTCAAAGGAACATCAATAAGCTTCAGGTAACCCAGAATAATCGGGGCTGCCCTCAACTTCCCTAGGAAACTACATATCTCTGACACTAGGCAAAGCCTTCACTGGCTCCCTGTGGTTCACAGAATATCCCTTAAAACCCTGGCACTCACTCACAAGTGTCTAGCCAACCTTGCCCCTGAATACCTAGCTAACCGCTTCACTGCCCACACTTCAACCCGACCACTGAGATCCACTCAAGCTCATTCTCTGACCATACCCAGATTCAAGTTACAAAAAGCAGGTGGTACCAGCTTCCCTGTCCTTGTAGCCAAATTATGGAACACTCTCCCTAACACTCTCACAGTTGAGCCTTCTTTTCACGCCTTCAAGGGCAAAGGGCCTCATTCCGAGTATGGAGGTAGTCATGGCGCTATTTGCGCCATGACTACTTCCCATATAGGTACCGACTCTGACCTGGTTCAATGGGGACTTACCTGCGTAGTCCGAGCTTTGCGGGACAGGAAAGTCCCCATTGAAAAATCCATTCCCCATTCCCATTTGAGCCCCGATAGGGCTCAATGGGAATGGGGAAGTAGCTAATAACGGTACCGCAATTTTCAGTACCGTTATTAGCTCTGAAGTCCCTTAACGGGTCCCGTCCTTAACACCTGGTCAGACCAGGCGTTAAGGAAGGGACCCACTAAGGGACCTCGGAATAGGGCGCAAAGGGATTACCGGCACCAATGTCTTTAACGGTGCCCGGTATCCCTTTGCACCCTACTCGGAATGAGGCCCAAAGTCAAAAAATTGCTCTTCGAGCTTGACTTGGATGCTACAGCCACATAGTGCAGACAAGACATATATCTGCAACTTGTACCCCTTGAACCTTCTGCTCCACTCCCTGTATTTCCTGTTGCTTACTCTCTCCTTCCTATTTCCGTCTTGTAATTAATACTGCTTTCATTGACTATTACACCCACAACTCCATTGGAATTGAGTTTCACTGTGTATATTGCTATTACCTCTTGTACTATACTCTGTTACCGCCTACCTTATCTGCAACATATGTACTTATTAGGATATGCACCCAGTTGTTTAAATTACTATTACCTTTTGTATTATACTCTGTATCTGTCTACGTTATCTGTAAACTTTGTACTTATCAAGATATGTGCCCAGACACCCACGGCCAGGCGCGCAATGCAAAAAAATAAACTAAACTAAACTAAGGCATGTGTTGTTTTGATTTAGGAGACCATTCTCTGTCAATAGAAAAGCATATTTAAGCACTACAAGAATTGGCAGCCCAATTCACACAGAGTAGGGCTGGAAGTTGGTGGGAGCAATTGTTTGCGTGGGTTCCAGAAGACCTGCAGGCGGCATTTGCCTGGATTTTTGGTGCCTCTACCTTAGTAATAGGTCTTTGTTGTTGCGCTTCTTGTATCCCTCATTTGTGGAGTATGATTAAACGGTTATGGGTGCCTCCTGATCTTCCTCCTGCAAATTATGTAAAGTGATTGTCTAAGGGGTGGAGGGTAATGCTTATGTGCTAAAACAACATGGCACTGGTGCGCGACCATCTTGAACATTCACTTTCCATCATATTAACAACGCATATGTCTCTCGAGGGCTTTGCGAGCTCAGCAGAGTACGCATGCAGCTTGGTAGCGCAGAAAAAGCAAGGTCACGTAAATATTGTTGTCAAATGGACTTACTGTGGAGAATAGTTATGTGTATTGTCCGTTGAAGGATGAACTGAAAAGGGGAGTCGGAGCCCAATGCAGGTGCAGTGATAAGGGGTCCTGGGAATGAATGCAAGGAGAAGAGAGCTGGATTTTTCCTCTTCTGGCTGTTTTTTCCACTCTTTGCCACTTTTACTTGTGATCTGGTCTTCGGCCGAGTGCAGCCATAACTGAAAGAGGCGGGGAAAAGCCCCCATAAAAGAGAAGAGGCTTGTAAACCGAAAAGAGAGTCAGAACTTGGATCCTCGGGTGATGTAATCTCACTGGAAGGGAGGACGCTGCGCTCCAGATCCCGTTATTGCGCGTGATCTCTTTGCCTACCTTCTCTGGGATTAAACAGTGTCGTACTGGCCAAAATGAAGATGTCTTCAGCAGCAGCTTTGACGGTGATGATATTAATTTTCCATGTTCGTGTATAACCAATTGTATGTATATATATATATATATAGAGAGAGAGAGAGAGAGAGAGAGAGAGAGAGAGAGAGATGCCTACATGTGTGTATGGAAAATAAACGGTTTATAACTAGCCTTTTTTAATATTACTATTATTGGCTGTTATGTGGCTTATTTTTGCCTGTCTGAGTCCAACAGTTCATTGTGCAGTAAGGGCCGGCGACAGGTAAGGCAGAGGTGTTCCCCAACAGGGCCAGGTAAAAGCACAACAGGATCCTGGCTTTCTTACCCTTCCATATAACCGTAGCATTTTCTGTTGTAGGCAGGGATGGGGGGTAGCAGGATTGAGACGGGAAGAGAGGAACAGAAGTATAGGAACCGCAGAGGTAGGTTCATTTTACAGGCCGTGATCCGCCCCATTAGCGAGATCTCCTGTGCACCACACCTCTTTATGTCTGTTTCCAGTTCTTTAAAAAGGAGGAGAAAGTTTGCTGATTATACCTCTCACGTAAGGGCTGGGATATGCACCCCGAGGTAAGCTATGGATTCCTCGTTTCAGTGAATAGGGCAGGAGGGTCGGAGGGCCTCTATCTCCTCTGGTTTCAAGGCCACCCATAAGGAGGCTGAAGATTTACAATAATTAATAGCGAACCTTGCAGTCCTGCCAAACCTATGTAGTTCCCGAATGGATTGTTGAAGCAAGGGCTCGCTATTTCTTAAGGTGAGCAGCACATCGTCCCCATAGAGAGAGAGTTTGTGCTGTTTATGGCCTACCCAGAGCCCTTCGATGGCAGGTTTCAAATACTTTAAGATTCATTTTCAGAATACAGAATGATTTTAACTTCAAATTTCTGCTATTTGGGAGTGCCCTCTTACAGCATGTATTAGACATTAATACCTGTCATTTGTTTGATCTGTTAATTTTAGTGGCGATCCAAACTAGCACTATCAATTGGAAAAATATTGATCATATTGACCATAAAATTTGGTGGAACTCCATATGCAATATCCATAGATTAGAAAGATGTTTTGTCTCCACACCGTTTCTATTGTGCAAACATGAATTGAAGTGGGAAGTATTTTTGGAATTTCTTTCTATTGGTACCACTCTTCCTTTAACACTAATGCCCGATTTATTACATTATCCTGCATTCGACCCCCGCCCCCCACTCCCATTCACTTATAATTGAATACACATATGCCTGCCTTCACCTAATGTATCTCTCATATTTTGCTTTTAGGTTTATCCTCTTTTTCTTACACGCAGTTGTCATTAATGCTTTGCTGTTGTATGGCTTGTTGTATGGTTATGTTTCACTACTTTCAATAAAACTTTTTTTTAAACAATTTGAGCGTCTGGACCTACCATGAAGGAAAAAGATAACGAGGCAAAGAAATCTGCAAGGCTCTTCAAGCCCGGCTAGGCATCCATCACATTTTTAAGATAATGGCATTTCAAACGCTCACGGACATGTCCCATGCAGGCTGCAACATCGAGAGAGAGAACGGACAAGGGCTCCGAGAGAGGTTCATGGGAAGAGCACAGTGACAGGCAGAATGGTAAATAGGCAGAAGAGCTGAAGCCAGAGCGAGGTCAATGCCGACAGACAACTAGTGCAAGGGGAACGAGGAGGGGTGTATTGAAGGAGCAGGGGTGAGTTTAGTGCAGAAGGGAGTGTAGAAACGGGTGGTGGGGGATTTAGGGCGGGGAGAGATCCAGGAGGCGAGAGTTACAGTGGGTGAAAGAAGTGCCCACTGTGATAATTGTCAATGAAATATGCACGTTGTATAAATGTTTAATTGAACAGCACATAGCAAAATGCAACTAACAGGCATCATGTGCCAAAAGGATCCCATACCGTTCTAAAACATTTTCTGAAATTTCCCGAATTGCTAATAACCGGGTCAAGTTCTCCTGATGGACCAGACATCATCTCAGTAGTAAAACCTGCATCCGACTCAAGGGCGCATACAAATAGTGCACACCAATTCTTGCAGCACAGAAGTTGCAGGGCAAATCCAGCAATGCGCCCCGCACTCCTGACTTCAGAGAAAGCCCTGCCATATGTGTTAAGATGCCGTAATAAAAATGCACTGTTTATGCTGCCAGGCCTTTTCGTATGCTCTAGAATGTGGGTTAGCTCCATGGATGGATAGTGAAATAAGCAAGGGGAAGGTTCATCTATAGCTAAACCCAATACATTCCGTAACCCTTTGTAGCCACGAATAGGTGTTGTTTTGGTCTGCACTCAACTCTTCAGGTTTCAAGACTTGCCTCTCCTTTTCCTCCTCATCCCAATACCTTCCTCTCCACCCTCACTGAAACAGGGCGTAGAAACAAGAGACTGCCAAAATGGCGGCAGCCTTATGGAGCGGCAACTAAATGCCATATATAGGCTAACATGTCCTATACTGCAAGTTAATGGTCCATATGCCTGGGACATGTCCAGGTGCTACCATACTAAGCTAAGTGCAGCCTCGAATTCTTCAGAAATGCCAGTGAAATGCCCCTGAAGCATGATATTGCCACTGTGCACTCTGATGTCTGCTTCCTGTCATTGGCACTGTGAAGTTTGTCTTTTACTATCTGCATTGCACCTTTCCAAGATTTACAGACCGCCACTATCCCTGACATCACAGCTCAGCTCACCACTGAGCACCCTACACCAAACGCAAAAGCCAGGGATACCACAAAGCACAGGCTTGCACACACTGATATGGTAACTCAAACAAACCCAAGCCTGAAGCAAAGACAATAACACAGAGACAGCCCCATGCAACCATAATGCTAAAACATGCTATAAGAGGCCTCAACGAGATACTCTACATGCCTATCCAGCTCATCATACATTCCGGCCCCACCCCACACACCTAGAAGCTTAAATCCACACACAGCTGGGTGTCTTCCAATCTGCATGCATCAACACCACAGCACGGCAATCGTGCACTTTTCCAACCAAACAAAGCCAACCCATTTTCTTGCCAGTCCCAAAGAGCCTAGAGTCCATGAAAATGGCAGTATGGCACTCTATAAAACACAACTACTGTTAAGACCAAGATTTTCAGTGACTGCCTTATCTGTGTCTAATCACATTCTGAGGTGGCATTAACTAAACCTGCGACTTTACCTCCGGGAATTAGTTTAACCGAATAATAACGCTTATTCTACACTAGACAAAAGGACCATTCAACTCCACGACCTAGGAGTCCTTTTCTTTAATGAGATCTTGCAGGATTCTGGAGCTGGAATCCTTACCATGCCTCTCGTTCGGGATTAAGCATGCAGTCTAAAGCTGTTCTGTCACCTGGTGGTACAATTTGCCTGCAGCTCCTTCAAGAATATTTATTTTGTGGCACATGCACTATTGCGGATCTTAAGTGCTTGGCACTTAGTTGAACATTTGCCGGATATGCAGAGTGGCTGGGTTAAAAGGTGAGTCTTGAGCTTAGGCACCTGACGCTATGTGTGTGGCATACTCCATGTTGTTTGCTTGGCATGGTGCCAGGGCAGTGAAACATCTGTACCCACAGCGTTTACACCTGTGACTGGGGAGATTTTAGTTATTTGGATTCCATCCTGTGCAGCGACCTTGTGGGCCAGGATTTTATGGCGCTAGCTTTAGGCTGACCTATCAATGCATTTGTGGGTGATCGAGCGGCAGGGTTTGAAGGATATGTAACCTGCACAGGAAGCCTTTGAATGCTCTTCAGTCGGTTAGACACGGGTTAGACAAGGGTTTACATTTTTTTAGTCAAAGGTGAATCTGTTTCAGTGTTTTGGACCTCTTGCAGCCTTTGGGTTTTGTGTGCGGGGGAGCCCACATTGACGTCACTTCTGTAGTTTAGCCTGGCGTTGAGTAGGGTGCCTACCAGCATGGGGTGGTTTTTGGGGAGATGTAGGTCAGGATTGGTTTAAGAGGAGTTTAATTAGAAAGAATCCAGAATTAACCCTGCCGCTGACCTGTATGGTCATGCTGTGGTCTACATCCAAGATATCTCTGAGTTTGCGCACCTTCATCTTGGTATGGCTGATTTCTTTAAAGAAGCTTTGGTGTAGGCCTTTTTGAGGAGCTGAGGGGGGCCCAGTACCAGGCCTTTGGATTTGGACTTGTTGAGTTTGTAACTGTTTTGTCTCGTCCATTTCTCAATTTCTTCCATCCCTTTGGTGTTGCGGATGAACTAGTTGCCTGTTCATGTCTCATAGATATTTGCCCAGCAGTGGAACGGGAGATTATGGGCGATCGAGCGATGAAAGGCACTTGTGGTACTCTTCAAACCACCTGGGTGGTGTGGGAGGAGAAGCCCTGTCCCAACACATTGACTTTGTGCTTAATGGAAGAACTTGAGCTACTTACTTGGCTAGACCATGTAGGTGGTGGAGCAGGAGGGCATGTCTCACAGGTGTTGAGAAGTCTAACATAAGGACAATTCGGAAGGAGTCATGGTTGGCTAGACATGGGAGGGGTTTCACAGTGATTTGAGCAGTTTGTGCCAGAGGCCTCATTGGAATGTGAGTAGAATGTTCAGTTTTTCTTTGCGGGTCTGAATGTTTCAAAATGTTTTGAATTACAAGGAAATCCTGTGGTGTGGATCTACTCAGTAGCAGGACATTTTTATTTTTTCAGGGTGTGATTATGGATAGTTGTATGATAGAAAATGTTTGGAGAGTTAATGATTGTCTCAGTAGGCTTGTCCTTGATATGCACATGCTCGAAACTGAAGAGTGATAGCTGGAAGGATTCAAATTAATCCTAACCACTGGCATTGCTCTGGGCACCCTCCATGCCACTGTTTTTCAAACTGCCATGCAGATGGAGAAATACCATATGCAAATAAGAACAGCTAGGTCACGTTCCTTCTGCACAAGACCACAAGCAACCCCAGACATGTTTTAGCCTCGTTCTGCATTATCATTGCGGTGTGGATTGGGTCTCTAGTGAGAGCAGGCTTGAGACCCACACCAGGGCACACCGATCCCATTCTGGGTAACTAATGAACTAATGCAACATTGAAGAGTGATGGATGTTCGTTTTTTTAAGTAATCAGAAACACTGGCATTGCTCTGGGCAGCCCTCCAGATCATCATTTTCCAGCCTGACATGACACTACAGATGGGGAAAGACAATATGCAAATTAGAGCTGCTAGATCGCACCCCTACTGCATGAGATCGTGTGAGCAGCTGTGTTGGTGGATAGGCAGGGATTATCAGATGCCTGGCATGACCTGTGTATTGACAAAGGAAAAGCTTTAAGGTGAGTCATGGGGCAAGATGGGCTAGGTGGGTGCTGTTAAGGGCTTGTTTGTCTGGGCAATCAGGATCTTAATTTTTGCACCTTTGCAGTAAAGAAGATGGTTAGGCCATGTAACAAAGTCCCCTTCCTGTCCCCGAGGCTGCTGAATGGGGTGGTCACAGGGCAGGTGCTGGGCCTCGAGGTGGCTTATGGGGAATTCCTGTACCACGCCTCGGTGCCTCTGCTCTGTGGCAGATAAATGTGTCGGAGAACATAAACATGACGTGTAGGCCCCTTTAAGGGATGCCCAAGAAATGTGTGCTACTGCCTGAATTCAGTGCTAAAAGTGTTACATCTTTGGATCAGCCCTCGGGACATACTAGTGCCTAGTTCACTGGCATGCAGTATGGCAGAGAAGCCGCAGCAGCCGCGTCTCAACTGTGCAACTGTGCATGTCCCTTCCAAGGTGGCAGACAAGTACTTTGAGAGAACTGTCTGTGTCCCGCTGCTGTGCCACGCAACAAAGTCATATAAACTAATCATAATCGCCAAATCGTTATTTCCCGCAGGTACACTCGTCATGGCTACCACGGCCCTGAGGGATGGTCAAGGACTTCATAAAAGCCACACCATCTGCAGCTTCAATGTGGGTGTTAGGAGTTGGAGAATGAGGCATGGAGACTACAGGAGAGAGGAGGCTGTGTCGGCGATAAGGAAGGAGGTGGAACGCCTCTGGAGGAAGAAGGCAAATTGGAGGCAGGCAGGAGGAGGAGAACACACAAGGAGGAAGGTTGGAAGCAACATGGAGAGAGTGGAAAGGAGTTGCGAGTAATCGTTTCTGAGAGGTTAGTAGTTTATTAGTGCTGATCACATTGGAGTGGAAGTGACTGGAGTTAAGAGGGGGAGGAGATTGGGGAATATTACCAGAAAGGTGGTTGAGAGAATGCCAGAGAGGAGATTGATCAGGTTTGTGAGGAGAATGTTGGCAGGAGTTGAGGGGGGAGGAGAGGGTCCACCAATACGGGAATATCAGGAGGAAGTTGGCAAGAAATACAATGGAGGAGGTTGTGGGAAACCCTAATACTGAAACTGAATAGACTACGAGAAGAAGGTTAAGAACACTATTTCCCAAGAGGCTGGAGATAAAAACAAGGAGGCAGAGGAGGGGAGACAGGAGAGTGGAGAGGAAAGAGAAGCCACCATATGAACAAGACAATTGCAAATCATCAAAGAGGAAGACCAGGTCTGGGTTTTGTAGGACAGTACTAGAACCTTGGGACTGGGAGATAGTGAATGAGAAATAGCAGAGAAAATCAGATTGCTCATTCCCTGGTGGAAGCTCTGGGGCTTTGCCAGTCCTTTTCGAGGTCCAGTTTCAATCCTTTGCAAGGCTTAACATGTTGGCCCACCTGGAACTGGAGATCCCTGGGGAAGGAGGGCAACTACACCATTGAAGAACCAAAACAGATCACTGGAACATGAAGAACCAGGAGTCGAGAATGTAGTGTCCCGGAGAGGACATGGTTAATGGAGGCAGGAAGCTCTGACACCCAATGGGATTCTGCGAGGTGCGCGCATGAGGAAGCCTCTGCGGCAGGCAGTTCGCTGCGGCGGGAAATTAAGGAAATTAAGATAGTATCTCCCCATAACGGCTCCTGTGTTTCTTGCCACAGTGTTGTGTATTATTACATGGACGCAGTAGCGTCCATGTAGTTATGGTTAAATTGGCGTTTCCATTGGAAGAGCATTTTTGGGTGGCTTATAACTTCGCTCCCTCTGGACGCATCCTCACCAAACTTTGCATAAAAAGTATATGGCCCACTTTGAATTCTTTTGCAAAGTTTGGAGAGGTTTGGTCCAGGGGGGGCAAAGTTATAGGGGGGGTCCCAAAACTTTTGTTTTTTCCCATATTCATAATGGGAAAAAAAATTGCGCACCCCTACAGCCCAAACCGCTGGACGGATTTACACCAAATTTGCGGCAGGGGCGGGGGCTTGGTCCCGAAAGCGTGCTTTTGCAAATTTGGTGTAAATCCGTCCAGTAGTTTTTTTTAAAATGACCAAAATGTAAGGCAAAAAAATTAGTGATATCTCCGTTCGCTTCGCGGACGGACTTCCCTGTTCGCTCCGCGGACAGTGCCCTGATTGGCCGAGCGGCTTGCACGATGTCCGCAGACACCCAACGTGTTCGCTGATTGGACAGCGTGGTGCGTGAAGCGCGTCAGATTTTCTGTGGCGCCCGACATCTTGCGTTTGCGGACGACCGCAGACAGCGCGGTGAAACTTGGATTAAAAATTGTATTTAGTGGAGTGTGTTGGTGTGTAAGAGTGTTTGGGGAGGGTGGAGGAGTATGAGATATGTTCAATGTTCTGTTTTTTTTATATGCTAGACACTTTTGTTGTGTTCGATTTGTCTGCGGACAACACTGCTGTTCTGAAATGTTCTATATAAACTAAATGGTGGAGTGTTCTGAGGACAGAGTATGTGTCCGTTTTGTTCGCAAGCAAGCTAAAATTGAGCTAAGAACACTCGCGGTGTCCTTAAATGTTAAATGTTCATACAGAAACAAAATGGGGACATTTGTGATGTCATCTTTGATGTCCTGGGTGTTAGTGTTAGCAGTGCACGGTGGCGCGAGTTATGGTTTCTTATCTTACCATAACTGCCGAATTTCAGTTTTTTTTCCGTTTTACTTTGAACCATAACGTCCCTTTAACAAAGTTTTTTCACTGAATATATATATATATATATATATATATATATATGTATATATATATATATATATATATATATATATATATATATACACACACATATATATAACCTTACTTAAAGATATCGAGAAGCTGCGCAAGAAAGAGATCTCAAAATGGTGGGAGGAACACTCACTGCAGATTTATTTGGACATTAGACGTGTACCTCGAGAATTGCGCATCATCACAATGCCATCCTTTGAGGATCAAGATCCCCTCATGCTCCAGGAATGGGGAGAAGCCAGTAAGGGCTGTTCTCCCCATTTTCTCACCATCCTAGTAAAATATGCCAAATCTGATCAAGTCATGGCACTTGAAGAACTGGATAAGAAAGAAACCGAACTCAATATGGTTCCCAGCACAGAGGAGGGCAAGCAATTCTGCATAAAAATCAATGAGGCTTTGATTGCATACGAAGAAGATATCAAACAGCGAAAACATCGCAAGTTCTTAAGGGACAAACTAGACTACGAGACAGGAAGGATATTTACCTTTGCCAAACGTTTTGACTCTTTACGGAAAAATCCTGTCACTAAGCCTGTATCCGCTGTGTCTGGCGATCTTGGCATCATTTCATATGAATCAGATGTGTCAGCTTCTGAAAACGAAGAGCCAGCTGTCAAACTGAATTTTTTAGATGAGATACGGCTATTATGCCAAGACGGGAAAAATCAAAAACGTGGCAGAGGTCAAGGCAAGCCAAGAGGAAGAGGAAAAGGACAGAAATCACGAAAGGACTCACCGAGGCCGGCGTGGGAAACGGCTCAGGCGTAAATCAGGAGAGCAGATCAATGCGCTCTGGAGCCAAAAAATAACTATTGACTCCATGAAGCTCTCCCAAATCATTAATTTGTCCTCTCATGTACTTACCAAGCCTCAATCCTCGGTCCTTTCTCTCGGTCGTAACTTTTGCCCCACCAAGGCTTTTGACTACGTGCAGGCACGTCTTGACTTAGACACATTTTTTCGCAAGATAAATCTCAGGAAATTCTTCAGCATAAATCCCACGATCACCAAGCCCTCTGTGCCTCGAACTGGCCGCACCGACCTCCTTATTTCGAACATCCCATCGCTCATGGATCTAGCCTGTCTGGAAGACACCCAGTTTGATTCCACTAATGTTGATTTTTTGGACTTTGACATCAACCCCAACTGGGACATACACACCAAGCTCAAGAACAAATCCAAATTTAATCCACAGTTTCCCGTGGGTGGGTGTATTGAGGCGTTCTATTATTTTTGTGCCAGTGATCTAAGAAAATTACGGACAAGAACTGACAGTGCCAAATACAATCTCACTGCCTCACAACTACAGGCCATAGGCGAATTACAAAATCTGCCCAATATTGTCATCAAGCAGGCCGACAAGGGGTCTAACATAGTGATTCAAGATAGAATCCACTATGTTTTGGAGGCCAATCACCAACTCAAGGACCGACTGTGTTATGCCAAACTATCCAAAAATCCTTTTCTTGATATACAGTCAGAGCTTAATAATCTTTGTACCAAATGGACTGATAATGGCCTCATTGAAGTGGATCTAGTTAAATTCATCATTCCTTCTTGTCATGCCGTACCTACTATCTATTTCTTACCCAAAACACATAAATCTCTCACTCACCCACCTGGGAGGCCCATTGTCACGTTATGTGGTTCTCTCCTTGAGCATTTGGCCCAATTTATTGATGAGACTTTGTTTCCTTTTGTTTCAGTTTTGCCGTCTTATTTGCAGGACACCAAGGATTTTTTGCAACATATTACTGATACTTCTTGGGAGGAGGGTTTCCTTCTGGCTACCCTCGATGTTGTATCCCTTTATACTTCTATTGACCATCAAGTGGGAATGGTAGCCTGCAAATATTTCTTGGAGACACGTTCATTGAATTATCATGGCCATAGCTCCATGATTTTGGAGATGTTGTTCTTTTGTCTTACAAATATTGTCTTTTTGTTCGATTGTGCCTTTTATCGGCAAGTCAGGGGAGCTGCTATGGGCAGTACTTTTGCCC
The DNA here is from genome assembly GCF_040938575.1 of Ambystoma mexicanum. NCBI lineage: Eukaryota > Metazoa > Chordata > Amphibia > Caudata > Ambystomatidae > Ambystoma > Ambystoma mexicanum. The sequence goes on along the minus strand of NC_090923.1, from coordinate 1,023,537,839 downwards.
CATCGTAGGCCAATTTGACGATGGGGTGGTGGGAGGCTACCTTTCTACATGATTTACTTGTGTCCAGTTTTCCTACCCAAATTGTCGCTTGGTGGTGCTACATCGACGATGTATTTGTAATTTGGAAGGGTACCGAAATTGATTGGCTGCAGTTTGTGAAAAGTATCAATACTAATATGGCGAATTTACGATTTACAGAATGCCACAGTACCACTGATATTATTTATCTTGATGTGGTGGTAACTCTAGATAGATCTGGCTTTCACACAGTACTGCACAAAAAACCATCCAATACCGGTTTACCTCTGCACACCACCAGTTGTCATCCTGTGTCATGTAAAAGAAGTATTCCTTATGGCGAATTCATCCGTTACCGCAGGAATTGTACCGATTTGGCATCGTTTGATTACTACTGTGCCCTAGCGGCCACCGATTTCCTGCAACAAGGCTATACCAAAAGAACCATCAAAATGGCCTACACCAAAGCCTGTGGACTCTGTAGAGATAAACTATTGTATGGCGCTAAATCAGACAAGGTTATAACGGATGATGAACCTAGACCTATTGTCTCCTTTGATAATGCTTCTGCCAGACGGGCTCTCCTCCTCCCCTGACTCCTCCTCACCTGCATGCTCAGGTACTTCTTCCACCCTGACTGAGCTCTTCTTCTGGGTATTTCTCTTCGTCCCTTGTCCAGGCTTCTTCTCCTTTTTTTGCTGTAAGTAGGGACGCGCTCCCTCGGTCGCCTCCGTGTTCTGAATATAATACAGATCTGGAGGTAACCCGTGGAGCACGCCCTGAAAATGGGGAAAAAGCCGTTTGGCAGAAAAAACCCGATGGATTCCAAGACTTGCAGAAGAGGGGAATCTGGTCAGCTGACACCACAGACACGAAGCTCCGATGTAAAAAGAAGAGGCTGGTTGCTGGAGCCTCTAAACTCCTTCTGAACCCGGTGTAGTGGGTCCGTAGGATTTAACGGTATAGCGGACTTCCGTGGAAGGTACTGCACAGAGATTACGCTGCAGGTAAGGACTGAACAGAAAAGGTAACAATAGAGGGAACACGAAAATTAGGATAGAATAGAGAAAAGATAGAAGTCTCCCGACACTAAAGAGGGATATGACGGCGGAGACTAAGAGGGTTGCTGAGAGAGACAAGTAAAAGGAATACGCGTGGAGAAATGGAATGCGTAGTGAAAGCGTAAGTAGCTTGAACAGTCCCCGATCACCTTACCTGAAAAGCGATAGACACCGCGAGTGGCAAGGGACAGGAAAGGCAAAAGCAAAGTTATACGGGAGACGGAGTAATGCTAGTCGCTGTAAGAGACTGGCAGCGCAGGTAACACATACGATACAACGCGCTGTGCGCTAGTTTGATCAGCCAGTTATAGGTTCCGTCGGCCATCTTGGAATAAGCTAGACCGTTGGTCTTGCTAATGGAATCCATGTTAGTAGTACTTCCAACGGTAAGCTATCTTCCAGGGCTGGTGCATGACAGCTTCTAACAATGTTCGCAGGATTATTGAACGACATTGGTGTGTTTTGATCCTGGACAAAGATCTATGCCCCTTACTCTCTAAATGTCCCACCATTACGTATAAAAGAGTACCATCGCTCAAAGACAAGCAAGTTTCCAGCTTTCTGCCATCCATTGATAAAAGTCCTTCTGTTTCCAATTGGTTGGTGGTCTCCCCCATTGGCTTTACCAAATGTACTAAATGTAAAGCATGTGCTCATGCCACTCCTTGCAAATCTTTTTTACATCCGGTCACCAAATGTAATCAAATCATTAATTATTCCATCAATTGTGACACTGCTTTCATTGTCTATGTCCTCTCGTATCCCTGCATGAAGTGGTACGTTGGGAGCACTACATGTAAGCTCAAACTAAGGATTCTCCAGCATCGTAGGGTGATTAAAAACTCTGATCCCGCGTACCCCATGGCCAAACACTTCTGGCAGGAACATGAGAACGACTTAAATTTGCTTACATTTATTGCTGTGGCACACATTGCTATTCATCCCAGAGGTGGAGACCGTGTTTTAAAGCTAAGACAATTGGAAACTCGATTTATCCTGGACTTTGATACTAAGTTTCCCAATGGACATAATCTCGATGAGGAGCTCTACACGTTTTTGGGCACTTAAACTGGGTTGATTTGTTTAACTTCTGCTATGTTCTTTCTTGCATTTATGCATCTTGATCTCTTTTTGGTTTAGGTGTTTTCCGTTGGCAATTCTTTTTCTCTCCATATGTTGATCCTTGGCCTGTTTGTCTTATTGTCTTATTTTTCACCTTATTTAATTGGTGTTGTTGTATTTGTGTTTTAGATGTATCCCTGTCTAATATTTTTAGCTGCTGTAGCACGACTGTATGGGATCAGAGCTTGTTATTGTTTTTCCTATTATTTTCTTGTAGTCCTTCTGCTCTTTTACTTTTTGCAGTGCCGCCTGCCTTTCTACGTTGTTCTACAGTTGCACCTTTTTGATTTGTACACTTGTACTAATAGCTGCTGCCATCTTCCCTCTACATTTCTTATCCCTTGTTTCTCCAGCCCATGTTAGTATTATGACCATGGGTATTTTTTATATCCCCCATTCTTTTTGGCTACCCATGGACCGTGTGATTTCATATGTGTCAATGCCGCCATTTTTGGCTTTGCTAGTTTGCACACTTCGAGGTTGCTATATATATTTTTTTATAATGCTGATACTTTGCAATTTTGCAATTTTAGATTCTGTCATTCTGGCCCGGCGTATTTGCACATTTTTATGATGCTATGCACTTGCACTTTATTCCATCCTTTACTGGGGCCAGAATGTTGTTTCCTGCCTGTTTATATATTTTTATATCGCAACCTTGTTCTTGTACATCTGCGCCTTATTATGCTGCTACAATTGCTTGCACTTGCACTTTATTCTATTTGTCAGATTATCGCAATCTGCATTTCTATGTATGCTGTTATTGTCACCATGGTCTTGCATTTTTGCACATCATTTTGCTGCTACAATTGTTTGCACTTGCACTTTATTTTTATCTCATTGGTACCAGAAAGCCATACCTATGTCTAGCCATGATCTACATTTCTGTGATATGTTTCTCTTTTAACATGGGTTTGTGACATGGTGTATTTATATTCCTATTTAATCGTATAGATGGGTTTTTTTCAGCTTTTCTAATTGTGGGCGGTAACACTATTTATTCTACTGTGTATATATTATGATTTGCTTTTTTTAATCAATACTGTAAATTATATTGGGGAACTATGGAACCATGGGTTGCTTGGCATGGAATGCGTGGTCCAGATTACACGTCATGTACACTATGACATGACGTGCGTCCAGTGCATTAATCACTGTTTTGCCTTTTGACCCACATTGCCGATTATCCGTGCCTTTCCACTCCATCATGGCCGCCGCTCATTCCATTTTTCCAGGCACCCATTGAGCTCCATTGAAATAGCAAAAGGACTACACTTGACAAACTACTAATATGCTCCGGTCCTCTGTCTCTTCACGTGATCAAGCACTCAGTTGAGTGTGAAACGCGTTGTGTGTGGGTCGCACTCACGGGCGTCCTGCCTCTGTTTTTGCTACTGCCTTCCAGCCGTATTTTTTTACTTGTGGTTTTATTTATCACGAAATATTAAAGAACATCTTTTTTCAGACCTATACTTTATTGTGAGCTGTTCTCTTTGTCTTTCATTGACTATGGCCATTTAATCGGCCGCGGAGGGTGCGGTTCACTCTTTCGTCTTTTTTCTGCAAAATACCTATATATGTGTGTATATATATATGCGTATATTCTTGAAATCACCAATCTGCCAATCAGTGTTTTAGAGTCGCACGCACAGCTGTAGTGATCAATGACTCGAACAGTCAAGTTCGCATCAAGAACATAAATGCCCAGAAATTAGTTAAATAAAATAAAAAATGTCATTTTATTTTGTCAGTCCATGGTTAAAAATCATTCCTTCCAAAATGTACCCAGCAAATTTAAACGGGAGGCAAAAGCAAACTGCTGACGTGTTTGGCCACTCCTGGTGGATTGGTCACATGATTTTGTATTTGTTGGGCTTCACATTAAATCTCCACACACAGAGTATACAATTGGCATAGAAAGAGGTCTAATCTCGTAGCAATTCGTTCTTTGTACCAGTTACCTTTCACGTGTTTAAACATTTTTATTCATTTTAAATAAGAACATAATGATGTACAACAAATCAGTGAACTGAGAAAATTACATCAAATATTCAAAGAACATGTCAAAACCGAGTACAGAGAGTAAATTAGCATTATTTAAATCTAAGTCCATAATCATAATAGGATTGTGTAAAGGGGAGACGAATACTGGGGGAAATCAAAGACAAAAAGGATATGACAGGACACACGAGGGAAGGAGAGAAAATAACAATATAATATCAATATGCAATTAAATACTAACTTTGAGAATTAAGATATTGACGAAATAAATTCAATTTTTTTGTTAAACTTGTGCATAACATCAAAAGAAGAGGCATAGCATTTTCCGATCCGATGGATGGAGCAAATGGGGTTCCACCAAACATTATATGATAAATTAGATGTATTTTTCCAGTTAAAAGAAATATTCTTAAAAGCAATACTAATGAACAAATTAAATAGTGGGGGAGATTCAATGCAACTGATGTCAGGATTAACAATCGTTCCAATCATTAGGTTGGCAAGTGTGAAGGGTTCTGATAAATGAAAAATAGTTTGTAATTGAGACCAAATCAAAGTCCAAAAGGCATGTACATATTTACAATGAAAAATTAAATGTATGAAATCAGCATTGGGTTGCGCTCAGGACCAGCAATTATCAGTTGCATTGTTGATGACTGGCAATGCGGGTTGGAGTGAGGAAAGCACGATGAAAGATAATTAAAAAAACGGGTTTGGGTAACATTGGCGGCAATAGAAATTGAGTGACATGAATTCCAAATTTTGTTCCAATGGTCAGCAGTAGGTTGTAGGCCCCAATAAGTTTCCCATTGCCTTATGTTATTAGGATCTCTCAGGAAAGCATAGAATTTGGAGACATTTGTAACTGGTTTGCTAATCAAAAAAATTAGATATGGGGTGGGAACTTTCTGAAAAACAGTGGACTTCAGTTTAATAATAGGATTAATAAGAGAAGTGTAAAATGGAAGATCTGAAGAAGGTATTTGGAATTGTGAACTTAATTGTGAGAAGGGAATTGGTTCGGAGTTATGGTATAATTGTTTAACAAATTTAATACCAGCTCAGTACCATCTATGAATAATGGTGATGTTAGATTTGTTGGGACTTTGTTTGTTGAACCAGAGAAGAAGATCATTATTGTTAATTTTTTTCAAAAGTGTTTGGTGGGAGTTTACTCCAGATGGTTTAGAAAAAATGTAATGATAGAAAGAGGTGATATTGGGACAGGAAGAAGTTATTAAAAAGTGAGATAAAGAAAGTGGAGCAGTAGTACTGGCCTCAATATGGACCCAAGGAGGTGCATTTACAGGGAGGGATTCAAATTGCGTGAAGATTCCCAGCTGTTTTAGAACAAAGGATTTATGATATAATAGAAAATTAGGAAAATTGACACCGCCCGAATTTTCGGGGAGCCTCAATTTATGTATAGCCATACGTGGTACTTTATTATTCCACAAGAATTTGATAAGAAGGGAGTTTAATTTTTTATAAAAAGAGGCGTGGATAGAAATGGGCATCATTGATAAAGAATAAAGGACGATGAGGCTAATCATCATTGTAATCGTATCAGGGCGGCCCCACAATGACAAGAAAAGAGGGGACCATTTTGTAGTCATTTCAGTAATTTTTTCGATTAGGGGATTAGTATTCAAATTAATAGTAGAAAAGATGTCCTTAGTAATGCAGAGACCTAAATAAGTCATTTGAGAAGGTTGCCAGGAGAGGCCCAATAAAGGAGTATTAGTAAGATTACAAGAGTTAGTGAGAGGCATAATTTCAGATTTATCATAGTTTAGTTTATACCCAGAAACTGCAGAGAAGTTATTTAAAGTAGATACAACATGAGGAATAGAAGTAGCAGGATTAGATAAATAAAGTAGAATATCATCGGCACAGGCAGATCATTTAGTTTCTACACCATTCATGCTAATGCTTTTAATGTTTGTATTCGTTCGAAGTAAAGGTTCAAGAGCGAGGTTGAATAAAAACTTTACTTCGCTTAATAGGATGGGCCAAACATTTAACATTCCAGGTTAAAAATGTAATTGACATTTGTAAGTGAAGAGGGATTGATGGTTGAAGTAGGATATAATACGTAACAACACATCATTTCTAGGCACTTTGTTACATTGTTAATTAAGAGTATTAGAACCATTGCAATATAAATCATATCCACAAAATCATTAACATTAAACAACCGGGGACAACACAAAGGGAAAGGGAGACAACAATAATAAAAAGAAAAAAGAAGAATGTAATGACTGAGAAAATAAGTAAAAATGAGAGGAATAAGATTATAAGTAAAAATAGTCATAGAAGAGGGTAGTAGAAGTATCAGAAACATAGGAGAACCAGAGAATAGAGATAGAGTAAGCACAAACCGAGAAAGAAAGAGCTATAAGAGAGATCAAGAAAAGCTAAAGCATTGTGAAGTAAAGTGGATAATTAGCGTATATGAAGGCTCATAGTAAAAGTGACAAAATGAGTTAAGCTTATTTTAGTGAAAATGGTAAAGTAGCATATTTGGCTACATTCCATGTAAATCAATTTGCAGGGTGGTGAGAGAGGGATCTGCTGATTTAATAGGGGATATTGACTTGTCCCTTAAGTGAGATGGTGTGGAGGAGGAATCCAGTGGTAGAGCGGAAGTTGATCTGCTGCGTTTGGATAAGAATTGTGAAGGTTGTGTATTTGGAGACTTAAAAGGTGATGAATGAGGGAGAGTTATCAGATTAGTTCAAGCTAGATGTTGGATCCATGGGAGTAGTATCCATCAGCGTCATCTGCAAGGCTTGAAGAAAGTTCTGTAGATCATTATGGTCGGTAGACTCTTTAGTAGGTCCGTCTGGAATGGTAATTAACATTCTGGCTGATTCAAGAAGACCGTACGTACAGGGTAATTCATAGAATTCAGCGCACAAGTGGCGCACGCGTCTGGCGCACAGTGTGCGCGTGCGTCTTTCTGCGCCAGCCGCGTGCGCTAAAATCCATTTCCGCGCACAGCGCATTCATGGATTTTACCATCCCAAACCAGCCGTGGCGCAGCGACCCTGCAGCAGCGCCAGTTACGCCCCCAACCCCTCCCTGTGCGCCATGCACAGCGCACAAATCCCGTACATGGCGCACAGGCCCCGAACCACGCAAACGCCAGTAAAACTCCCCGCGCAACCCTCCGAATACATGTACACCCGGCGCGGGGAGTTTCCTATGCGATTGGCCCTGTGCGATCAGGGTACGCGTGTTACTGGGGTGCGCGGGAACTTTCACACGCGATTGGCCCTGTGCGAGCGGGGTACATGTATTACTGGGGTGCGCGGGAACTTTCACACGTGATTGGCCCTGTGCGAGCGGGGTACATGTGTTACTGGTGTGTGCGGGAACTTTCACATGCGATTGGTCCTGTGCGAGCGGAGTACGTGTGTTACTGGGGTGCGCGGGAACTTTCACACGCAATTGGCCCTGTGCGAGGGGGGTACGTGTATTACTGGGCTGTGTGGGAACTTTCACACGTGATTGGCCCTGTGTGAGCGGGGTACATGTATTACTGGGGTGCGCGGGAACTTTCATACGCAATTGGCCCTGTGCGAGCGGGGTACGTGTGTTACTGGGGTGCTCGGGAACTTTCACACCCGATTGGCCATGTGCGAGCGGGGTACGTGTGTTACTGGGGTGCGCGGGAGGTTTCACACGCAAATTTGCCGTCAGAGCGGGTTACGTGTATCCAGTGTGGTGTGCGGGGAGTCCTACACGTGAATTGGCAGTGTGGGTCCTCTCAGGTGTCCCCTCTACCCCTTCCACGGCCCCTGCAGGCAGCCCTCACACCAGGCGATTACTCTGCACCCCTGGACATGTCCCGCAGGCAGCCCGTCCACCATCAGTGAGGGGCACCTGCCAGCAGGCCCCCACTCATGTCCCACACATGTCCCCCTGCACCCCCACCCCTCATCAGTGAGGGGCACCTGCCAGCAGGCCCCCACTCATGTCCCCCCCCTACATGAAATAAAGATGCACAATCATGGCCCACATCTACACCAAAATACCACAGCACGCCACCCCATTTCTGAGATGCAATGATTTCCCAATCCAACCCACACTGACATGCCCATCTCAAGACACAAACCAAAAGTCAACTATGTACATCAACACATGTCCATCACACACACACACTCGTTGGTATTGATTGTGTAAACCCACATTTTCACATGCATTAACCCAATGAGCAAATCCCACACATGGAACTAAAATATGAAAATGTATTATGTACAAAAATAAATCAATAAAATGAAAGCATAACAAAATAGCAAACATGAAATGAGAAGCATGTGCAAAAGAAGAGTAAATGAAAAGTATAACCAATACAAAGAAATCCAAAAGAAAAATAGTCCAAACTCTCCCTCCACCAATGCAAATCCAAAGGAAACGTTAAAAAAAATCCATTGATCCATGGTGAAATCAAAAGAAAAAGGTTAAAATAATCCATTGTCCAACTATGTACAATCCATTGTCCAAAAGAAACATCCATTAATCCATGTTCAAAATCAAAATCAATCCAACGTCCAACTATGTACAATCAAATTTCCAAGGGTCCATGAGCTCAACGAAACAAATGAAACCTAACTAATAACCAACCTAACAAAAAACTATTTACAAAAGTGTGGGGCATGGTCCAAAAGCCCCAAAATAAAGAAAAAAAAGGAAACCTAACACTATAAACTATTTACAATGGTCACGGGCAAGTCCTGCGGCTCACTCAGTGATGTTTTCAACCAGGGCATCATCGAACTCCATGTCTATTTGCTGGAGGTGGGCCTCTGTCCTGGCCCCAAGTTCTCGCAAGGAGGCACTCATGGCCTGTTCCAACTCCCTGCCAGTCACCTCGAGGCACTCTGCCCGCCTCAACGCCCGACGCATGGAGAACTCCGCCCTGACCAAGGCGAGCTGAGCCTCTTCCGCCCGCCGCCGCTACGCACTTATACGCTGGCCCAACTGCAGCCACACGGAAGACCCATCCATTCCAGGGTTCTCCTGCCCTCTGGCCGATGCCTGCCCCCCTGATGTCGATGCCCCGAGCCATCATTGCTCCCACCTAGAGCCTGCTCCTGCTGCTGCTACTGCTGCTGCTGTCCATGTGTCGTGTCCGATGATGCCTGCACATCCTCCATCAGCTGGTCTCCAGTTGTGGTATCCACCCCTGCTGGACCGCCGACTCCCGACTGTGGCAGGGATGGGATCTCCACCAAGCTGGCTGTCTTGGTCAGGTCAGGTCCACAGGGGGCCCTGGTGGAATCTGGGCCGGAAGACGGCAGGGAGAATGACTGGCGCATAGTCTCCACAGAGGAGGAGAGGTCCACCAGAGTGCGTGTCACATGTAGGAACCCACCAACCAGGGCCCCTCCCAACAGTGCCACGTCGCGATGCTGCTGTTCGTGATGGCGTTCGTTCTCCGCCCAGGAAGAACGCACGTCATCACGAATATCATGCGTGCGCAATGCGACACCAATCAGGACGGAGCCCATACATTCATTGGACCCCTCGTCTGCAGTTAGTGGAGAGGCAGATGACATGGCACTCTCCCCTACCTGCGGACGGGCCTGGGACGGGGCATCCCTGCTGGTGCATGGTGGTGCAGTCACAGGGTCAAGGACAGGGACATGCACAGGCCCCTCCGCGGTGACCTGTGCTGCCTTCTGACCCTGGCCCTGGACTCACCACTTGCACCAGTGGTACTACCCCCACCAGGCCCCATGTGCGGCTCAGTAGTGGGCTCCTCCTCTGTGGAGGCCACCAACCTGGATGTCTCCGTACCGTCTTCTGCCATTGCAAGCCCCTGTGGGGGCTCACCCGGCCCTTCCGCCACAGCCGTAGTGGCAGACGCGGCACCAGCCCCCTCGCTCCCGGAAGAATGGCAAGTCCTGGGAGGGTGGCTGGGCCATGCGTCGCCGCCCAGTGGAGGCAACCCCGCCGCTTGGCTCCACAGCACCATCTCCGCCCTCTTCTTCACTTGACGCTGCGTAGAGGGAGACATAGAACACAAGCATCAGGGTACAGTACAATATTTGCCTAGACAGGAAGCAATAACACATGAGTGGCAGTGTATAATGTCACTTCCATCCTGTCCCTCCACAACACATGGGTGAATGCACGCAACACACATGCATAAACAGGCACAGCGCCTGCAATCAACATCAGCATCCATGTACAAGGGCCTCTATTCTAAATGTTGCCTTCAAAATCACAGGCATCATGGCTCACACTGATCCCATACACACGCATCACTGGAGGGTCATGCAACATGCCTTGTACACCACAGACACATTTTTTTCACGTTCTTTTTCCAGGCAGACGGTGAGTCGCGCACGCATTTACCAACTGTGCTTGCCCCGTGTGTTGCGTACCCCTTCAGAGGTCATTGTAGGCTGCGTGTAACACGCGCACGCTTATTTTTGTGTTTCTGGGTGCCACAGCGTAGTGCAGGTTCATTTTTCCACGCACATGGTCTACGAGGGGTTGCGTGCACGTTACTTTTTGTTTTTGGGGTGCCTGTGCATTGCGTGACCCGTCATCTTCCCCCAGAGATCACAGACAGCCTTGCTAGAGCACTAGGGTACGAATTCCATCTAGTACCCTACCCCTTTTACCCCCAATTGCCCAGGACAATTATTTAGTGCACCTCCCATACGCACAACAACATCAGTGCCATGGTTGGGAGGTGACCAAGCGGTAAGGGAGGCAAAGGTGGCCGACCTCCAAAAGGTGGGTGTGGTGGGCGCGGTAGGGGACATGGCCAGGATTTGCAGGGTACCGCTAGACCCCCATGTGTGGAGGACCAATCAGGGACACCCATGCTCCCCCCATGGTTGAGGGAAACGTGGCTGACACCATCCCAGCTCAGCCCTTGTTGGACCAGCCCATTGTGGCACCTGACCCGGCACAGGATGACTCCCAGGCTGACTTCCAGGTCAGCAAGTCTAAGCCACGTGTGACGGTGCAAGTTGGTGTCACCAGGCCACGTGGATCTGGGGCAGCGATGTCATCTGCTGCTCCAAGTAGGCAGGGTGGGGAGGCTGCAGGGGCAGCTGCAGCTCTATCCACCCCAGCTCTGAGTCTCCCAGCTGGGACAGTGTTGGTCCTGGTACATCAAACTGACGTTGCCCCTGCCAACATCACACTTCAGCCAATGCCTGCACCAAGACCTATGGTCATTGTGCCTTCGCACACTCCCAGTACCCAGTCCACCTGCGCTTCTGCCCCTACTGACCAGAGTGGTGCAAGCCACTCAGGCCCCGCTCCACCTTTGAAAAAGAGGAAGAAGGGTGCTCTGGCACTACAGGCTGAGACCCCAGACACGGCTACACAGTCCGGCACGTCAAGGAAGCCTAGCTTTAATGACGCCGAACTTGATGCACTTGTGACCTATGTGTCGGCAAGAACATACCTGGTCAACGTAGGGCACACTGGCAGACCATCGCGGACCACATAAGTGCCCTTGGATTTGTGAGGCGCACAGCTTATGATTGCTACAAGCGGTGGAATTACCTGAAACGCAGAGCAAAGAACAAGCTGGCCTCAAATCATCCCGCTACTCTGGTGACTGGCGGTGGATCTCCACCAGAGGACAACGAACTCACTGAACATGAGTCTGTTGCTGGGACCTTCGTCACAGAGGTACAGATCCAAGGCGTGGGAGAGCTACCTGATTACGACACATTGTCCGGTGAGAGCCCATGCATGTGTGTGTAATCCATGTGTATGTTGTTTGGGTGACGGGTTATGATTGAGTGCCAGGTGAGGGTTACCCATGTGCTTCCTCCAATACATTCACGTGCCTTTGATTTGGGTATGACAGTATCCCTTCTGCCCACAGTAGCCAATTAGCCGCACATTACTGCTGTTGCACTTGAACTATCATCTTGCAACAACATTGTTCTGATTTTTTCTGTGTTCATTCAGGCTGATTGTTTAGATGATCCCATTTTTCATGTGCTTTTTTCATCCCTAATGCCACATATGTGACATGCTTCTGTCATTGTTTACACCCCACATTGTGCCACTTTAGTTACCTGGTTATGTGAATGATTAGACCATTCAGGGCGAGGGAGTATTGGCCTGCTGAAATGTATTTTTAGGGCCTGTTTGCATGTGGAACATGATAGTTGTTTCCTGTCATGTTGAAGTGACCAACCATTGATGTGTACATCTGCCTACAATCACTGTCTTATTGTATACTGGATGTATTGCAGTGTGTGGCACATGCATATTTTGCAACACTATTCTGCATTAATCTCCTCATCATATCCATGTGACATGGATGTGTGACAGTACTCATTCACTGACATATCACTGTAGTTGTCTAATTTACCATGGCTATGCTACATGACATCTGTCTGCTGGCATGTGTCATGTATGTGTATTGGTCATGCCACTCACAGGCTGATGTGTGATGCCAGTGCTATACGACATGCTGCGAATGTGTTGTTTTTCCATCTTGGTGTTCTCATTGTTTGCCTTTTTGGCTCCCCTTCAAACTCATTGACAGTGCATGCATGCCACGGTTATAGTCATGTGGGACAAGTGTAAACCATGTACAGGATCTCTGTCTTGTCAGGCC